>NC_055996.1:92569727-93169727 GCF_018446385.1 Zingiber officinale
ACACAACGCTAACAAGAGGATTTACTTGGTATCCACCTCACAAGAGGTGACTAATTCAAGGATCCACACACTCACGCACCCTCCACTATGAAAACACTCCTTTATGGTAACTACCAAAGGCGGAGAAGTCCTACAACACTCTCAATACAAGAAGAAGAAAGGGAAATACAGGATAAGCAAAAGCTTACAAGATGTATAGTAAAAACCCTAACCCTAACTTCTTGTTGTAGCCCGCCTCTTGATCTTGGATCACCAGCAAACCTTGCTCCAAGAACTCTTCAAGAACTGGCGGTAGAGTGGACAACGCTGTGGAGAAGCTGCTGTGAAGATCGGGAGTGAACAGTGCGAGCTCTACCGAAGAAATCGCATGCCAACGGCTTTATCCAACGCCAACGGTCCGATCCCGATCGATTGGATTGCTCCCAATCGATCGGGGAGGCTTTGGATCGATCGGTCGATCGATCCAGAGTGCCTCTGTGCTCTCGAGAAAATGCTTGGATTGATCAGCCGATCGATCCAGACCCCATCGCGTGAAATCACAGCTTCCCAATCGATCGCCTGATCGATTGGGGGCTCTGGATCGATCGGCTGATCAATCCAGAGCTGTTCTATTCGCGCGATGCTTCTCCCCAATCGATCCACTGATCGATTGGGAGAAGGCTTGTCGGACGACTCACCCAATGATCGGCCGATCGATTGGATATGTGCCAATTGATCGGTTGATCGATCCGGCTCCTTGTTTTTGCCCAAAAACACGTCCAAAATCCCCTAAACCAACATCTGGTCATCCATGACCTGTTAGTTCATTGTGCCTAGCATCCGGTCACCCTTGACCTGCTAGGACTCACTCACCAAGTGTCTGATCAATCCCTTTGACCCACTTGGACTTTTCTCCTCGTGCCAAGTATCCGGTCAATCCCTTTGACCTACTTGGACTTTCCAACACCAGATGTCTGATCAGCCTTGATCCATCTGGATTTCCTCGCGCCTGGCTTCACTCACCAGGACTTCCTTCTGCCTAGCTTCACTCACTAGGTCTTTCACTTGGCTTCACTCACCATGATTTCCTTCTGCCTAGCTTCACTCACTAGGTCTTTCACCTGGCTTCACTCACCATGAATTCCTTCTGCCTAGCTTCACTCACTAGGTCTTTCACCTGGCTTCACTCACCAGGATTTCCTTTTGCCTAGCTTTACTCACTAGGTCTTTCCATCTGCTAGCTTCACTCACCAGGATTTCCTTCTGCCTAACTTCCCAGTTAGAACTTTCACCTGACTTCACTCACCAGGATTTCGTTCTGCCTAGCTTCACTCACTAGGTCTTTCCATCTGCCTGGCTTCACTCACCAGGATTTTCCCGTCAAGTATCCAGTCAACCTTGACCTACTTGACTCTCCTTTACACATGAACAATTGCACCTGCAATCTTCATGTATTGACTACATGTATTGTCAAACATCGAAACCACAACATCAAGACTCGAGCTTGACTCAATTCAAGCTCAGTCAACACGGTCAACCTTGACCTATGGAATATTACACCAACAATCTCCCCCTTTTGATGTTTGACAATACCACATTTAAGTTAGGTTAATCCCATAGCCTCAACTCCCTTCATGCCACTAGGTAATGAAGACATAAGTTAAACCCTACATTCTCCCCCTAAGAGGGCGAACTCCCTCTTAGATAATGAAGGTCTAACTTAAACCCTTCATTCTCCCCCTATTGGCACACATCACAAACATTCCCAATCTTTGGGCACATATCAAAAACAAACTCTCCTCCTGAAGAGTTACCCTTCGTTGTTTACAACTTCACTCGTTGCTCACAACACAATAATGAAGGTCCCATACCCTTCATTATTCTCAACGCTCATCCTTGAGCATTCTTACGAAAGAAGGTTAACCACCTTCCAAGGTGTATGAGAATTAGATTTTCATGTTCTTAAAGAGTAACTCCCCCTAAAGACATGGTCGTGACTTCTGTCATTGCACCAACAATGACTTGGAATCCCTAAACCTTTAGGAAACCCAAATTTAGAAGTTTTGAGGTTCATAAATTCAATAATGAAACCAAACCTCAACCTAAACCTCTACTTAGTCTTCCTTAACCAATCCATCCTAGTTTTCATCATGAAAACTCCCCCTAAATGAGTGCAAATGTGCTCCAAGGGGTTTGGAATGATTACCTAGACTAAAAATGGTCCAAAATGCTGAAATCAGGCTTTACCAGCTAAAATCAGCATTCCCAATCAATTGGAGTTGGGTTCCAATCGATTGAACCTGCTTGAATCGATCCACTGATCGATTTAGGAGGGCTGGATCGATCGGTGGATCGATCCAGGAAGCTTCTGTTCGCGAGAAGCTTGCTCTCAATCGATGGCTCGATCGATTGAGACCCTTCAATCGATGGCCCGATCGATTGAGACCCTTCAATCGATCGGGTGATCGATTGAAGCTCTGAAAAAGCTGAAATTCCATTTCAGTCAATTTCAGAAACCCCTAGAAAATTCTACAAAATCTCAAAAATCGTGAAAATTGTTGTAGACATTATTTAGGGCATATATTATCATGAAAAAATAGTTTTCTAAGAAAATACGTTCTATTTTCAAAAATTGACACAAACTTGAAAATTTACAAAAATTTTAGTGTTTTCTTCAAATTTGTGTTCAACTATTCAATAATGATTACTATCAAAAGATAGCTTTCATCAAGGTTTTCCAAAATATATTTTAAATCATTTTCAAAACCAATATCCAACCATGTTCCTTGGGCTCAATGCACATGACTTGTACATTAGCTTTCCCAATGATTGGAAAACACATAACTATGTGTTTTGATGAATTTAAAACTCAAAAGAATGCACTAAATCAATATCTTGAGTTTTGTTCATCTTTCTAACATCTCACTTGTATCTAATGTGTACTAAAACACATACAAGTCACCTTATAGTTCTTTAATGAGATGTAAACTTTGGTTTTGCCCTAATTTAGGGATCATGCATATCTATCTAGACATTTTGAGTTGCAAACATCCACCAAGGATGTTACCTGTTAATAAATGCCATTAGTCCTTAATTTACAAGGAAATAAAATAATGCATGATGATGTTATGACATACATCAAAAAGAAATAATTTTCAAAAGAAAATTTCTATAACTACATGATGTATGTATGACATGACATGGTATTTTTGCATTTTTCATAAGAAAGTATGAATGCAAAAGCAAATATGATGTCATGGCATATGATGGGCAAACAAAGCATGACAATTTACCATAAATAAAATATACCTAGATTACCTATCTAAGTATCCTAAAATTTTGGCTAAATTAAAAATAAACCTAGATTGCCCACTATTTCCCAAGAAAATGCCAAAAGCCAATTTTGACATTTCATTTGCTTTTCTTAATTTTGTGCCAATTTAAATTAAACATATTTCTCAAATTTTGGCACAATTTACTCTTTTAAAGAGTAACCACTTTAAGTTAAGGCATAACTTGCCTTTAATTTCCCAAGAACATACCAAAATTCCAACTTGATAGTTCTTATGATTTTCCCAATTTGTGTCACTTTAATTTAGAAACACAATTCCTCAAGGTTTGGCACATTTTACTCTTACAAGAGTAAACATTTAAAAATAAGGCCTAAATTGGCCTTAACTTTCTAAGAAAATACCAAAAATCCCAAATTGACATTTCTTTTACTCATATTTTGTTGTGCCATTGAAAATACATCAAAACTTCTCAACTCATAGCACATATTACTCCAGTTAAGAGTAACTGATAATCCTTTTCATTTTCAAAGGTTAATAATAACCTTGAAAATGCTCCTTGAGTGTCAACTTCATCATGATTAGGTTAACTACCCTTTCAATTTGAGTTGACACTCTCTAACCCATCTAAGGGGTAGAGAAAATGCTCCTAGGACCCAAAACCTATTGGTGCTCCTTGGGTGCTCTAGGTACTCACTAGGGATAACCTCCCTAGATACCTTCATAGTGACCTTGTTAGGCTTCTTAGAATCCTTGGTCACTTTTTCTAGGTCAACCCTAGGGATTACCTCCCTTGTGACCTTGTTAGTGACTTTCTTAGACTTCTTAGAGGTCTTAGTCACGTTTGTTGCAAAAATACTTCTAGAGATAGTTTCCCTTGTATTTTTGACTTGATCACTTGACCTAGGGTTGGTTCCATAACTATATGGAACCCTATGATAAGAGATTACATCCTTCTTAGCCTTAGGTTTGTATCCCAAACCTCTATGGCCCTTGGATGACCCTTGTTGTACTCCTAGACCTAGGTTTTGCTCATTTTGCTCTTTTAGGATATTTTCCATCCTTTTTAGGGTCTTTTCCATTTTATCAAGCCTTGATCTCAAGACTTGATTTTCTATCATTCAATCCTTAGTTTTTGGTTTTTCATTAAATCCATGAGCATTATTTCTATTTCTAGGCTTATAACTAAAATCCTTATAGTTATTGCCTAAATTCTTATCTACCTTTCTAAGCCTAGGTGTGGTAGTTTTAGCATGAAGAGTCATGTGTTTTTCTTGAATGACATCATGCTTCCTATTTTTATGGTAAATAGCATTAAAATGATACAAACTTGAATTAACATGCTTTCTACCATTATTTAAAGGAGTAGGCTCAATAAACGATACCTTTCGTTTTACCTTGGAGGCTCCCCCTTGAATTATGCTTCCTTCATGAGCCTTGACCGTTTTCTTCCCCTTGGGACATTGGCTCCTATAATGTCCCTTTTGGTTGCACAAGAAGCACACGATGTGCTCCTTGTTCCTCTTTGTTCCGGGAGCGGTCTCCTTGAGTTTCTTCTTGCCCTTTAATGCCACTTGGCCCTTCTTCTTGGCCAATTTGGGGCACTTGCTCTTGTAGTGCCCATGTTCCCTACACTCAAAACATATAATATGATTTTTATTTTTAATTGACATATTTATACCTTCATGTGTAGGGATGACATCTTCTCCTTTTGATATGGAGGTAGAAACTTCCTCTTGATCTGACAATGATGCTCCTCCAATAGATTTGACTTGACTTGTGGAGGTGGAAGCTTCTTCATCCTCTTCTCCTCTTGACCCGAATGTGGAGACTTCTCCTTCTTCTTGATCCGGTGTCAATGAGAGTTTCTCCCCCTCAATCCTAGAGGTGAAGGCTTCTTCATCTTCGTCTTGTACATGGAACAAGGAGTATGCCCTCTCCTTGCCCTCTTCATTGCATTCCTTTGAAGATGAAGCTTCTTGGGCTTCTTCTTCGGAAGATGAGCATCTCTCACCTTCAGAGTCCTCTTCCTCTTGATCTTGATCCAATGAGTCGCCCTCTTTGGATTCTTCTTAATTTTGTAGAGTGAAGGAGATCTCATGAATCTTTGCCAATTTGCTCCATAGCTCTTTGGCATCTTCAAAATCTCCAATTTGCTCCAAGATGTTGCTTGGCAATAAATTGACCAAAAGATTGGTAACTTTGTCATTGGCCTCACATCTTTGGATTTGTTCTTGGCTCCACTTGCTCCTCTTGAGAATTTTGCCCATTGAATTCTTTGGAGCTTAGAAGCATTCCATTAGAGCAAACCATTGCTCTATCTCCACCATTAAGAAATTCTCGATCCTTGATCTCCAAAAATCGAAGCTCATCATTGTGAATGGTGGAGACACCCTTGTGTCGAATCCAAGACCATCTTGGAATTCCATTTGAAGTTGAACTTGATGATGAAGTCTTTGACTTGATAGAATTTGCTCCAACTTCTATACCCTCTAGCTTTGTTGCCCCTTCCGGCGATGATTCCGGTGAAGAGCGGCCTCGCTCTGATACCACTTGTTGGGACCGATTATGGAGCTAGAGGGGGGGGGTGTGAATAGCTCGGTGCGCTCGTCTTTCTCCTCGTTGCTTGTTTCTTCAAGATATGCAGCGGAAAATACAAAGAAACAAAATACACAACGCTAACAAGAGGATTTACTTGGTATCCAACTCACAAGAGGTGACTAATCCAAGGATCCACACACTCATGCACCCTCCACTATGAAAACACTCCTTTATGGTAACTACCAAAGGCGGAGAAGCCCTACAACACTCTCAGTACAAGAAGAAGAAAGGGAAATACAGGATAAGCAAAAGCTTACAAGATGTACAGTAAAAACCCTAACCCTAACTTCTTGTTGTAGCCCGCCTCTTGATCTTGGATCACCAGCAAACCTTGCTCCAAGAACTCTTCAAGAACTGGCGGTAGAGTGGACAACGCTGTGGAGAAGCTGCTGTGAAGATCGGGAGTGAACAGTGCGAGCTCTACCGAAGAAATCGCATGCCAACGGCTTTATCCAACGCCAACGGTCTGATCCCGATCGATTGGATTGCTCCCAATCGATCGGGGAGGCTTTGGATCGATTGGTCGATCGATCCAGAGAGCCTCTGTGCTCTCGGGAAAATGCTTGGATCGATCAGCCGATCGATCCAGACCCCATCGCGTGAAATCACAGCTTCCCAATCGATCGCCTGATCGATTGGGGGCTCTGGATCGATCGGCGGATTGATCCAGAGCTGTTCTGTTCGCGCGATGCTTCTCCCCAATCAATCCTGATCAATTGGGAGAAGGCTTGTCGTGAGGACTCACCCAATGATCGGCCGATCGATTGGGCATGTGCCAATTGATCGGCTGATCGATCCGGCTCCTTGTTTTTGCCCAAAAACAAGTCCAAAGTCCTCTAAACCAACATCTGGTCATCCATGACTTGTTAGTTCATTGTGCCTAGCATCCGGTCACCCTTGACCTGCTAGGACTCGCTCACCAAGTGTCCGATCAATCCCTTTGACCCACTTGGAATTTTCTCCTCGTGCTGAGTATCCGGTCAATCCCTTTGGCCTACTTGGACTTTCCAACACCAGATGTCTGATTAGCCTTGATCCATCTAGATTTCCTCGTGCCTGACTTCACTCACCAGGACTTCCTTCTGCCTAGCTTCACTCACTAGGTCTTTCACCTGGCTTCACTCACTAGGATTTCTTTCTGCCTAGCTTCACTCACTAGGTCTTTCACAGCTTCACTCACTAGGTCTTTCACCTGGCTTCACTCACCAGGATTTCCTTTTGCCTAGCTTCACTCACTAGGTCTTTCCATCTGCCTAGCTTTACTCACCAGGACTTCCTTCTGCCTAACTTCCCAGTTAGGACTTTCACCTGACTTCACTCACCAGGATTTACTTCTACCTAGCTTCACTCACTAAGTCTTTCCATCTGCCTGACTTCACTCACCAGGATTTTCCTATCAAGTATCCAGTCAACCTTGACCTACTTGACTCTCCTTTACACATGAACAATTGCACCTGCAATCTTCATGTATTGACTACATGTATTGTCAAACATCAAAACCACAACATTAAGACTCGAGCTTGACTCAATTCAAGCTCAGTCAACACGGTTAACCTTGACCTGCGGAATATCGCACCAATATCTGCAATGTTATATTTCTCACACTGTTGATATTCAACTTGATGGTCGTTGTGGATTTAGAGTAATAGATGCACTAATTAGGTATGGCAAAGAATGTTGGTTTCAAGTACGATTCGAGCTTATAGAAGAGATTCAACAAAATAAGGATTTATATGATCAACTTTATCCAAATTAAAATTTGGTAACCAATATATTATTCTCATTAAATTGGTTCGAGCCGTGGACACCAGAAATGTATTGGATGGACTCTATGCCTTTGGGAATTATCATCGCATCAAGGTACAATCTTATACTGTATACATTTGGTAAGAGAGTTGGGAGTTATTTTACTCACTTGCCATTAAGAACTCCTCCAGTTCCAAACCATGAGCATCGAGAAATAGCTATTGCTCATGTTGGCAATCACTTCGTACAAGTTTTCTTACATCTTCATTACCTTGTACCACCCATTCTAACGTGGTGGTGGCAACATTCATCGTATAAAGCTAAAGGATAGGTCACTTATGTAGGGCACATGTTCATTTGTGGTACGAAGTAATAGGTACAACACCACCAAACGTGTTGGGAGCAGAATTTGGAGGTAATATTGATTAAAATGTCTAGTTTTGTATATTTTTGTATTTTTTTGTATTATTACATGTACTCTTCATTTGAAAAAAAATATTTGTTTCTAAGTTATGAATGTGTGCACTATTAATTGTTAGTATTTTTGTTAATTTTAAATATATAATTTTTATTTTGATCCACATTTTTATACTTTTTAAAATTTTTACAAATAATAACTCCTAAAATTTATAACTAAAAATAAACAAAAGATTATAAACATATAAAAAAATTATTAAAAAAATAAAACTAATAGAAAAACTGATTAACAAAAAAATAAAATCAACAAAAAAACAACTCTTAAAAAAATAATAAATTAAAAAAATACAAGTATTATGAAAAAAATAATAATAAAATTAATTAAAAATAAAGTTAAATAAATTTATATAAAATTAAAAAATAAAGTATTGATAAAAAATAATAAACAAAATTAATTAAAAAATAAAACTAAATTAAATTTATATAAAATTGTAAAAATAAAGTATTGATTAAAAAATAATAAATAAAATTGATTAAAAAATAAAATTAAATAAAATTGAAAAAAATATCGTATAATAAAATAATAAAACTAAATAAAATTAAAAATATATAAATATGAGAGCTATTTTTATACAAAATTAATTAAAAAAATAAAATTAAATGAAAAATAAATAAAATTAAAAAAAATAAAAAAAAAGAGGGTAAAGGAGTAATTTGAAATGGAGAGAGAGAGAGGATGGAGAGGGAGACAACTCTCCAATGTAATAGAGTCATTCTGACATCGGGCAATGTGCCTTTGCGGTGTCGTCGGACAATGCACACATGTTGGAGATTGGAGCGAGTTGGGCGTTTACTCAAAAGAATCAGATATTCCATCATTTTTTTTTGGACTGATAGGGCTGGGTTATAGCCCAGTATAATCTTTGAATAGATCCGTCTTTTGATGAAAGAAAGGGAAAAAATGAGGAGATAGGTTAGCCCAAGGAAGAAAAGAAAGAAAGATAGGTAAGATTTTTTTTCCCAACCCGCCCAGAGTTATAAGATTTATTTCTGGTTCAGTCGTTATGGATATATATAGTGTAGCAGTGTTGCTAAATACAGACAATGTTATTATATACGGCTTGGTATATACGGCCTGGTACATCCACCAAAGCTCTAATTGGAGAACGCACAAATAAAACCTCTTGGCATATACAGCTTGGTCATCTATCTCTACGTCTTATTCAAGGAATCGTTAATTGGTTTGACTTACCGACATCTTTGTCATCCTCATCTCATTCTTGTTAAGCATGTTTGAAAGTAAAAAGTCATAAATGACCCTTTGTTTCTTCTTCTCATATGTCCAATTTTCCTTTAGAAATAATTCACTTTGATATTTTGGGCCTTGCTCCTATTTTGTCAAATTAAGGTTTTCTTTATTATGTGATTTTTATTGATGACTTTAGCAAGTTTACTTGGGTATTTCTCATGAAACGAAAGTCTGATCTTTTTGATATCTTTTGTCAATTCTAAAGACACGTAGAACATTTCTTTGATCGTAAAATACTCTCTCTCCACTTTGATTGGGGTGGAGAATATCAAGCGCTTCATCGTCATCTAGATTCTTTGGGCATTCTTTATCGAGTCTCATGTCCTCACATTCTCGAATAAAATGGTTCCGCAGAAAGGAAACATCGTCATATAATTGAAACTGTCTTAGCTCTTTTCAATGGTGCATCAATTCCACTTAAATTTTGGGATGACGTATTTTAGACTACAGTTTATTTTATTAATCATCTACCTACTCCATTGCTTCACCATAAAAGTCTCATAGAAAAACTCCATAATCAGTCTCCTAACTATACCTTCTTATGTATCTTTGGTTGCGCATGTTATCTGTGACTATGCCCCTACTCTAAACATAAACTAAATCTCCATTCTCAGCAATGTGTTTTACTTGGTTACAGTAATTTTCACCATGGGTACCGTTGTCTACATATATCGACGGAACGTATATATATTTCTTGACATGTTATTTTTGATGAATCTTTATTATCTTTTGCAGCCACAACAACATCTCTCTAACTCTGAATCATCAAATAATACAAGTTCGTCATCGGAATCACCATTTCAGCCTACTTTCTCATCCCCATCAACAAGTGATTCAAATGATGATCCCCCTCGTCGCATGCTTTCCTTAAGTGACATATGCATGATTCCCACCAATAACAACTTGACATCCCCTTCCATGAACTCTGGTGGTCTCTTTAGAGTCTATTGGACCAACTTATTTTACACAGGCAAACAAGGATCTAAATTGGCGCAGTGCAATGACTACAGAATTTGATGCACTTCTTCGCAATGGAACATGGAACTTTGTTCCATGCACTCTCTCCATGAATGTTATGGGCTTTAAATGAGTATTTCATCTTAACCATCGAGTTGATGGTTCTCTTGAACGACACAAAACTCGACTTGTAGCAAAAAGGTTTAATCAACAATCGGATATGACTTCAATGATACTTTTAGCTCAGTTATCAAAATTACTTCTATCAGACTATTATTATCGATAGTTGTTAGTTCTAATTGGCTTGTACGACAATTAGACATTTTAAATGCTTTTCTCCATGGTCATCTTAAGGAAATTATTTTTATGGAGCAACCATCTGAGTTCATTCATCCACAATTTCCATCTCATATTTGCCAACTCAAGAAATCATTATATGGTCTTCGACAAGCTCCTCGTGCATGGTTTCATCAATTATCTAATTGGTTACAAGCTCAAGGATTTTCTAGATCAAAGAATGACTCATCTCTATTTTACAAATATAATGATGGTTCCATGATATTTTTTCTTATTTATGTTGATAATATCCTAATAATCGGCAATGATCACAAGGGTGTTAGAACTTTATTGAGTCTTCTCAATCAAGAATTTCCTACTCGAGATTTGGATATTGCTCATTTTTTTCTTGGTATTGAACTTATTCCACATAAGGAAGATTATCTTCTCTCTCAAAGCAAATATATTACCGGACTTCTCCAAAGAGCCAAAATGGATGGAGCACGTCCGATCCCTACACCAATTGCTATAATAACTCTACAACTTCATCCTCTCCTGCGCTGTATGATCCACATATTTATCGAAGTATTGTTGGAGCTTTACACATATGTTATTATCACACGCCCTAATATCACCTTTGTAGTAAATCATGTTTGTCAATTTATGCACGCTCCAAGTGAACAAAATTAGGATAATGTAAAAAGAATACTTCGCTATCTCAAAGGTACTATTTACATATACTTCTTTTATATCACCAATCGTCTCGAGATTTACATGCCTATAGTGATGCAGATTGGGCAAGTTCTCTTGAAGATAGACGATCTATTAGTGGATATACAATATTTCTTAGACGAAATCTTATCTTATGGAATTCGAAAAAGCAATCTACGGTATCTCGTTCAAGCATTGAGGTGGAATATAAAGGTATAGCAAATACAACATCTGAGATTATTTGGCTTCAATCACTTCATTCTGAACTTCATCTTGCATCAAATATTTCACCAAAAATTTGGTACGACAATATTGGAACAACATATCTCAAAGCAAATCCAATCTTTCATACTCGTACAAAACATGTGGAAATTGATTTTCATTTTGTTTATGAACGTATGATAACTCAACAGTTATCCGTTTCTTATATTTCCGTTGAAGATCAAATTGCTGATATTTTTATTAAGTCATTATCCAGATAATGTTTCAACAACTTAGCAAGCAAATTCAACGTCAAAAATCTCCGATTAAGTTTGTCGGGGGATAAAAGAGATAAAAGAGGATCAATAGGATTAACCGGATCAAACGACCAAATCAAATCAACAATAACATTATTAAAATAATTCTATTATAATTATTAGAATAATTATATTATTTATTATTATATCAATTGACCGAGTACATCTTAAATATTATATATTGTACGGTACTTGAGACAAATATTAACATAAGATTTATTATTACTCTTATATTCTTTACCCTTTTCCTATACTTCTTTTAATAATATGATTTATCTCTGACTCTGCCGTTATATATATATTAGCAATGTTGCTAAATACATAAGTACAGATCGAGTTTGACCTAGAACTGTACTAGCTTATTGAAACCGATCGACCCATATATGTATATATATATAATCGATCAGAGGGAGGAGAAGATTGGGACCCCTGGGAGAGTGGTACCCCCATCGACGATGAAAACATTGCCCGAGATGTAGTCGGACGAATCCTGAAGCAGGTACTGCACGAGCATTGTTATTGCTGGATCTGTCATGCACATGCCGTACGCTCTCAATGGGACTATTTTCTCTATCACTCCGCTCAGCCATGGCTTCGACATTAGGGAAGCTGTTATCTCCGATTTGAACAGTCCAGGCGCAATCGCGTTCACCCGAATATTGTAACCGCCCACATCCAATGCCATCGTCTGTTTAAGGTCATTAATTAATAATTAACACATGTAATACTATACATGCAGTAATTAACTTGCCATGAATTAACATATATGTATGTATGTATGTTAATTCATGGCAAGTTAATTATATAGCTAGCTACCTGAGTGAGTGCATGAACAGCTGTTTTGGAAGCATCATAAGCGGTCGCTCCTGGAAGACGAGAGCCAATTAGGAGACCGTTGATGGATGAAACGTTGATGACGGATCCTTTCACCTTGGCGTCGCGCATCAGCCTGCATACGTGTTTAGAAACTAACCATGTACCGGTCAGATTGGTTCTGATGACTTCGTCCCATTCTTCCTTTGGCCAATCTACTGATGCATGCCAACCTCCTGATCAATTAGATCATAGATCATCACCAACAAACAGAGCATTTAATTTAATTACTTCGTCAACAACAAAATTAAATATTGAAGAATTCATTCAAAAGCACGTAATTAATTTTACTTATATGAGCAAGCTTGAAGAACAGTCCATCTTTATTTATTATAATTTTTTTTAACAATTGGAGGCCACATCCACAAAACCAGTCAATTAAAATCACTGCGTGAGAAGTTTATTTATTTTTAAATTTATACGTACTACAAAAATTTAGTAGTCTAATCGATTGCATGAGAAATATAGTCAATTAAAATTATGTACGTAGGTATGATTGACTGGAATAGCAAAATTACCAATTTTTTTTTAATATTGTATGTGTTTTTTTATCATTTACATGTTCTCGTGGAATTTAAACGATTTTGTGTCATTTTAAATAATATTGCAACATGCTTACTATACTTTTTCCAACTTGAAAAAACAGTGTAGCCAAATGTATTTTGATTGGTCATCACGAACAGTCTTATACGACTCCTATCCAGGAAGAAGAAGCTGGTCAAAATACTCCTTGATACACTAATTAGGTATTTTATTATAGTACTCATTTTTCTAGTCATTTGATATGTATCAAATCATCTGGTCCAGAATTTTTTGGATTAAAAAAAGTCCTATTTATTTATTGGGTGGATGAACTGAATCCCACCTGTTAAACAGATGAGATTCAACCCATCCAATCAATGAATAAATAAGGGATCAGGACTTATCGAGGGATCGGAGACTGAGGATCCTTGCCCTTTGATATGTATTATTATTATTATTTATTTTTTTTTTTATTTTTTTTTTTTGTCAATTTTGGATAATTGACTATACTGTGTAATATTCACTTTTTATTAGTTATTTATTAGGTTTTTTAAATTTATCGATTATTATTTTGTAGCCAAATGTATTTTGATTTATAATGTAATTAGAAATACTGACCAAATATATATCGGCTGGTAAATTTTTTAAAAAATTATCAACTAAATATATATTTCGTTTTTAGAAATTTATTAGCCATTTATTTTTTAAAATTAACGGTTAAATATATATTTGGCTGATAATTTTTTGTTAAAAATTACAGGCCAAATAAATATAGTTGGCGATATTTTTAGAAATTTAAGAAATATATATACATGGCTGTTATTTTTAAAAGCATTCACTGACCATTTATTTGGGATAACTTTTTAAAAAATATCAGTCAAAATGATGGCCGGGAAATAAAATTTAACCACCATGTATTACAACCAAGTCCTGGCAAAATTTTTTAGCCAATAATCTATTTTATTTTACTGGCCAAAATAATAGAATTATCAACCATTTTGATTTACTGATAAACCCTTTGTTTCCGTAGTAAAATTTAAATCAAGAATTCAGAGACTATTTGAGAATGGGCAAATTTTTTATAATAATTATTTTTATCAATTAATACGCGGCCCCTCTAAATTTAATATACTGGATCCACCATGAGTGTAGAGGTAAAATTAGGAATTGCCTCTATACTTCCTTGTCGTAAGAAAAAAAAAGAAGAATCATAGACATTATTAGAGAAGGATAAAAATAAGAAAGCGCTACAACAAAGCATTATTAGATGGATGATGAATTTTGATAGATTTAAAGAGCAGTTAAAGATAAATTTATCAGAATATTATCGACATTTTTTTTATATTTTGAAAATAATAAAAAAGAAAGGCGCCCCCGCCGTTAGTTAAAGTCGTAAATACCTCGAATTCCGGCGTTATTGACCAATCCATCGATCCGGCCGAACGCGTCCCACGCCCTCCGCACAGCGGCCGCGACGACCGCCTCCTCGGCGCCAACGTCCAGCACTACTGCCACGGCGGCAGTCGGGTTGCCCGGTCGGAACGCAGCGATCTCCTCGCAGAGGGTCTTGAGGTGGTCGGCCCGCCGCGCGGCCGCGATGACGCGACAGCCGGCTCTAGCAAGGCTGAGACAGAGTTCGCGGCCAATGCCGGAGGAGGCGCCGGTGACCATCACCACCTTTCCCTCCAGCTTCCCTCTGCTCCCCATTGCCGTCGAGATTGAGAGGAAAAGCAGTTATCAAACGCAGCTTTAAATCATTAATTTGATGGGTGATCAATGGGCGAACGAATGTACGGCTAGCTGCTTGTTTCCCTTTCAAATCAAGTGTGAGAGTTCTAGAGAGCTCCTTATGCCGAAAAAGTAACGGCGGGCTTTTGATGGCAACGCATTCTACCATTTAATTAAACCATTTTGCATTTAATTTTCGTAAACGAAAAACTTCGCCTTCTGTCTTTTTTCTTGTAGGATAAAATGAGAGCGATCGAGATCATTTTTTATTTATAAACGAAAGAAACGAGTTAATCCTGTTTTAATATTACTATTATATATACGAATTTGAATTCAACTCGTTTAAGCCATAATGTACACAACAACACTTTTATGTACTTTTATAAAAAACTAAAATAAAATAATCAAATGGTGGACTTGGACATATTGCTATATATTAGAATAGCCTAGCACGTATCTTTAATTTCTTTTCATCATGACGTGGTTAATTCTAGATCATTTGATTCCATTAATTGAGTTCGATACACTTTGACTTTGTGGTTTTCATTAAAAACCAAAAACTAGAGTGTATGGAGGGTCCTTTGTGTGGGTGCTACGAATCTTTCTTTTCATGCTATTTTCATAACGTGGTTAATTCTACATCATCTAATTCGATCGATTGAGATTGATACACTTTGATTTTTATGGTTTTCCTTATTCGATAAAACCAAAGAAAAACAGCGTAGACGATGGGGTTTTATTCTTGGATGATATGTTTGTTTCCGGTGATAGGTACCGTCATTAAGTTCTCTAATAATAATTATTAGATATTTAGAGTTTGAAATTAGCTACGACCTATTATAGAAAATTTTCTTACTAATAGATAGCAGACTCGCTAATTGTCAAGATAGGTCTCCATATATGTATTTCTCTGATTTACTCAGATAATCGGTAGAAAATTTTCTTACTAATAGATAGTAAACTCGCTATAGCAAAATCCGCTGTACTGCCTCATCAATCAATATTTGGAAATCTTCTCAGGCCATGGTGATAGTCTTACTCTGAGTCATGCCGCCTGTGGAGTTGAGATCCTCGACAGTTCTTTCGGATTCTACTATCTCAACATCTCAGTTCAAGCAAGTTCTCACAAATAACGTCAATTTATTCCTATTTGAGATCACGATACGATGAGTCAACGGAGAGCAACGATCATGGAGAAGGTTACAGATGACTCGACAATGAGGAGAACTCACAAGCTTCCTACAAACACATAGCAAAAGGTTAGAATAAGCGCCGAGATTGGACTCGACATGATCACTCCTATACTCAAGTTAGCACAGGTGGTTGAAAAAGGAAAAACTTGTAAAGAAGGGTTCGAATGTTTATGTGTGCATACCTATGCCCGTGGGAGCGGACAACTTTTTAAAGGGCGGTGAATGTGCACCTCTCTCCGGGACGTACACTTCCGTTCACCACACGTTTTGAAACGCATGCTTATATTACACACATTCTTTAGGTTGGTGCAATCATGCACCAAATGAAAAATTTCAATGATTGACAATTATTTAAGTTTAGTTCAATACGTTGAATCCCACTTGAGTTATGAGTGTGCAAGATAAGAGAAGTCCATGAAAGTCGAGGACCGAATTTTTGGCAAGAAGAAGTCCATGCAGGTGGGAAGACCGAATGCAAGACAAAAGAAGTCCAAGAAAGTCAAGGGCTGAATTCTTGGCAAGAAGAAGTCCATGCAAATCGTAAGACCATATGCAAGGAAAAGAAAGACCAAAAATGTCAAGGACCGGATTCTTAGCAAAAGATGAAAACCCAAACAACCCGTGAGATCGGATGCACGGGTAGATGAAGATATAGAGATGAAGAATCTTCAGGCACAAAGTCCAAGGAATAAGAGGTTCATCTGATATGAGGTAATTGCGTTCAACTGATACATTAAATGAAGGTATGTGCTTGAGAGTTTAAGGATGAAAAATCCTATTTTAGGGTTCACCAATCCTCAATTCTAGGGTTTGCATTACCAATCGATTAGTGTAAATTTAGAATTTTAGATTTAGTCAAAGGGTGTATCAATCGATTGACACAGATTGCCAATAGATTGATAACCAATTTTGAGCACAAAGGAGCTTCCCAAATCAATTAGGCAATTGATTGGTAGACTTTCTTTGAGAGTACAAAAGGCTGCAAATTAGTTGACTGATTGATTGGGCATTGCCAATTGATTGGTGTAATCAATTGACAGACTTTCTTCTATTAGGACTCATATGAGCTAGAGGGAGGGGGGGGGGGATGAATAGCTTCGATCGCTTCTCGTAGTTACTTTGTGCTCATCATTGAATATGCAGCGAAAACCTCACTTCAAACTCGACTCTATATGCACAATACCTTAATTTATTTGGTATCCACCTCATTGAGGTGACTAATACAAGGTCCTTACCAGCTATCACGTCCACTATGAAAAATTTCCGGAGGCGGAGAAGTCTCATATAAGCTTACCCTTACAAGAACACAACAAGAAACAACCTCTTGTTGACTTAAAAATACAACAACACTTCGTTTCAGAATCTTCTAGAACTAGCACCTTCAAAACTCCACGAAACCCCCTTTTCTTAGGTTTATTTTTGGACCGGAAAATGTCTCCCAATCAATTGGTCTTACATCCAATCGATTGCCACATTAGATCCGACCATTCAAATCTGCAGAACGACTCTTTTCATCTGAACAATTGATTGGTGAGTCATACTAATCGATTGCCTTAATTGATTCCAATGTCTTTTATTCTCTTGAGAACGTATTGCCAATTGATTAACCCAATTGATTGACAAGGCTTAATCGATTGGGCCAATGGATTTAACAAGCTTTTGTTTCCTCGCGAAACTCTTGCAAATCGATTGCCTTAAGCCCAATCGATTGCTTCAATCAATTTTGGATATTGTGCTTCACAGAAAATGTCCTCAATTGATTGAACCAATCGATTATACCAATAGATTGCCCAACACTAAACTCAGATTCTAAGTTTAGGGGTTCCTTTGTCCAACATCCCATCATCCGTGACATGTTGGGATTTTTTGTTGCCTAGTATCTGATCAACCATGACCTCTCAGGGCTTCTTCATCATGTCTTTGGTCAACCTTTGACCCATTTAGATTTTCTCATCTCGTGCTAAGCGTTCGGTCATCTGTGATTCACTCAGTCTTCCCTCTCGCCAATTCCCCATTGGACTTCAAATATCCGATCCTCCTTAACCTACTCAACTTCTCTCTCACATATTCTCAAACATCAAAACTCAAACTCGAGCGAACCTGAGCTTAGTCAAACTGGTCAACCTATACCGAGGATCATCAACCTAATCAGTTGAATCAATTCCCCAATTGCCCCCATGAAAGTCCCACCAACCCCACTAGTCTCCTCTCAAGCATCCAATCACTCTTGACATGTTTCAAGCCTCCCCTAAAGCATTCGATCACTCTTGACCTGCTCCAGACCTCTCCATAAGCATCCGGTTACTCTTGATCTACTTCGGGCCTTCCCTCAAGTATCCATTCACATTCTTGATTTGCTACGGGTCTCTCCTCAAGCATTTGGTTACTCTTAACTTGCTCTGGGCCTCCCTATAAGCATTCGGTTACTCTTGAACTTCTTCGAGCCTCCCCTTAAGTATCCGATCATTCTTGACCGGCTTCGAGCCTTCCCACAAGTATATCGTCACTCTTGACTTGCTCCGGGCCTCCCCTCAACTTCATTCAAAGTCATCCCACATGACATCTGGTCTGAACCATGACTTTGATATCACTTGTTAGAATAAAAAGAATTTACATATCTCTATAATGGTATATGCTATATCAACTTTGGGCCTAAACCCTAAGCTCTACCCAAAATGCCTCACACCAATATAAATATCTTTGATCTTTTAAATTCATAATTTTTTCATATATTTTTAATATGAGACTTTGATTGTATTTCCAACATGTTCAACTCATTAATGTTCATGAACATTATTCACAAACCATGTTTATTAATAAAACTCTTATCAATATGTTAAATAAATAAAGAAACTTTTAAAATGAATAAACAAATTTAAATTATCAAGCTCAATAAATAATCAAACAAGCAAACGTTTTAAAAATCAAATACATTTAAATTGAGAGCTTGATAATATCTAAATAAACCAAGTTCAAGTTCATAAAAAATAAATTAAGCCAAGTATGAATAATTATTTCAATAGCTTGGTTTATTTTAAGCTCGGCTTGTCTCGATTACCTTATTAAATAAGTTTGAAGACCCCCAAAACTTGGCTCAACTTGACTTGTTTACAACCCTAGTATTCAATGGGCCTATAAGCTAGTTAAGCTTGGCATTTCTAATAGAATCATCGAGCTAGATTGATGTCAGGCAGGATAGCGATTATCCTGTGGGCACACGAGAAGGGAGAATTGAGGAGAAGGTAAGAAGAGAAGCTACAAAAAAAAAATAATTGAGAATTGAGCATCCTTCTTTATATATCTGATAGATATTATACAGACTCTATATCCTAAGACTTAAAATAGGAAAGAAACCTTAAATTTTAGATCTCATTTTCAATCTTATACAGAAATGAAAGAAACCTTACTAGAAAAGGAAATTTTGTAATAGGCATAAATTAATAAAACAAGACACTGATATAGATAATCCCTAACACCTAAATACCAAAAATACTAAAAAAAAATACTCTAAATATTATATAATGGAAATTACTAAAAATAGTAAAAGGGCTTCGAAAAGGGTCTAAATGATGAAATTTAGGCCCCAAAATTGACAGTTATGGATTTCTCCATAACAAATGTAGATTTCTGAATTCTACATATGTGGCCACAAACAAAGCCTGATTTCGAATCTCAAGTCAAAAGTTATGCCCTCCAAAAAATTGGGTCCTCCTATGTTGATCCCGCATCAGTCACTGCAAGTTGAAAATAATTAGTCCTCGAGTTTGTAGTAGCTTCATTAGTGCCCATAGAGTAAGGAATCCAATGTTTCACATCGAAGACATCAAAAGGCTTTAAATGACAAGAAAGGCATTTTCTGTAGGCATTATCGTTGATCTTCTACAGTATTTCACATGGTCCAATCTTCTGATCCTTAAGCTTGTTAAACTCATCAACATGGAAACAATCACTAGTTAATATATCCTAGGCAAAGTCTCTGACCTTAAAAAGTACCTAACGACGATGACTATCAACCCGAGTCTTGTACTTGGTATTATTATCATGAATTGACAGTTTTGTTTGCTCATGAATGTTCTGAAGATGCTTTGCCATCTCATTGACTTTAGGACTAAATCATCATATACGTGGGACAAGGGCTAAATCAAGAACTCTGGATGAGTTCTGCATGTAGACAATCTCAAAAAGAATTAATCCTGTGATCCTATTTCTTGATATATTGTAGGCAAACTCTGCTTGAGGTAATGCCAAGTACCACTGCTTCAGTTTAGTCTCGGTGAGACATCTCAGAAGATTGTCGAGACTTCGATTCACCACCTCAGTTTGTCCATCGGTATGGTTGTGGTAGGCACTATTAAAGTTTAACTGTGTGCCTAATTTTTCCTATAAGCTCTTCCAGAAATGACTAAGGAACTTGGTATCTCGATTTGAAGTCATGGATTGAGGAACGCCATGTAAACTTATGATCTTTTTGAAGTAAAGATGGGCAATCCGAGTAGCATCTATAGTCTTCTTGCAAGTTATAAAATGTGCCATCTTTGAGGATCTGTTAACTACAACAAGAATGAAAATCCAAGGTTCACTGGGTGTAGGGTAATCCTAATATAAAATTCATGTTGACATCGAACCAAGGAGCTTAAAGAATAAGTAAGGAAGTGTATAAACCTGCATTGGTGAGAACCCCCTTCGACCGCTGTCATATAGAGCATCAGTTTACAAAATGGGTCACATCGTTCGCCAACTTAAGCCAATAAAAATAGGTAAAGAAGAGGTCCAACGTCTCATCAAGGCCAAAATGCCCCTCATTATAGCTCACTTATGATCTATTGCCTCATAGAGCAATCTGGAACGCATAACTGCAACCCATGAAACATATAGCCAATATGTAAAATAAAATCATGGCGGTGACCATCATATACCTTCTGGAATATCCTTCCGAATGATGGGTCGGCTATGTACATATCTAAAAGAACTTTAAAGCCTGCAATGCTAGTACTCAAGGTGGTGAGTAATGAAGAACGGTGACTCAAGGCATTCGTGATGCGATTCAGACTTCCAACTTGGTGCCTCAGTGTAAAAGTGAACTTTTGTAACTAAGCCACCCACTTGGCATGCTGGCTGCACAGCTTGTGTTGTCCATTGATGTACTTCAATGCTTTGTGATAAGTAAATAGGATTAATTCCTTCTATACTAAGTACTGACGTCAATGCTTCAAGGACTAGATAATGACATAGAACTCCAAGTCATAGGTAAAATAATTTCTCTTGGATCTAGATAGCTTCTCACTGAAGAAAGTAATTGGATGTCTAGACTGACTTAGAACACCTCCTATACTGATGCCAGATGGATCACAATTGGCCTCAAACACTTGGTCAAAATCAGGAAGTGTCAAAACTAGTATCTTGGTCATCTTATGCTTGACCAATTGAAAGCTAGTCTTTACTTCTCCAAACCACTTGAAATATCATCCCTTGAGACACTTAGTGATGGGAGTGATTAGAGTGATAAAATTTCTAATAAACCAATGGAAGAAAGAAGCAAAGTCATGGAAACTTTGGACATCGTGTAACGTCTTCGGCTAGGGTCACTCTAAGACTGTGCCTATCTTTGATTAATCTATGTGCACACCATCAGTAGACAAATAAAGCTAAGGAAAGTTACCAATGTAGTAAAGATGGAATACTTCTTCATGTTGATAAATAAGCACTCTGACTAGTTTTTTAAAAACAACACGGAGGTGATTGAAGTGTGATGGCCATGTCGGGCTGTAGATGAGAATGTCATCAAAGTAAACCACTACAAACAAACTTTCCCATGAAAGCCCATAGGATTTGATGCATAAACCTCATGAATGTGTTGGGTGCATTGGACAATCCAAAAGGCATGACTATCCATTCATACTGTTGGATCGAGATGCACGTGAGAGGAGGGAGGGGAGGGAGGGGGGGGGGTGAATTGCGTGATTTTAAAAAACTAATCTTTTTCTTCTTTTTAAAAACAAAGTATGCGCAGCAAAAAAGGAAAAATATGAAATCATAAGAATGAGTGGTTTTACTTAGTTTAGAGCCTTTGACGACTCCTACTCCAAGACCTAGGTCCTGCGGACCTATTGATGGATAATCCACTAAAATCATCTTCCGAAACTGTTGGAAGAGGGAAACATGTACAATCAATAAGTTAGGACAAGTGTAATATTCTACACTTTCCTTTATTTAGAAATTAAGTATAATAATAAGCATTCGTTAGCCAACACCTTTAAAGATGATCGGATCAGGCTCAGTGTTGGACTGCTCCTCAGTAGTAGTTGGGCATAACAGTGTTGTAGCAGAGCAGTAACACGAATTTGGAGTAGTTGGAATGCCAAATGGATGCGTAGAAGCTTGTAGTAGAAGTGTGTTCAATGCCTTGGTCTAGTAGCCCTTTTAACGAGGGTTGAAGGCACCTTCCATAGTACTGAAGGCGCCTTCCATAGGCAAACTTTTATCCTGAATAGCTCACATCTTATCATCGACAAAGTCTATTTTTATCCGACCAAAGGCATCTTCTAAGCTCCCGAAGGCGGCTTCCATGAACAATACTCAAGGTGTCTTCCATTAGCTTAAAGGCGTCTCAGGTACTATTCACTCGAGGCATTTTTGAACTCTTTAGTCCTGCAAAATGTGTTAATCTAACACAAACAAAATATACCCTACAAGAAAATTTTAGTACATTGAAAATAAGTAGTAATAATTAGGTCATGTCCTTTTAAGACCAGAAACTAGTCAAGGTCCCAGTTTAGGAATCTAAAATGGACCTAACTGAACTGACACCTACTATCCCCTCAAACGGGACACGCCCTCACCGAGTCTCTCTCCTCCAGTGATTTACCTTCACTTACCAAATGTCAAGTTATCTTTTTTGACGTCCAATCTGACCTACCAGGTCTTCCTGCTAGATCTCACATTTGGATTTTGCCAATTGGGAATCGAACATCCCGACCTCCTGCTAGAATCACACATTTGGACTTCGACCCATAGGGAATTGAACATCCCGACCTCCTACCAGAATCTCACATCTGGACTTTGCCAATCAGGAATCACACATCCCCACTCGACTTTCTGCCTGGCGTCTAGTCCTCTTGACCCGTCAAGTTAGTCAACCCTGCACACTCAAAAATAAGGTTAGATCAACAACACATCTAATTTTAATCCACTTATCATTCATCAAAATTCAGGTTTGACCATTGGTATAAAATGCACAAACAATCTCCCCCTTTTTGATGTAATGACAACCTGGGTTAAAGTTAGAAAAAAATATAAAATATATATAAAAAAATGATTTTAAGAGAAATCTAAAATGAAATAGTTAGTTTTATTTTCTTGATCATTTTTAAGTTTTTCATATTTTTAGGGTTTTCTTACTTAAACCCTAACCTTTCCCCTTTGACATTTGTCAAAAAAAAAAAAATACAAATAAGTGTACCAAATTATGAAAATGTAAATACACAAGTAAGCATAGCAAGTAATAAAATTTTCAAACTATGCATAAAAACTTGTAGGTTTATTGTAGGAAAGAGTTAAGATAAATTTCCAAAGTATTTTTAAAGGAATTTTTAAAATTTTCAAAAGGTTTTTTAAAATTTTAAAAAATAAAAAACCAAACCATTTTGTAAAGCTCAATTTTGTAACAATGTTACAAACCATTTTTTAAGATAGATTTCAAAACACTTCTTAAAAAATAATTTGTTGCAACGTATTTTTTAAAGTTTCAATTGTTTAAGATAACTTTTAAAATTTTCTACAAATTATCTTTCTAAAATATTTATAAAGTAATTTTTAAATAGAATAACTTTTCATAATATTTTAAAAGTAATTTTCAAAGTAAAACAATTTTTAAAGTTATAAAGTAATTGTCAAAGTAATTTTTTTTCAAAACATTTTTGCAAAACATTTTCAAATAAACCACCAAAGAAGTTTTTAAGGTAATTTTTCAAAACACTTTTCTTTTTAGTTTTCAAAACAAACATTTGAAAAAAATATAAGAGTATATTTCAAAGCAAGTTTTAAAAGAAAGTTTGCAAAATATGTTTCACAAAGATTAAGTAAAGTAATTTTGAAAGGTTGATTTTCAAGAAAAATTTTGCAAAGCATTTCCAAATAATTTTCAAAAAACATTTTTTAAAATTTTTCGTTCAAAGCAAGTTTTTCAAAACAATTTATAAAATTATTTTCAACACATTTTACATAGAGATATTGCAAAATATTACCAAAGAGGTTTTTCTAAGTAATGAAAGAAATGGTTTTCAAAGTAATTACCAAAGATATTTTTAAAATTTTGCAAATAGTTTTCAAATATTTGAAGATTAAATTGTTCAAAAACATTTAACAAAGATAAACCTTTAGAAAGTAAACTATTTTTCAAGGCAAATTTTGAACACACTTTTCTAAGGTAATTTTCAAAGTAGTGTTGCAAAGTAGTTTTTAAGATTTGAATTTCAGTGCAACTTTAAAAGAAATGTTCAAACATTTTAAAAGTAATTTTAAAAGTATTTTTGCATAATATTTTTAAAGCAACATTTTTAAAGGAGTTTTCAAATATCCTTCCTTGGATATGATATTATTTAAAAAATAATATTCATCTAAAAATTATCCTTAAATGTCCCACCTTTAGTTACTAACTAACTATCAGAAGATAGTAATTTTTATTTAGTTAATTAAGTGCTAATGTCCAGTTAAAAATTTGCTGAAAAAAGACTACTTAACTTGATTAATGTGCCGTTATATTTTTTTTGCCTAGACTTATGTTGATGTATTGATATAAACATCTGAAATCTAGGCAAAATGCCTATGCCTCTCAAGCCATTCTAAGTTTTTTGAATACACAATCAAGGTAGATATAGTGTGTTTGTGAGATGCTCATTATCTAGATCTATAAGATCATGCTTTCTGGGGATTTGTCCTAGACTAAGGTCAAAACTAATTTTGAAATACTAGGGAAACAGAAATTTTTAGAAAACATAAATAATGAATTTTCATAAAATTTACAAATCACTTGAAAATTTATTTAAAGAGATATTATCCCTCTTAACCTAAGGTCTCAGTTTTCATGAAGAAACAAATATACTTATAATTCTTTTACTAAATTTGCAAATTTGATAGATTAATAAGTTTTAAAGAATTAATTATTGAGGTAATAATTGATTACTAAGTTAGAGTCACTCTTTTATATTCATTAGTATTATGAAATAAATTATTATTTAATTCTAAATTTTTAATTAAATTTAATTAGCATTAATTTAGTTAAAAGTCATCTCAAATTAATCGATTAATAATTAATTAAGTTTTAATCAATTATTAATTAATTAAATATTATTTTTGGATTATTAGTTTATTAATTAAAATTTGGATTTATTATTAATATTCGGTTATTAAATTGGTATTAATCAAATTATTATAGAAAAGTAGGATTAATTAGTTTTTATTGATTTTCAAATTGATTAAGTAGAATTAATTATGATTGACTTTAGTTTAGTTTAATTTAATTTAATACTTGATTTAATTTAGTTTAAGTTTAAGTTTAAGTTTAAGTTTAATTTTATTTTTTTTATTTTTTTATTTTTTAATTTTTTAATTTTTTAATTTTTTAATTTTTTAATTTTTTAATTTAATTTAATTTTATTCATCTCATCCGATCTATATTTTCAATTAAGGGAATCCTATAATTTTGTGATATGAGTTAAGTTGAATTTCAGAGTTTAGTTTAACTTGTGTTAGATTCAAGTTTAACTTTGGGTCCAACAAGCAAGCTTACGTCTTGGCTGTGGTGAGTCACTTAGACATCGTTAGAGTAACTACACGCTTTAAAATTTTTCGAATGCCTACGAAACTTAGTACAAAACTTTAGTCTAATCAACTAGGATTAGTAAGGGGTAGCTTTAGTTAATTTTATTAAGCCAAATATACCAGGTCGAAGTCCTATCTTCCTAGACATGCATAGACAGAGATTTCCTAACCTACTATCATCCAAAACTTCTCTAGTACTATTTGTCAAGTTAAATTTTGTCTCTAATTATTCTAGTCCTAATTACCTTTAATGGGTAAGGTTTATGTTTTTGAGGTGCCAACTAATTTGGAACCTCTCCTTGAATCATAGATTTTCCTTTTAAGTTTTTCTTAGGTTTGTGTTATTTTATTTTATAGCTATAATAAACTTGATTATAGTTTGAGTTTAGATTCATTTCATATTTATTTAATTTAAGTTTAGTTTTTGATTTATTTGATTTCATTTTATTTTTTTAGGTTTGAATTTAGCTTAGAAGGTTTAATTTTTTAGATTAAGATTGAGTTATTTGGTTTATTTTGATTTAGTTTTAGGTAGTGTATTTTATTTTTAGGTATATAGTATTGATTGAGTCCTACTTGCTTGGTTAGACAAGATTTCAGGACCCAAGCTTTGGTTTGTTTTTGTTTTGGCTTATAAGTGATATAAATATTTTATTTGTTGAGCTAGACTTATTTTCAAGTTTGGATTTGTTATATACAACTCATTGTGATCCAAGTATCATGTCGAGGTACTTGGATCTTGTTGTGAAGTTTTCTAAAAGTTCTTTTAGTTCAATTACTTTATTTTTCAATTTGAAATTTTCCTCCTCAAATTTTAGGACTTGAGTTGGAATTTCAGATTGAACTGGTTCAACTATTGGATTTGTTTTAAGTTGTTCTTTTAGGTTTTGATTTTCTTTAAGAAGTTGGTTATATTTGACATTCTAATTTTCCTAACTTTTTGTTCAAGCATGCAATGATTTTTAAAAAGCTAGTAGTTAGATTAGAATTTACCTCATTGAGACCTTCAAAAATGAGTACGAACTTGTAGATTGACTCGTATTCTGACTCTTCATCTTCATCTGCTTCGCTTTTTTGATTTTGGTCTGGATGCCATCAGCGTGAGGTAGTTTTGTTGCTTTGGTTCTTTGGCGTCCGATTCTTTATAAGATGATTCATCCCAAGTTGCTTTTAATGTCTTCTTTCTTCTGGTAGTCTTGGGTTTGTCTTCTTTTAGCTTCGGATACTCATACTTGTAGTGTCCCTTTTTGTTGCACCCACCTTTTTGTTGCACCCATAGCAGGTGATGCTTGATTTATTTAACTTGATCATCTTCTGAATATCCTTTTTTGCTGAAGTCCTTTCTTCTGATAAACATCTTTCTTACCATGTTTACCCGTTGTTCTTCTTTATCTGAATCTGGGTCAGACTCAAATTCTGGCTCAAGTTTATTCTTGTTCTTGACTTCTTTTGAGGGATCTGCAAGAAGTGCAACACCTTTCTCAGACCTTTTGGAGTTAGTTTGCTCATGGAGTTTGAGTTTACAAAGAGTTCATCTAATTTTAATTTAGATAAATTCTTTGAAACCTTGTAGGCATCAACTATAGATGCCCACAATTCATTTCGAGGAAAGGAATTTAAGGCGTACCTAAGGATGCCCTTTGAGGATGTTTATCCTAGTTTTCCATTTGGTGGTCGAATAAGTGGAGCCCGTTGAGGATGTCCTTGATCCTCGCATGTAGTTGACTCATTGTTTCTCCTTCTAATATTTTAATGTTAAACAACTTATTTAGAAGTAGGTCTCGTTTAGTTACCTTAGCGTCATTGGTTCCTTCGTGTAATTCGATGAGCTTGTCTCATAGCTCCTTTGCATTCTCGTGCGAGTCGACACCATTGAGTTCTTATTTCATGAGTTTGCATTGGATTATGTTCAATGCCTTCAAGTCGATCTGGGCCTTCTTCTTATCTTCTGGATTCTATCTTTCTGGGCCATGGGGTACTTTAGTTGCTTTGTCTACTGGCGCCCTATATCCTCGTCGGATGGTGAACCACTGCTCGATGTTAGTCTTTAGGTAGACCTCCATTCTCTTCTTCCAATACGGAAAATTATTTCCATTGAAGAGGGGAGGGTGAGCCATATTGTATCCTTTAAGTTAGGTCATTTAAATTATCTTGCAAAAAAAAGGTGAAAGAAAATGGCCCAAGACTATGTCTTCGATTAGCAAAATTTGAAAAAAGAAATATCAATGATTCGAGTGATGTTGCACCAACTTTGAGTAAAAATTAAATGAGAAAGAATTATTTGAAGAGGTAAACTTCACTAATTCAAATAAAATATGAAAAATTTAAGTTCAAAAAAAATAAAATAATTCCTCTAGCTTGATTGGTGGTTGCACCAATTCAGAGTAGAACCTTACTCTGATACCACTTGTTGGATCAAGACACACGTGAGAGGGGGGGAGGGGGGGGGGAGGTGAATCACATGGTTTTAAAAAGTTTATCTTTTTCTGTAAGTACTCCGGGGTAGTTTTGATATGGTCAACCAAGTTCAGTTAGGTCCTATTATGTTTGATCCTTGTGTTTAAGTGTGCAGGAGGTTAAGATCACAAGAAGTCGAGCAAAAGATGCAGCTAGCAAGAAGGATGGCACAAAAGAGAATCGACGGGCTCGATGCTTTCGAGGGACGAGGCGTTGTGGAAGAGTACACTGGTAGACTAGAAGGAGGCGCGTGACATTTTCGAGAGATGAGAAGCCGATGCGGAAGCTTGCTCGAGGAGAAGGCCAAAAAATGGGTTCGGGTGAACCCTATTCTGGATGACCGAAATCATCCAAATGAGCGGAGCAACAGAAAAGCCAATGGAGAAGTGTGGAGCTTAGTAGCAGCTGCTGAAAGCACCTTCATTTGTATTAAGGCGCCCTCGCACCTTTCTAGTGGAAGGCACCTTTAACCCTTGAAGGTGCCTTCGAGCTTTTATGGAAGATACCTTCAACCCTTTGAAGGCGTCTTCAACCCCTTGAAGGCGTCTTACACTGGGCAAACAGTAGCTGTTAGCCGAAGATAAGACTTTATCTTTGATGATAATCTTTGCCAAATTGGAGGCGCCTTCCAACCTTGAATAAGATTTTTCAGGGGTTACAAAAAGACTCCTAGACTTAGGAAAAAAGAACAACTGAGCAACAACTTCTGTATTAACTTTCCTAATCATTTCTGAGCTATCAACGTGTGTAAAAGGCTTCTCCGCCATCAACGAAGGAGAATTTTAGTGAGCTTTCATCTGCCTTAGATTAACAACCATCTAAGTTATAACCAAGTAAATTCTGACCTTTTACCTACTCTTTTAAGTTGTTATTTCTTTATGTCAATTGTTTTTTGATTAATTAACTTGTGCTACTATTCTAAGTCAAAAGAAGAAGAAAGGAGTTATTTTTATTTTACAGGTAATTCACCCCCTTCTTACCAGTCCCGCTACACCAACAATTGGCATCAGAGCCAGAACATCTCAAAAGGACTAACCGCCGACTGAAGTACAGAGACAATGGTCGGAACTAGCATCCACCCACTAGTATTCGAGGGGGAGTTCGTATTTTGGAAGCGACGAATGGAGATATTCTTTAAGATAAATTTTAATATTTTATTAATAATAAAATATGATTTTGAAGCACCAAAGAACACGAATGGAGAAGAACTCGAAGAACACCTCTGGACTAGAAAGCGGTGTGACAAATTTATGGAAAACGGTAAGGCTAAATTTCACCTTATAAGCGTACTACCGATTAAGGAACTCGATAGAATCAACAACTACAAAAGTTCAAAAGAACTTTGGAAAAAGTTCTTGAAGCTCTATGAAGAACCAAAAGAAGCCGAATCTAACTCCTCGATGGACACTGAGTCGTTGTCCGAAGAACCCGAGACTGAGGAGATTGCCAGAATAACAATTATAGCCGAATACCTACCTGAAGACAAAGAAAGCTCATCCGAGATAAGCATCGATGAAGGGGGAGAGTCTTAAGAAGAAATCAGCGATGAAGGGGGAGTGTAAAATACCGAAAATAGGTGAATATTAATAAGGCAATTTTCTGGAATTTTTGGAAATTTTTCGAGAATTTTTCGGAGCTCGTATGGACGAGTTCACGGGGATAAAAACGGGGCCTGGGAAAGCTTATTTAGGCTACCTTGTTTTAATGAGGAAAAGATTTATTTTCTTTTCCTTTTTCTTTTCTTCTTCTCTTATTCTTTCCCTGCGAGCCGTGCGTGCCCTATTTCCCCGACCCCGAGCGGTTTCCCCTTTCTTCCTCTCTTCTCACTCGGCGCCGATCTCTTCTCATCTGTGCCCTAGCCATCCCCGGCCTTCTTCTCCTCTGCCGTAGCCCTTGCCGTGGAGTTCCTAGCACCGGCCACTGGTGCCCTAGCCACAGCCGACGCCGCCTGGAGAAGCGCCGAGCAGATCCTCTTCCCCTGCTGCCGATCCTCTGCCGCCGTCGAACGGAGAGTGCCGGCCACCCTTCCTCTGCCCTCGAGCCCGAGCCACATTGCCGAGTACTCTTTTCCCTCCGTGTCGTCTGCCCTAGTCGCCTTGCACCACTACTGAGCCTCTCTGCCGACGCCGACCCACCTTCACCGGCCACCAGGTTCTGCCGAGCCCTAGTCTTAATCTTCTTCTTGATTCCTTTGATTCCAGCACTGAGGGTTTGTTCTACCAGGATTTTGTGCTGTGGAGTACCTGATTTCCAGGCGCTAATCCTCTCCGGAAGTAAATTGCCTTGGCTGTGATTGAAGGTGAGGTGCACAGATTGATCTAGAATTATGTTATCATTAGTGTGATGATTTCTTAAGCTCTATTTTGATATAGACTGTGAACCGCAGGTTATTGCTTGGGTTCCAGCAACTACCTCTGTTCCGGCAACAACGTTACCGGTTGAGGCTTCAGAATTAGGTAAGTGGAGGAGGTAATTTTGAATACGAACTAAATTTAATTCTAGCTATGAAAAGGATAGGGTTATTGGAGCGATAAGAAATGATTAGGGTTAAGGAACTAACCCTAGTTGACCAATTGATTTTATTTAATTAAGGTTCGTTAATTGTGTTGGGTGGATTAGTTGGATCCAATTTATAACTTCTTAAATTGGATTAGAATTAAATTTGGCTAATTTTGGTATGATAGAATTAGCTAAACTAGACCTTATGTTTAATACACAGGACTTTGACGCGAGACGAGTATCTCGACGTCGGATTTGGACCGATTGGACTTTTCCTATTGGAGGCGGGTACTTTGACTTATGTCTTTTGATATGCATAATAATGTGTTTAACATATAACAATAATTATGTTATCCATTTGTTTCGGTTGGTCACTATATGATCTGTTACATGTTTGCTTGTTTACTTATTATGCACTGCATGTTATTATTTACCCGATCATACATGCTGTAGGTAGTGACCCAACCATATGATATATTATGTTCAGAACCTAGGGTTTATTTGATACCCTATCTGTTTGTGTACCTTCTATTTGATTCGTTATCTTGTAGTACACATCTTATACTTATGTATAGAGCATGCTATGCTATTCGTGATATTGCCATGTTTAGTGTCATGCATCATCTTGCATGATTGCATGCTGTGCGATTGTCTGCTCCATTATTGTGAGCACATCGCCAGTTACATGTATCTGTACACACCACCACTCATGGGTTAGTGGTATATCAGACAGATGTGTGGCAGTTCTGCTGTTTGGCTCCGTTGGTCTGGTGACTCAGCGTGGTAGCTGGCAGATAGTTCCGCTCTGTTTGGCTCCGTTGGTTTAGTGTAGCAGCGCAGTAAGGGACTTTGTTTGGCTCCGTTGGTCCGCCATGGGTAGTGTGACTTCAGGTAGCCAGAGTCCTCTCCGCCATCGTGTCCGGAGATGAGAGCATCAGCCCCCATTTATTATTTCGGGTAGGAGTATGTGTATAATCCGACAGCATCCGTCCACTCGGTCACTCATCGAGGGTGGATGTCGAGTGCACGGTTGTCACACTACCCACTTGGACTCACCATTGTGTGTGAGATGGTCGATCGTCAGGGGTGACCATGTCATTGGCATCATATGCATGATGCATTTATTATTTGTGTTTGCTGCATTTACTTGCTGCATTTATATGAATGCATATGATCGACATGCATACAGGATTATGACACCTTCGGTCTGACGACCCTGTTACCTTTTTACCTTGATCCTGGTTAGTACAGTTTTCTCCTGTTTTTGTTTCAGTTGCATTTATCCTTCTCGTATTTAGGAGACTGTACGCATGATTAGTGTTGTTTGTTATTTACTTTATTTTGCATATCAGTTGTACCTGCTGAGTGTTGGACTCACCCCACCTCCATTGTTGTTATATTTCAGGTTGATGCTGTCAGGAGAGAGTTCCAGTTGCTAGTCCCCTGCAGACCACAAGCTATTTTTATCTTTTGGTTTGTTATTTAGACTGTGTTAGACTTATTCTGTTAAGGATTTGGATATTGTATGGATTCTTATGATCGATGGATTTTCGTATGATTTAGATTTGTTCTACTACATGCCTGCCTGGACGGCAGAAGAGGTGAGTTCATCGGATTTGAGCTTTACGAGTGTAGTTGAGTAGGGTTGATTTTGAGTCATGGTATTACTGCTTTGGTTTGCTTATATTTATATAAACTGCGTGGTGATGGCTTATTTACATATTATTATTCCAGCCACATGTGGCTGAGGTATATGAGGATGTAGAAAAGTTTCAGATTGTCCGCCGTACAGAGGAGATGCTGCCGAAATTTTCTCCTCCGGGGCATGACAGGGAGTATCATACAACGAAATTGTAATGGTAAGGTATGTCCCTGATCTCCTGAGGAATTATTTGAATTCATTAAAATAGTTTCTAAAAATATGGTGGATTTATGAAAAGAGAATGCAAAGTTAAAATTGACTTTAACAAATGCATACGGTCTGGAAGACTTTGCTAAATTAAAATTTGAAAATGATAAATTAAAAGATAAAATAGAATTGCTATAAAAAGACAATTCATACTCAAATTCTTTATATGCTCCAGAAAGAAATTACAAATATCATCGAAAGCTTAACTAGTATTTTAGATACCATAAGGACCAAATTATAAAAGTGGAAAGATAGTTAATTCCCAGAAAATATTTGGTTAACCCAGTAGGACACGACTTATTTTGGGTTCTTAAATTTTGTTTAGATAATTAAATAAATTTTTGTTTGCATGTCTAAATTATCATTTTCTTATTAGACAAAGTAATGCATGCTTGAAATTTAATTTACCTGATTTATTCTTGTCAATAAAATCAATCATTTTTGTTAACTTTCTCGTCAAATTTTTGCTCAAAATTTTATCTATACAAAATGAAAATTATTTCTAAAACATGTTAGCTTAATGATAATTCTTATTAAGTACCCCTAGAAATTTATTTCAATTTTTTTTCTTTTACCTATTTATTTTTCCTATATTTTTGATGTAATTAAAGAGGAAAAATAGGTACAAGTTCAGGAAGAGTTTAGATATTTTTAAAATTATGTATTTTTATCCTTATACTTGTCTTTCAAAATTCTTTAATTCATTGTAATACAATTGTTATTTGCAATCTATTTATGTTATTGCATATTATTTTTTTTTATCCCTAACTTGAACTTAGGTTGATGCACATTAAAAAGGGAGAGATTATAAATACCCTGGGGTAGTTTTGATGTGGTCAACCAAGTTCAGTTAGGTCTTATTATATTTGATCCTTGTGTCTAAGTATGCAAGAGTATAGGAACACAAGAAGTCGAGAGAAAGACGCAGCTAGTGAGAAGGATGACACGGAAGAGAGTTGATGAGCTCGGTGTATCTGAGGGACGAGGCATTGGGGAAGAGTACGTTGGTGGACGAGAAGGAGGCGCGCGACATTTTCAAGAGACAAGAAGCTAGAGAGGAAGCTTGCCCAAGGAGAAGGCTAAAAAATGGATTCGAGTGAGCCCTATTCTGGATGGCCGAAATCACCCAAGTGAGCGGAACAGCGGAAGAGCCAATGGAGAAGTGTTGAGCTTGGTAGCAGCTGCTGAAGGCACCTTTATTGGTATTGAAGGCGCCCTCGCACCTTTCTGGTGGAAGGTGCCTTCAACCCTTGAGGGCACCTTCAAGCCTTTATGGAGGGCGCCTTTAACCCCTTGAAGGCATCTTATACTGGGCAAACAATAGTCATTAGCCAAAGATAAGACTTTTTATCTTCAGTGATAAGCTTTGCCAAGCTGGAGGCGCCTTCAAGCCTATTGAAGGCATCTTCCAACCTTAAATAAGGTTTTTCAGGAGCTATAAAAAGACCCTTGGACCTGTGAAAGAAAGAACAACTAAACAACAACTTTTGTATTAACTTTCCTTGTCATTTCTGAGCTGTCAACGTGTGTAAAAGGCTTCTCTACCTTCAACGAAGGATAATTTTAGTGAACTTTCATCTACCTTAGATTAACAATCATCTAGGTTAAAACCAAGTAAATCCCAACCTTTTATCTACTCTTTTAAGTTGTTATTTCTTTATATCAATTGTTTTTTTGATTAATTAACTTGTGCTATTAATCTAAGTCAAAAGAAGAAGAAAGGGGTTATTTTTTTTTACAGACAATTCACCTCCCTCTTGCCGACTCTGCTGCACCAACATTTTCTTCTTTTTTATAAACAAAGTATGTGCAACAAAAATGACAAAAATAAGAAATCACAAGAACGCAAGCAATTTTGCTTGGTTTGAAGCCTTTAGCGACTCCTACTTTAATACCCAGGTCTCGCGGACCTATGGATGGGTAATCTACTAAAATCTTCTTTCAAAACTGCTGGAAGAGGAAAATGAGTGCAATCAAAAGTTAGGACAAGTGTAACACGCTACACTTTCCTTTATGTAGAAATTAAATACAATAATAAACGTTTGTTACCCAACACCTTTGAAGATGATCGGATCAGGCTTGGTGTTGGATGACTCCTCAGCAATGGTCGGGTGCAACAACATTGTAGCAGAGCAGCAGCATGAAGCCGGAGTAGTCGGAACATCAAATGGACATGTAGAAGCTTATAGTAGAAGTGTATTCAATGCCTTGGTCGAGTAGCCATTTAAAAGAGGGTTGAAGGCGCCTTCTATAGGCAAAATTTTATCCTGAACAACTTGCTTCTTATCATCGACGAAGTCTAATTTTATTTGACCGAAGGTACCTTCCAAGCTCTTGAAGGCGTCTTCCATGAACAGTACTCAAGGCGCCTTCTATTAGCTTGAAGGCGCCTCGGGTATTGTTCACCCAAGGTATTTTTGTACTCTTTTACCCTATAAAATATGTTAGTCCGACATAAACAAAATATACACTGCACGACAAAGTTAGCATAATAAAATAAGCAGTAATAATTAGTTCTTGTCCTTCCAAGACCAAGAACTAATCAAGGTCTCAGTTTAGAGATCTAAAATGGACTTGTACTAGACCAACGCCTACTGTCCCCTCAAACGGGACGCGTTCTCACTTAGCCACTCTCCTCCAGTGACTTACCTTCACTTACTAAATGTCAAGTTACCTTCTTGACGTCTAATCTAACATACTAGGTCTTCCTACCAAAATCGTACATCAGGACTTCGCCAATCGGGAATCAATCATCCCAACCTCTAGTCAAAATCGCCCATTTGGACTTCAACCCATCGGGAATCGAACATCCCGACCTCCTATCAGAATCTATTAGTGCAGGGTGCACCAAAATTGAACTTGAGTTCTGATATTGTCAAAGGTTTAAGTTAAGTCTTATTGTGATATAACAAGTTGACAAAGTGTACAGGCAATTTACTCAACTAGTGAAAGTCCTAGTCATAGTTAGGCAAGAAAAGTCTTAGCAGATCATTGAAGCCAGGTAGGAAACCCAAGTGGGTTGAGAGGATACGACACTTGGCAGGGAAGCTCGATAGGTCTGGAGGGCCGAAAATCGAGGGAAAGTCCTGGTGAACCGATCAGATGCTAAGCGACAAAGTCTAAACATGTTTAGAGCACCAATGTTTGACAGGTAGGTTGAGGTAAGCAACTGGAGAGGAGCGATAGTAAGGTTGTGTTTTGAAAAGGAACAAACTCTAGGTTGTTGATCTAACTGAAGAAGCTGGAAAGATTTCTAAGTTTAAATCAAGACAGTATTACTGTCAAATACTGCTCATGCATCATATAACTATGCTAACCTTTGTTTTGCAGGGATATATACTGTTTAACTCTATTTTACAAGAATCGGCCTGATCGGTTGACCGAATCCAGGGATCGGTCGACCAAACTAAGAAAACTACTCAGACCAGGGATTAGACCAGAACAAAGTCTAGTCAATGCTTGATCGATCAACCAAACTAGCATATCGGTTGACCAAACCTTGATGACATGGTAGAGATCAGATCGAGCTGAAGCAAAGAAGGAAGCCAGGCTGATCGATCGACCAAACCTTGAGATCAGTCGACCGAACAATCACCTCATTAATGATGAATTAAGTGCGAATCTCGACAAATGGGGAAAGTTCATTGTTTGGTCGACTGAACAAGGTGATCGATTGACCAAACCATTAAAGCTCATAAATGTGCAAGGATTAGATCTCAACAAAGAAGGAAATCACAGGGTTAGTCGACCGATAGGAAGTTTGGTCAATCGAACAGATCAGTCAACCAATGGGTTTATCAGTCGACCGAACCATGCTTATAAAAGGGGAGATCGAGGTCTAAGGCAGCAATTAAGTTTTCTATTCATCTCTCTGCAAAGTCTCAGTTCGTGCTTCAGTTCTACATCACATCCTCAAGCAAGCTACTACTCTGATAAACTACCGATGTTCTTCATCGCTTCACATTTGTTTGGTATAATTTTAATTTAGCTTGCATTGTACTTAAATCTAGATAAGATAGTAGGCTGTTACTATCTTATACTTTTCATCTATACGAATTACTTCTTTCCAAAGGTTTCAGAAAGAAGAGTTTTAGTAGATTGCCTAATAGTGCGATCAAGAGATCGCGGGTCTTGGAGTAAGAGTCGACCTATGCTCCAAACCAAGTAATCAAAATGAATTATTTATTTTCCGCTACACTACTCTTGTTTCAATGCTTCAAAGAAAAAGATTTTAACGTGCGATATTCATCCCCCCTCTATCGCATCTTTCAATCCTTTAATTGGTATCAGATTCAGATTGCTCTGAAATTACATAATTGCTTTTCAAGAAAATTTTAAAAACTTTTTCTTTTTTCCTTTAAATTTCTTTTTCACTTAATTCTTTATTCTGCACTACTAATTCCAAGATGAGAGTCATGGAAATTTTCTTCCTTTTTATTCTTTGATAGCAAGGATATCAAACTCCTACTAAGAAAGGTACAACACCGTTCACCCACCATTGTTTAAAGGGGATAATTTTAGCTACTAGAAGAACAGAATGGAGTGCTAACTCAATTTTGACATTGAGCTTTGGTTCAGCATACTTAAAGGATACACTCCTCTGATGGTAGATGGAAAGCCCATACAACCCTAAGACTAGACTGCCCCGATGATCAAGAAGGCACAACTAAATTATAAGGCAATCAACACAATCCAATGTGTGCTAACCATGGAAGAACTAAACTGAGTTGGGCCATACCAAAATGCAAAAGAACTGTGGGACCGTTTGGTAAAGCTACATGAAGGAACCAATGAATTTGAGGTAAATAAGAGAGATTTACCATTAAATAATTCATTTAATATTAAAATGCTTCCCAAAGAGACGGTCATGTAATTACACGCTCGACTAAAGGATATCCTCAACGACCTACATCTGATCGGGTACAACCTAGAGAATCGCGATAGGATAAGGTATGCACTAAATGCCTTCCCGAGAAATGCTTTATGAGCATCAATAGTAGATGTATACAATGTTTCAAGGGATCTTTCAATTCTTAAATTAGATAATTTTTTTTATGAATTAGAATTACACAAATAGTCTAACTTGAGTCAAGTCAAGAAAGAGATTGCTTTGTATGCAGGATTAAGCAAAGAAACTAAGACTAGAATTAAGAATGAACCAGAAAGTGAGTCTGACTCAGACTCAACCAATGAAAAAGAGCTAGTCAACATGGTCTGAAAAGTACTAATAAGAAAGAAGTTCAAAAGGAGCACCAAGAAGACACCAATCAACCAAACACAAAACAAATAAAAATGATTTGTTATGGATGCAACAAGAAGAGGCATTTCAAAAATGAATGCCCTAACTGGAAGGAGGAAAAACCAAAATCAACCAAAAGGAAGAAGGCCCTCCAAGCGATGGGACGAGTCATCCTCCAAGGAGTCCGATGTAGAAGAACCGAAGCACTTGAGCCTGAGTCATCTTGTTCTTATTGCAAGAAATTAAGATTTTGAGTCCGAGGAAGAGTACGAGTCCGATGTTGGATCGAAAAGAATTTAGATATCTCCACAATAGCATGATATTGTCCACTTTGGGCCTAGACCCTCATGGCTTTGCTCTTGGGCTCTCCCCAAAAGGCCTCATACCAATGGAGATATCTTTTCTCTTATAAACCCATGATCTTTCCCATGTGTTTCCAATATGGGACTATGTTTGCAACCTTACAACCCTAACAATCCCCCCCTCAAACAAAGGACCATAGGCTTCCCACGTCCGATCCTCGACCCACCAGGTCTTCCTGCCCCTCGGTCCACCCGACCTACTAGGACTTCCTTGCCTAGTCACAACTAGGACTTCCTGCCTGGTGTCTGGTCCTCTTGATCCGAACATAGGAGTCCCCACTTTCTTTGTTCGAGGTCAATATTGTACCCACATGGCTCAATCAGACCATAGATCTTGTGCATAGTCGGCGGTTAAACCTTCTGGCCGTCCGGGCTCTGATACCAATTGTTGGATCAAAAAGAATTTAGATATCTCCACAATAGCATGATATTGTCCACTTTGGGCCTAGACCCTCATGGCTTTTCTCTTGGGCTCTGCCCAAAATGCCTCATACCAATAGAGATATCTTTTCTCTTATAAACCCATGATCTTTCCCATGTGTTTCCAATATGGGACTATGTTTGTAACCTTGCAACCCCAACATCTGAGACCGACACTGAATCTGAGAGAAGCTAAGGATTTATATCCATTTTTGAAGGTCTCGATATGATAACTTTTTATTCCAAGTCAAACTTACTTAAAGTAGTTAAATGTTTGCTTAAAAAATTGACAAAATCTGAAAAATAAAATAACTTACTACTTAAGGAAGTATACCACCTTAAGGAGCAAGTTAACTTGAGTAACTCAACTAACTAAGTTTAAGTTGGAATTTCAACTCAAGTTATAAAACTTGAGAAAGAAAATTCTAACTTGAGAGGTCAAGTCAAGCGACTCAAGAAAATGTTGGAAAAGTTCGAACTGGAATCCAAGTGTCTAAATATGATACTTGAATCGCAACAAGCCGTGTACAACAAATCTAGACTTGGCTATAAACCAAATAAAACCAACAAACCATACCTATCTTTAATTAGTCAAAATATTAGAAATCAAGTCCAAGCATGGGTTCCTAAAAAATGCTAAACCAAAACAATCAAACCAAACCAATATTTGATCCCTAAGAGTCAAATTCACTACTTAGATAGATCATATCTAGGCTATGACTCAAGGGGAGTAAATAGAAAAACTGTTCAACCAACTTGATTCATAAACTATGCACGTTTAGGATTAGGTTTACTTTTTGGCTTAGTTTAGAATGGTTAGTTAAAAAGGTTTACCAAACCCTAATAACATAGTTTCAGAATAGATTAGGATGATAGTATGTCAAGGAAACTTTATCGAAGGCATGTCTAGGCTGAATCTCGTGTATTCTACCTAGTGTACTAGACATAGTGGATCTGACCGAAGCTACCCCAGTAAAACATGGGCTAGTTAGACCAAAATCTAGTATTAAGTTCTTTGGCGGGACTATTTTGGAAAGTATTTAGAAAGTGGTCCACCGTTGATATACAAGAAGGTCATATGTCTCGCCACTGACTGAAAACTTATACTTAAGAATCTTACTTGATTAACTCAAAGTTAAGTTTGAATCTAACATGGGTTCAACAACCTTTTAATTAAAACTTAAATTTAAAAGTAAGCTTAAACTTAACTTAAAAATATTAACTTAAAATAAACTTTAAATATTTTAAACTTAACTCAAAATTATTTAAAACTTAATCACAAAAATCAAAAACTTAAATTAAATTAATTAAAATCTTAAAAAGTTTAATTAAAACTAAACATAAAATTACTTAAAAGCGTAAATTAAAATTAATAATACAAAAACTCAAATTAATCTAAAATTTTAATTTAAAATTAAATTCAAAATTAACTTTAACTTAAAACTCAAATTAAAGTATAACTTGAAACTTAAAATTACTAATTACTTAATGAACACAATTACTTTCAAATACCTTAACCTTAAACAAAATTAAATTAATAATAATAATAATAATTATTAAAAAAAGTTCAGTCGACCGAATGACCTATTCGGTCGACCAAACCCTACATTTTCTCTGAATTGCGCCCAAACTGATTAAGTCGAGCAATTATTTGTTTGGTCAACCGAAAAACTGGTTCAGTTGATCGAAAACATAAGTTCATCACTGGAAATTGAACCTATCTTCAATTATTTAGTCAACCAAACACCTGGTTTAGTCGACCAAAAACCAACCACTTTCTTCTGATTAGTTAGAAACACAGCATTTTTAAGGGATTGGTTGACCGAACCACTTATCGGTCAATTGATCGAGCTCTATAAAATCGATACTCGGGCAGAAGCCAAGTCTCACCCAATCCCCTCCTCATTTTCTTCTCCTTCTCTACCTTCCAAGCCTATTTCACCGCCTACAACCTTCCTCGGATCAGGATCATGCCTCGGTATGATTTAAAAGTTTTTAACTTTTATGCTAAAGTTTATTTATACCTTTTATTCTTTATTGTAGCGAAACACTTCCTAAAATTATCCAAAAAGAGGCTAACTCGTTTAACCCCAGCCAGGACCCTAGATTTTTCATAGAGGACCTACATCAATCATTTAGCAATAAAACCTTCCTAGTCGTAGGGACTCGATGCCTTGATCTACCCTTCTATCAGACCTACTGTCCTGAGATAATAGATATTATACAACATGTAACGACCTAATTTTTCCTATTTTGAGTTCTAAATGTCTTTAAAAATATTTGAAAATACTTTTAAAATATTCTAGAGATTTTTAGGAATTTTTAGAGTATTTTTATGCAATTTTTGGAGGTCGTTTGGTATTTTTACTAAACTGTCCCCTGGATCTGGGAATAGCTACATGAACTAAATGTCCTGTCCAAGCCAAAGAACTTACTCCAAAAAGTCCTGACAAATGATGATTTAGACGAGATTCTACATTTTTGAACCACGAAACACTTGGTTTCTATTTCGGTTGTAGGTGTAACCAACCCGCTATTAAAGATATAGCAGAAAGAAATAATAGAAAAAGAGCTCCAGTATAAAAATCTTCATTAGTGCGTAATCCGATTGTATACCACCACTGATAAACACCGGAATAAGCGATATTCACTAGACCAGTAGCACCTCCTCGAGTAAAAGCTTCCACAGCCGGTTGACCAAAATGAGGATCCCAAATTGCATGAGCAATGGGTCTTACATGTCGAAGTTTTGACAAAAAAATGTCCAAGCCGAGGTTCGAACCAGCGACCTTTAACTCGGTCAAAACCCAGTTGACCAAGTGTGCTGACGATCGTTGCTGGTAAATTAGGAAGTGAAATTTATTTAAGCAATGATTTAAAACAGAAAATAGATGGGAAAAGGGCTCGATTGAGGATTCGAACCCGTGACCAAGGGTTTCGGCGAAAACGCAGTCAACCAAGTGTGCAAATAGTTATTACTTAATCAAATAAAGGAAGAATTTTATTTAAGTAATAGTTGATAATAAAAAACCCTAGTTACAAAAAGGGCAAAAATTTTTCCCGAGACCTAATTTCTTCCTCCCCCTTCTCCTCTCGCGGTGCGTCGGCGATTTCTCCTCTCGGGTATTTCCTAGTTAAAAACTCTGATATTTTTAAAAACTCTTTAAGTAAAAAATTTCTAAGTAAAAAAAAGTTTCCAAAACATAAAATGCTAAGTTTTTTTTTTAATTTAAATTTGTGCAAGATGTAAAATACATTTTGGTAAAGCACAAGTAAAAAACACTTTAAGTTAAATAGATTAAAATTTTCAAAAAAATTGAATAAATATTCAAAACATTATCTAATTTCAATTTTTAATGCTTTATCAGTTAGTCAATTAAATATTTTATTTTAATATTTAGCTTCCAGGCTGTGGCGAGCCACTAGACCTTCTTAGTTATTGGATCATCAACCACTTCTAGACAAAGCCACATAAGGAAATTAAACATTTAATTTTCTCGTTGAAAGCTCAAAGTCTAAATAAGGTTCAGGTTATTCTAGACTTGGGAACCCAATATAAGTTCCAGCCAATTGGATTGATTAGGTATTTCCTAGGAATATATTTCTTTGAATTATTTCTAATTTATCCTTTGTGATATCTAAAATACTAATTTAGATTATTGAATTTTCTAAAACTTGTGTTATATGAGCATGCATTATTTTTCAAGTTCATTACTTCTTTTTGCAAAATCTCATTTTCTAGCTTTATTTTATCAAATTCTTCTAATGGGCAAGATTTGCTAGAATTAATTTTAAATTTTAAATTTCTTTTTCAAGTTTGCAACAATCTTTGGTTAATAATTTTATAAACTTAAACAACTTGTCAGGTGGGAGAGATCGTACCTCACTTACCTTGTCGATCTCGTTGTCTGTGGCTCCCCCTGAACTGCTGCTTTCTTCCGATGTTGCTCCCCCTTCATCAATGCTCTCGATGCTCATTTCGGAAGAGCTTTCTTCGTATTCGTCTTGATGACTTGCCATCAACACAAGCCTGAAGAATGCCTCAACTTCCGATTCAGACGACATTTCATCCCACGTCGCCTTTAAAATCTTGTACTTATTTGTTTGGATAGGCTTCTTTCATTTGTCCTTGTCCTTGTTCCTTAGCTTGGGGCAGTTGTCTTTGACATTCTCTTCTTCGTTGCAGTGGTAACATCTGATCGTCCTTTTCTTTCTACCCTGTGAATGATTAGCTTTTCTAGATTTAATTAATTTCTTAAATCACCTTACCATCAATTTCGTTTCTTCATTCTCAAGGGAGGATTCCGAGTCTTGTTCGTCCATCCTTGCCTTAAAGGCAATATTATGCGTTGGCTCCTTCTTCGTATCTGCACATCTCAACTCATGGACTTCAAAAGTCAAAAATAATTCTTCTAAGGTAACAATTTCTAGATCCTTAGAGATATAGAAAGCATCTACTAGTGATGCCCATTTTGTATTCCTAGGGAATGCATTAAGAGCGTATCTTAGCGAATCTCGGTTGCTTACCATTTCTCCGAGATTTGAAATTCCGGTGATGAGCTCCTTAATCCTCGAGTGAAGGTGTGCAATCATTTCGCCTTCTTCAAATCGAAGGTTGCTGATCTCGTTACGAAGTCTCGTCTCACAAGTTTCGCCTCCGAAGTTCCTTCGTGAAGTTCCAAGAATTTTTCCCAAAGCTCCTTGGCAGACCCGTAAGCTCCGATCCGGTTGACTTCTTATGGCGGGAGGACGCTCAGCAGATGCAACTCTACTTTATCATTTGCCACGAAGTCAGCTTGTTTCTTCTTCATCCATTGATATTTTTGCTTGCCTTCGGGTGCTTCAAAACCAAATTCCATTATTAATAATAAATCGAAGTCTGTTTTAAAAAATACCTCCATTCTCTTCTTCTAGCTGGTGAATTCCCCCTCGAACTTTGGTGGGAAGATGCTTGGTCCGACCATTTCGTGTGCTTCGTTCGGCGGTTAGTCCTCCTGAAGTGTCTTGGCTCTGATACCACTTGTTGGACCCCGGTTGGCCGGCTAGAGGGGGGGTTGAATAACCCTTCACAAATTACAAAAGAAACCTTTCTCGGATAATTAACTTAAATAACGAACACTTGCAAAAAATAACTAAATAAATAGAAAAGAAAGAGACTCCGGAATTTTTACTTGGTTACAACCGGGGAGATTGTTAATCCAAGGAAATGAATCACACTACTTTTTCTTTAGGCAGAGAAGCCTTTTTATAGCAATTTACGCACAAAAATGAAGAAGCTAAACAAAGTGGAAAGCGTATACAAGTGTTGCTCAGTAATTCTTATTGTTGTTAAGCTTCTGGACCAAGGCTGTATTTATAGCCTTGGCTGGGTCACCTGGAAGGGTTCCAGGCGCCTGGAAGGGGATAAAACTTTATCTCCTTCGCAACGGTCAACATCCACGTCGACCGTGGATAAAAAGAGGTTCTAGGCGCCCGAACCCTTAAAGTCAACAAGGTTGACTTTTTTGATTCAGACTCTCTGCTCCGGTGCTGCTCACCTCGGTCTGGGTCTTCTGCTCTGGCTCCGCTCGCTTGCATGATTTCGGCCAACCGAAATAAGGCTCACCCGAACCCAATTTTGGCCTTCTCCTCGAGCAGGTTTCTGCTCCTGCTTCTCATCCCTCGAACATCGTGCACGTTCTTCTCGCCCATCGGTGTACTCTTCCACAGCTCTTCCGTCCCTCAGATGCACCAAGCTTGTCGGTTCCCTTCCCGTGCCATCCTTCTCACTAGCCGCGTCTTCTGCTCGACTTCCTGTGCTCCTAAGCTCCTGCACACTTAGACACAGGGATCAAAAACCAACAAGACCTAACTTAACTTGTTTGATCACATCAAAATAACCTTGGGGTTCTAACAGTATCGAGGGATATGTTGTTTGATTTTGACATATTTTCTCATTTCTTATGCATGCATCCTTCACTTAGCTGAATTTTTCCTTATCCTTCTTATCCTAATATTGTACCTAATCCATTTTCTTATCTAACTCTTGATGCCATGTACGTCAATTTCTTCCATGGTCCACAACCAAGGAAGATGTCATCCATTTCACTTAGCCCAAATGACAATGCTCTCTACAAAATGGCTATTTCTTGCATTCATCCTCTTTCATCTAGGGATTAAGCGGTCCAACGTCCAGTCCATCTTTTTCTGATGTATGTCCATAAGCATAAATTGGATTTGGATTTTAGTTATTGGGTCTTTAAGTCTATTATCTACTACTCTGGCTACAGTACATCATTTAAAGTCCATTTGATTCATTGTCACATCCTGACCGCTTTCATGGCTTCTTTGAGGGTAGGAGTTGGACGTGGGGAATTGATAGAATTATCCTACTTTGACCTAGTTGCCCACCATCAGATGTCCTTGGCTGGGATTAAGGCTATCTCTTAGGGTTTGGTTTACAAGCGTATTCATCCATGTTACGTTCCGCCTGCTGCAGAAGAGCCTGATATGGAGGATGCTCCTATCGCTGAAGAGGAGCCTCTTGTTCCATTTTTAGCCTTAGACTATCCCCAGACTCCATATTTTGATCTAGTCCAGGTGACATCATCTTTCACTCCTGTATATTCTAGAGATCCATTCAGTCGGTTGCGTGACGACATCTTTGGCCAATTCAACTTGCTTCAAACTATGTTTCAGGGACAGCTAGCTGAGTTTCATCAGGACATAACAAAATGAGTCAATACTTTGGAAGCACATTAAACTAAGATGTTTGATTATTTTCGCTCTATGTACGATCCTACACCCCTCCATATGATGCTTAACCTGATGTATTTGCTATTTCGACATTATGACTATGCATGTATTTAGATTTGGTACTTTTTGGTTATTGTCACTTTTTAGTTATGTCTTTCATATTGTATCTTAATTGATTTATACATGCATTTTATAGAATAGTTTTTTTTATTTCTTAACATATTTTTTGAAAATTATTAATTTTTTCAAAATTATGTTTTTAAAATTTCCCTTTTAAAATTTATTTCAAAATAGATTTTAAAATATTTTATCTTTTTGGAGTAACTTAGGCCTTACCATAGAATTGCATACTCTTATAGTTTTAGCAGTCAACATCTCACAAGAACAGTAGGATACCTTGCTTGTGTATTTTGAAACATAGAATGGTGTGAGATGCTTAGAACTTAGCTTAAGATTTCAGATGCTTGTATCAGTGCATTGCTATAAATCTAGGCTTTAAACAAAATACATTGATCAATTTGAGTAATCTGGATAGTAACAAACTAGTTAGAATCAAACACTCAAATTAACCAACCTGAATCAACTAAGTATGAAGGTTAGACATTTCATTATAAGGACATATTCTAGTTTTTAAAACCATGCTTGAACCTTTAGGTACTTATCAATTTTAGGGGGAGATTCAATATTATTTTTTTGAAAATTTTTCAGGACTAAGAAAATTCAAACTTAATTTTTCAAAATTTATCCTTACCCAATTTTCAAAATTTAACAAATTTTCAATATTACTTTCAAAATTTTTCTTTAACAAATTTTCAAAAATATTTTCAAAATTTACCTTTAGCAAATTTTCAAAATTATTTTTCTTTAACAAATTATTTTTAAAATTTATCTTTACCAAATTTTTAAAATTATTTTTAAAAAATAATTCGTACTTTAGTTACCAAATTTTTAATATACTTTTCAATCTTTACAAAATTTTCAAATTTATCCGTTCAAAATTTTCAAAATTATTTTTAAAATATATCTTTTCCAAATTATCAAATTTTCTCATAATTTTTTTTTCAAATATTTATCTTTTATCAGAAGTTTCATACTTTTCAAAATTTTATAAATTTTCAGAATGTATCCTTACAATATTTTTCTATCCTTTTAAAATATTTAGATACATTTTCCAAAGTCATTTTTTTTTAAATCTAAATTCTTGCTTAAACTTTTTAAACAATCTTTTTTTTTTCAAAACCATCTTTTTAAATCTTACATCTTCAATGGTTCAAACTGTTGGTTAGTCCTAGCAAGATCGTACCGATTTCACTGTACAAAAATTTTGTACAAGTGTCGAACCTTTCCTAAATAACCTATTGTGTTATTTAGAAGTTAAAATAGGAATCACAGACGAAACTTAACATCATTGATTCCGAATTTAACTTATCTGTTCTTAATGGTTTAGATTTGGATCGCAAGCGTAACTTAACACTACTGATCCAAATCCACCTATGTTATAAATTTCATTAAATATTAATTTCCAAAATTGGCTTCCAGGACTGCATGGCGAGGCACATGGCCTTCTTGGGTATGAGAGCATCCACCACCGCCTAGGTAAAGCCTTTTAAGGAAAGCTAATATTTAATTTCCTTATATAACTCTAGGTTTAACCAAAAGGAACAATCAAATCACAAATTCGAAAAACAAAACAAAGAAAACACAACTTCGAAACAAATCCGAAAAACTAGAATCTAATGCCTCTTGTCTTTGGAATTCTTACAAAGAAAAATAACTAGCATGATGTGGAAAACAATTGCTAATTATACCTTCTCTTTGTATGCTAATAACCTCGAGATCTTCTGTCGTATTCCTTGCCTCGCCTGATGTCGTGTGGGCGACGATCCTCCAAGATGAACACCATCCAAAAGAGCTTCTCCTCCTTCTAGTATTCGACCACCACCATCAAGGAGTAAAAGAGAGCAAAGGGAGAAGAGAGGGAGAGAGGGCCGGCCACCAAAGAGATCACCAACAAGAGAATAAGAATTGTGTTTCATGTTGCCTCTCCTCCCCTTCTTTTATAATGCTTGCCCAAGGCAAATAAGGAAAGAATTTTTACAAAAATTAAAATCTTCCTCTTGTTTTTCCTTTTCCCCTTTTATTTTTTCCTTTTCTTTCCTCTTGATTGAATCAATCACCAAATCATGGATTGATTGGATGATGATTTGATTTAAACTTTGATTGGCCGACCCCTTGCTTGGGCACCAAGCAAGGGTGGTCGGCCACATCATCAAGGAGAGAAGAAAATAGTTTTTATAAAATTTTACAAGAAGAAAACCTCTTATAAAATTTTACAAGCTCTCTTTCCTAAAGTGGATGTTAAAAAAGGAAAGTTTTAAAATTAAAACCATGTTTTAAAATTTAAAACTTCTCTTCTAAAAATTTTCTTTTTTTTAACATGGTTACAAAAATAGAAAATTTTAATTTTAAAACTTCTCTTTCTTTTTCCTAAAACCATGAGGATGGTTAAAAAAGGAAAGTTTTAAAACTTTTAAAACTCTCTATTAAACCATGTGGCCTAATTCAAATAAGGAAAATTTTTAAATTTAAAATCTCTCTTTTAAAACTTGTAAATATCTACAAAGAAAAGATTTTAAAAATTCAAAACACCCCCTCATCTTTGAATTATTATGGCCGGCCCCTTGCACAAAGCAAAGGTCGGCCACCTTTGAAGGATATTATGGCCGGCCCTTGGCTTGGTCACCAAGCCTTGGGCCGACCCTTCCTGGACATCAAGATGAGCTTTCATTGGATGGATTTGAGGCTTTACTGAGGCTACGACAGGGACCTAGAGGAGAAATTGGTTTTGGCCTCCCGATGAGCTCAAGTATTCCGTGTTCACCCCGAACACACAACTCAAGCTCATCGATAATAACTCATTCCACTAGAGAGTTATTATCGCACTACCGCACCAATCCCAAATTACATTATGGGTTCCTTCTTATCATGAGTGTGTTAGTCTCCCTGTGTTTAAGATAATGAATGCCCACTAATTAAGTAAGTTACTGACAACTCACTTAATTAATATCTAGCTCCAAAAGTAGTACCACTCAACTTCATTGTCATGTCGGACTAAGTCCACCTGTAGGGTTTAACATGACAATCCTTATGAGCTCCTCTTGGGGATATTCTCAACCTAGATAACTAGGACACAGTTTCCCTCTATAATCAACAACACACACTATAAGTAATATCATTTCCCAACTTATCGGGCTTATTGATTTATCAAGCTAAATCTCACCCTTTGATAAGTTAAAGAAATAAATACTAAATATATGTGCTTGTTATTATATTAGGATTAAGAGCACACACTTCCATAATAACTAAGGTTTAGTTCTTTTATTAAGTCAGTATAAAAAGAACTTACCTAAATGGTCCTACTCAATACACTTAAAGTATATTAGTGCAATTTATTAGTCAAGATAAACTAATACTTAATTACACTATGACTATTCTAATGGTTTGTTCCTTTCTATCTTAGTCGTGAGCAACTGTTTATAATTTATAAAGAACTGATAGCATGATCTTCTGTGTGTGACACCACACACCATGTTATCTACGATATAAATTAATTGAACAACTACACTTAACATAAATGTAGATATTTGACCATTGTGATTCTTTATTTCTAAATAAATGTTTATACAAAAGCTAGACTTTTAGTATACACTCTAACACAAACTTGCTTTGAAAATTTTAAAATCCAATAAGTCTTTTGGATTATTCTCCTCGAGAATTTCAAATATTTTTTCTAACTTCAAACTTGTTATTTGTGTTTCTCCTATTTTTGATGTGTGTTAAAGGGGAAGAGATAATGAATTTAGGGGAAGTGATTAAACTCAGGGGGAGAGTTAAATAAAAAAAAATACTTGTTTACTTATCTTTGCATATGTTATTAACTTAACTGTGAACTTTGGTTGTCAAATATCAAAAAGGGGGAGATTGTTAGTGTAGGGTGAACCAGAATCAAACCTGAGTTTTGATGTTATCAAAGGTTCAAGTTAAGTCTTGTTGTGATCTAACAAGTTGACTAAGCGTGCAGGCTATTTACTCAATCAGTGAAAGTCCTAGTCGCAGCTAGGCAGGAAAAGTTTTAGTAGATCGCAGAAGCTAGGCAGGAAGCCCAAGTGGTTCGAGAGGACCCGACACTTGGTAGGGAAGCTCGATAGGTCTGGAGGACCGAAGATCGAGGGAAAGCCCTGGTGAGCTAATTCGATGCTAAACGACAAAGTCCAAACAGGTCTGGAGGACCAATATTTGACAAGTAGGTTGAGGTAAACAATTGGAGAGGAGCGATAGTGAAGTCATGTTTTGAAAAGGAACAAACTCTAGGTCATTGATCCAACTGAAGAAACTGGAAATGTTTCTAAGTTTAAATGAAGACAATATTACTGTCAAATACTACTCATGCATCATATAACTATGCTAACCTTTGTTTTGCAGGGATATATATTGTTTAACTCTATTTTGTAGAAATCGGCCTAATCTGTCGATCAAACCTAAGGATTGGTCGACTGAACCAGGAAAACTCAGACTAGGGATCAAACTAGAGCAAAGTCCGGTCAATGCCTGTGATATGGGTTAGGTTTAGTAGGTCCCTGGTGAAAAGAATAAAGGAGATAATAGAATCTAGGGGAGTAAGTCATTATCGATCGGGATAATACCTTAAGAAAAATAGGTCAATATTGGTCGAGATTATACCTTAAGAAAGATAAGCCAATATTGGTCGAGATTATACCTTAAGAAAGATAGGCCAATATCGGTCGAGATTATACCTTAAGAAAGATAGGCCAATATCGGTCGAGATTATACCTTAAGAAAGATAGACCAATATCGGCCGAGATTATACCTTAAGAAAGATAGGCCAATATTGGTCGAGATTATACCTTAAGAAAGATAGGCCAATATCGGCCAAGATTATACCTTAAGAAAGATAGGCCAATATCGGCCAAGATTATACCTTAAGAAAGATAAGCCAATATTGGTCGAGATAATACCTTAAGAAAGATAAGCCAATATTGATCGAGATTATACCTTAAGAAAGATAGGCCAATATCGGTCGAGATTATACCTTAAGAAAGATAGGCCAATATTGGTCGAGATTATACCTTAAGAAAGATAGGCCAATATCGGCCGAGATATACCTCAAAGAAGGTAGGCCAATATCGGCCGGGATATACCTTAAGGTAGGTAGATCAATATAGACCAAGATATACCTAGGCCAATGTCGGCCGGGATAAACGCATATTACAATGTCAAATTGTTCATAATACGGCCAAAACAGGGTAAGCGACGAGAATACCTCAATATAGCAGGCAATACAAGACTAGAATAAATATTTCGAGAATGTGCATAAATATCTTATGATAATATCTATTGCATGTGATTATATAACAGGTTGACTAAGTTGGCGGGGAGAATGTTTCTAGACTCTTTTGCAGGTACTAGACGACAAAGAAGGTACATCTAGGGTACAAAAAAGATTCCTTAAAAAATATTTTCCACAAGTACACAGCTTATGTTATCTTATAGAAAACTCTAACGAACCGGGGTCCACTTCATGACTACGGAGGTTATATGAAGTGGTATAAAAAGGGGGATCCTCTCCGTTGGCAAGGTAAGTTCACAGGTTCACATCATTGTGCACATTCACGACCCTTAATTTTCAACTACTGTTCATCTTCTTCCTCCTTCTTCCACACCAAGAGAGATCACTAACTTGAGCGTCGGAGGGCCTAGCCAGGGATTCCCACCCCGATCTTAGGTCACTAACGATAGTGTTGGTTGATCTCTTGTGCGCAGGAAGTCTTGGAAGCTTTGGATCGGGGTTTCTTCTCTTCAGATCTAGTTTCTTTCTTCGTCATCAGGTCTTCATACAGGGAAAGTTTCTGGTGACTCTAATTCTTCCCGATCCGCTTTGGGTTTCTCGGATCGGTGCTCTATAGGTATTATTTTTCACCATCAGTAGATTTTTTTCTTGTCGGCTCTCCGTCTTGCCCAGCTTCTCAGACATGATCAAATTTGGCGCCGTCTGTGGGAAATTCACCTGAATCTGAGACTACAAGATGGAAGAGGCTGGAAAATCAAATCTACTCACTATTAGCTGCGAAGATCTAGATTTTCTCATTAATACTCATGTATAGAAAGCTTTGCAACAACAATAACAACAACATCAAGCTCATACTGGGGCTACTCCGCCGGTAGCTCATAATCCGGCGATTTCGACTACTGAGCGCCAAAAGGGAAAGGAGCCAGAAAGAGGAGAACATGTATATTTCCCCCGGCTATAGCTTCTCCGACGAGGCGTCCTCAAGCTTTCCTTCGTACTCCTTTGGGGTAGGGAGGATGAAGGCATGTATTCGAAGAATCTTCTGGCGAGGTGCCAGACAAAGAAAAGCGCAGAGCTAAAATGATGGTGGCTAGTGATAGCTCACCAGAGAGAGTTATTTCTCCGTTCTCTCAAAGTGTACTAGATGATCCACTTCCTAAGAGATATCAAAATCTTCAGATCGGTGAATACTCTGGAACCACAGATCCAGAAGATTATCTATTAAAATTTGAGAATGTAGTATTATTGCAGCAATTTTCTGATGGGTTAAAGTGCCGGATGTTCCTTACAACACTCGGAGGAGCAGCTCAACGCTGGTTTAAAAGATTGCTGGGGAATTCTATCCGAAGGTTTAAAGATTTCAAGAAGGTTTTCTTGCATCATTTTCCAACAACAAGAGGTATCATAAAACTCCTTAGAGCTTATTTTTAATTAAACAGGGATCTAAAGAGTCTATTAGAGCCTATATTAAGAGATTCAATCAGGTAGTCATCGATGTGCCCAATGCTACCATCGAGATATTGGTAAGTGCTTTTTCTTAAGGCTTAAATGATAATGATTTCTTTAAAGATCTGGTGAGAAATCCTCCTGCCAATTTTGACTTATTAATTGAACGTACTACTGAGTTTATTAATGTCGATGAAGCTCAGGCTGCACGTCGAAAAGAAGATACCACTTCTTCTCCTGCTCCTATTAAGGAGAAAACTCCTGCTCCTGTTCCTCCACCAAGAGGACCTAGAGTAATTCACCCACCCCATCATCATCCAGAATATCGTCCACAAGCAATACAACATGTGGAGATGCAGCATGAAGCACCAAGAAGATGGTGCACTTATCACAAGACCAGCAACCACCATACAGAAGACTATTTTGTTTTGAAAAATAAGAAAGCAAATAGGGATCGCGATCAAAGGCGAAACTATTATTAACAGCAATATCCCAGGCAGCAAAGTCCGCTCAAGTATCTGTCAATTGGGGGCTTTAAGTAGAAACCGACCAGACTTCCTTAAGGATTCTCAAAGACGTTAAAAACATCACAAGGTTGGTGCAAGTATTTTCCCTCAAATAATAGTCGATCGGGAAATCTCATGAAGTAACTCGGACGGATCTTTATGAGAGGAACCGGAGACTTTAAACTATCATAAAAGCATAGTCGATCGGGAAATCTCATGAAGTAACTCGGACGGGTCTTCATGGGATGAACCGGAGACTTTAAACTATCATAAAAGCATAGTCGATCGGGAAATCTCATGAAGTAACTCGAACGGATCTTTATGGGAGGAACCGGAGACTTTAAACTATCATAAAAGCATAGTCGATCGGGAAATCTCATGAAGTAACTCGGACGGGTCTTCATGGGATGAACCGGAGACTTTAAACTATCATAAAAGCATAGTCGATCGGAAAATCTCATGAAATAACTTGGATGGGTCTTCATGGGAGGAACCGGAGACTTTAAACTATCACAGAACATAGTCGATCGGGAAATCTCATGAAGTAGCTCGGACGGGTCTTCATGGGAGGAACCGGAGACTTTAAACTATCACAAGAACATAGTCGATCGGGAAATCTCATGAAGTAACTTGGACGGGTCTTCATGGGAGGAACCGGAGACTTTAAACTATCACAAGAACATAGTCGATCGGGAAATCTCATGAAGTAACTCGAACGGGTCTTCATGGGAGGAACCGGAGACTTTAAACTATCACAGAACATAGTCGATCGGGAAATCTCATGAAGTAACTCGGACGAAGCTTTATGGGAGGAACCGGAGACTTTAAACTATCATAAAAGCATAGTCGATCGGGAAATCTCATGAAGTAACTCGGACGGGTCTTCATGGGATGAACCGGAGACTTCAAACTATCATAAAAGCATAGTCGATCGGAAAATCTCATGAAATAACTTGGATGGGTCTTCATGGGAGGAACCGGAGATATTAAACTATCACAGAACATAGTCGATCGGGAAATCTCATGAAGTAGCTCGGACGGGTCTTCATGGGAGGAACCGGAGACTTTAAACTATCACAAGAATATAGTCGATCGGGAAATCTCATGAAGTAACTCGAACGGGTCTTCATGGGAGGAACCAGAGACTTTAAACTATCACAGAACATAATCGATCGGGAAATATCATGAAGTAACTCGGACGGGTCTTTATGGGAGGAACCAGAGACTTTAAACTATCATAAAAGCATAGTCGATCGGGAAATCTCATGAAGTAACTCGGACGGGTCTTCATGGGATGAACCGGAGACTTTAAACTATCATAAAAGCATAGTCGATCGGAAAATCTCATGAAATAACTTGGATGGGTCTTCATTGGAGGAACCGGAGACTTTAAACTATTATGAGTAAAATCATGCGAGATTGATACAACACAATAATTTGTGGGCCCGAACCACTCGGGATCACACGCCTGATCGAAATTCAAAGGCATCTGGATTTCTTTGTCACTCAGAATTACACTCCTGACCAGGATTCAAAATTTAGAGGGAATTCTTTCAAAATTATACTCCCGGTCAGAATTCATAGTCTTATCAGATTCTTATAATTTCCTTATATATTACTGCTCGGGATCAGGCACTTGATCAGAAGTTACAATCATATGGAGTTCTTTATATATAATCATTCAAAATTATACTCCCAGTTAGAATCAGAATTCATAGTCTTATGAGGTTCTTATGATTTCCTTATATATTACTGCTCAGGATCAAACACTTGATCAGAAGTTACAATCACATGGAGTTCTTTATCTAAAATCGCTCGAGGTTATACTCCCCACCGGAGTGCATAAATCCTAGGGAATTTTTCACATAAAGTTGCTCGGGATTATACGCCCTTCTGGAATACAGATGGAATCTTATATTTATATATATATAGTCATGCCTGATTGAAGTACAAGGAGTTTATGGAAAGTCTTATTATTCAAAATCATATGATCAATTAAGATATCACAAATGGAGGAGTTTATCAAAACAGTGCCTAACTTTGAGAAATAAGAAAGAATTCTTAAACAAGATAGTACTTATTCTCACGAACATCTCAAAGGAAGCAGTAGCAAGATAACAAAGGTCAGGAAAGCAGGTAAGTACAAATTTTTACAAAAATGCAAGTATTTAATTACAAGTCTTTTATGAATACATAATCATGCTTACTCAAAATTGCTTGTCAAGTTTTCGGACAATTCCCGATTAAGTCTGCGACGGTTTATGAATAGAGAGGAGGGTTCTCAAGATAGATAACCACCTTTCCTTAAGTGTTGAATAACCCCTATGACGGAATGATTCAAAGTCCCTATTATACGACGGACATATTCATCATTAAACTTCGAAGACATCAGATAGGCTAAACGCTTGTCCTCCCATCGGTCTTCCTCATGCTCCTTATAACTCTGAAATTCGGCTTGTAGTTTAGTATTTTCATCTTTGAAAGTGTCTCTTTCCAATTTAAGTTGTTCTAGTTATTTTTGGGGTGAGGATATCTCTGCATCCTGAGCTTTTCTTTGTTCTTGCTCTTGTGGAAGAGCAAATTCTTTTGATGATAAATCTTGAACCTGCTCAGAAAGAAAAATATTGTGAAGCCTCTCTACTTTCTCTAAGACAATATTTTTATGAGAAACATCTGAAATGGCTTTGTCCTTCAAAGTAGTTTACACATGGAGGCTGGAGTTTAACCGATCCACTTGTAACTCCAAGGTTTTCCTCTCAAGCTCTTTGTTTTCTAATAATTGGTGTTGATGCTGCAGTTCTTTCTTCAGAGCTTCTAATTGTTGATTCTATAAGGCTATTTTTTCTCGTAATTGAGGGAGATCATTGTGGGAAGGAGGAAGAATAGCTTTCAAAACTTCTATTTGGACCCTTAATTTACTATTATCCCTTTCCAGAGCAATGAGCAGCTGGTCTAAATGAAGACTTGAGGCAAGGAACTAAACAAAATAATAATGCGGTTAGAGGAAGTGATAAGAAGTTTATAACATATAATTAAAAACACTTACAACAATAGCTTGACAACTGTGACTCCTCGTCGTGCGACAAATCGAATCATGTAAGGGTGGGTGACACCTTGTCGTGCGCCTCTAACATTTTCTTACCGTCGAAAAACCAATCATAATCAAGGAAGTTCTAGAAAAAGTGCGCAGTTTACCAAGTGTAATAAAGAAAGATGGGAGAAGAATAAGAAAAAATAAAAACTCATGTCTAGTCAGTCGGTTGGCACCTCCTTCGACTAGACTTGGAGGGAAGGCTAGTGATATGGGTTAGGTTTAGTAGGTCCCTGGTGAAAAGAATAATGGAGATAATAGAATCTAGGGGAGTAAGTCATTATCGATCGGGATAATACCTTAAGAAAGATAAGCCAATATTGGTCGAAATTATACCTTAAGAAAGATAAGCCAATATTGGTCGAGATTATACCTTAAGAAAGATAGGCCAATATTGGTCGAGATTATACCTTAAGAAAGATAGGCCAATATTGGTCGAGATTATACCTTAAGAAAGATAAGCCAATATCGGTCGAGATTATACCTTAAGAAAGATAGGCCAATATCGGCCGAGATTATACCTTAAGAAAGATAGGCCAATATTGGTCGAGATTATACCTTAAGAAAGATAGGCCAATATTGGTCAAGATTATACCTTAAGAAAGATAGGCCAATATCGGCCGAGATTATACCTTAAGAAAGATAAGCCAATATTGGTCGAGATAATACCTTAAGAAAGATAGGCCAATATTGGTCGAGATTATACCTTAAGAAAGATAAGCCAATATTGATCGAGATTATACCTTAAGAAAGATAGGCCAATATCGGTCGAGATTATACCTTAAGAAAGATAGGCCAATATTGGTCGAGATTATACCTTAAGAAAGATAGGCCAATATTGGTCGAGATTATACCTTAAGAAAGATAGGCCAATATCGGCCGAGATATACCTCAAAGGAGGTAGGCCAATATCGGCCGGGATATACCTTAAGGTAGGTAGATCAATATAGACCAAGATATACCTAGGCCAATGTCGGCCGGGATAAACGCATATTACAATGTCAAATTGTTCATAATACGGCCAAAACAGGGTAAGCGACGAGAATACCTCAATATAGCAGGCAATACAAGACTAGAATAAATATTTCGAGAATGTGCATAAATATCTTATGATAATATCTATTGCATGTGATTATATAACAGGTTGACTAAGTTGGCGGGAAGAATGTTTCTAGACTCTTTTGCAGGTACTAGACGACAAAGAAGGTACATCTGGGGTACAAAAAAAATTCCTTAAAAAGTATTTTCCACAAGTACACAGCTTATGTTATCTTATAGAAAACTCTAACGAACCGGCGTCCACTTCATGACTACGGAGGTTATATGAAGTGGTATAAAAAGGGGGATCCTCTCCGTTGGCAAGGTAAGTTCACAAGTTCACATCATTGTGCACATTCATGACCCTTAATTTTCAACTATTGTTCATCTTCTTCCACCTTCTTCCACACCAAGAGAGATCACTAACTTGAGAGTCGGAGGGCCTAGCCAGGGATTCCCACCCCGGTCTTAGATCACTAACGATAGTGTTGGTTGATCTCTTGTGCGCAGGAAGTCTTGGAAGCTTTGGATCGGGGTTTCTTCTCTTCAGATCTGGTTTCTTTCTTCGTCATCAGGTCTTCATACAGGGAAAGTTTCTGGTGACTCTAATTCTTCCCGATCCGCTTTGGGTTTCTCGGATCGGTGCTCTATAGGTATTATTTTTCACCATCAGTAGATTTTTTTCTTGCCGGCTCTCCGTCTTGCCCAGCTTCTCAGACAGGATCAGCCTGATTGGTCAACCAAACCAGTAGATCAGTCGACCAAACCAACAGATCGATCGACCAAACCAGCAGATCAGTCGACCAAACCTTGATGACATGGCAGAGATTAGATCGAGCCAAAGCAAAGAACGAAGCTAGGCTGATCGATCGATCGAACAATCACCTCATTAATGATGAATTAAGTGCGTTTCTCAGTAATGAGGAAAATTCACTATTCAGTCGATCAAATAAGGTGATCGGTCAACCGAACCATTAAAGCTCATAAATGAGCAAGGATCAGATCTCAGTAAAGAAGGAAAACACAGGGTTCAGTCGACCGATAGGAGGTTCAGTTGATTGAATAGATCAGTCAACTGAACCATGCTTATAAAAGGGGAGCTCGAGGTCTAAGGTAGCAATTAAGTTTTCTGTTCATCTCTCTGCAAAGTCTCAGTTCGTTCTTCAGCTCTGCATCACATCCTCCAGCAAGCTACTACTCCAATAAACTGCCGACGATTTTCATTGCTTCATATTTGTTTGGTATAATTTTAGTTTAGCTTGCATTGTACTTAAATTTAGATAAGATAGTAGGCTGTTACTATCTTATACTTTTCATCTATACAAATTACTTCTTTCTGAAGGTTTCAAAAAGAATAATTTTAGTCGATTGCCTAACGGTGCGATCAAGAGATTGCGGATCTTGTAGTAGGAGTCGACCTAGGCTATGAACCAAGTAATCGAAACGAGTTATTTATTTTCTGCTACACTACTCTTGTTTCAATTCTTTAAAAGAAAAAGTTTTTAACGTGCGATATTCACCCCCCCCCCCTCTGTCACATCTTTCGATCCTTCAGAATTCACATCTAGACTTCGCCAATCAGGAATTGTACATCCCGACTAGACTTTTTGTTTGGTGTCTGGTCTTCTTGAATCATCAAGTTAGTCAACCCTATGCACTTGGTAGCAAGGTTAAATCAACAACACATCTAACTTTAATCCTCTTGTAATTCATCAAAATTCAGATTTGACCATTGGTCCCAAATGCACCAACATATGCAACCTATGCTGTGTCTTGAATGCGGTTTTCTATTCATCTCCAGACCTTATTCTGATATGGTGGTATCCATTTTTAAGGTCAATATTTTATAAGACCTTAGAATTGAATAGCTGAGGCAACATATCATTAAAGAGAGTAACTAAAAATTTGTATTTCACTGTAATCTTGTTGATGGATTGGCTGTCAATGCACATATGCCACAAGATATCTTTCTTCAGCACTAGTAGGGCTAGAACTGCACATGGGCTCATGCTCTCTTGAATATAGTCATTCTATGGTAACTCCACCTCCTACCACTACAATTCTTTAGCCTCCTTGGGATTCAAATGATATGATGGTCGATTAGGTAAACTAACCCTGGAATAAGGTTAATCTGATATTGGATATCACGCATAGGTGGTAGCCCAAAAGGAAGATCTTCTGGCATCAGCTCATCAAAATCCACTAGCAGTTGTTGTACTTCGACAAGTAACTCAATGTCCATGTCTAGGACATTATTTTGACATGGCTGTAAAGCAAAGACAATGCCTCCATGCTCCATGCTCCATCTCATCTAGGAACCTAGATATAGAAAGCAGATTAGTAGTTTTGGTTATTGAAATTTGGATGGTTTCTTGCCTCTATGGCGCCAACACAATCTTCTTTCCCTTGATATGAAGAGTGTAAGTATTCTTCCATCCATCATGGATAACATTATGATCATACTGTTGATGCAATCGACCTAGGTTTGATCGGTATGATCATGGTTTTGATGTGTGTGCCAAAGAGTTTAAGTTAGGCTTTTATATGTGTTTGATATGTGTGTTTGAGTCTTGCAGGACTTGGTGAAACACACATGAGAAACTTGGTGCAGCTAAGCTTAGGAAGCTCATCCTAGGGCTCGGATCCTTGAGTCGGTGAAGGATGGTGTGGAAGACATCCAAGGGATCGCCAGACGAGGAGCAACGGAGTGGAGTCGAGGGAAGTAGACTTCAAGGCAATGTGAAGGATGACAGGGAGAGGAGTCGTGGGCTCGAGTGCATTTGAGGGATGAAGGCCGAGGAAGAGGGCTTCAAGAGGGTGACTCTGGAGAGGATGAGTGAGAGTGTGTAACTGGGGCAGTCGACTGTTAGAAGTTATAGTGGACTGGTGCAGACGACTGGTCTAGTCGACTAGTGCAGTCGACTGGGAGTGAATAGAAGCATTCTGTTCGCTTAGCCAGCGACTACCAGTCGACTAGTAGTTTTACCAGTTGATTGGTAAATGACTGTTGGTAAATCGTTGGTGCTGCAAAGTAGCCGTTGGCTACCTCCAATGATAGCTCCAGTCGACTGATGGTTTTGCCAGTCGACTGGTGCCGAGATGAGTTGATATGATGATCAACTCTCTCCTCTTATTTATTGGATGCTTTGGGACTTGAAGGAGGTTATTGATTATTGTTGAATCACTCCTTGTCATTGTCCAAAGCTTCCAAGTCATACTCTCTTCCTCCTAAATCTAAGTTCATCTTGTAAGAGGAAGAGAGCCTTTGTGAGAGGTTGTACTCCACCGAGAAGGAGTAAGCTCTAGCCGGAGGTTATCGGGGATTGATCCATCGAAGGATCAAGAGTTCGCCCACCTCAAGGACACGCCATGGAGTAGGAGCAAGCAATCTCCGAACACGTAAAGAAATTGTATTAGCGTTTGTATTCTTGCTTATCTTTATTGCTTTAGTTTTTGTATTTCCGCTTGTGTAAACTAACCTTGTAGAAAAGAATCAAAATTGGGGGTGACCTAGCTATCCAACCCCCCTTCAAGTCGGCCACCGATCCCCTACAAGTGGTATCAGAGCGAGGACGCCCTTCAACGGACTAATCGTTGAAAAGAGCACTTCATCAAAATGGTCGGTTCAAGCATCCATCCACCCAAGTTCGAAGGAGAATTCTCTTGGTGGAAGAAGAGAATGGAGGTATTTTTCAAAACTGATTTTGACATTATGCTAATCATGGAAAATGGTTTTGAAATGCCTAGGGATCAAAACAATGAGATATTAGAGAAAATAAGATGGAACAAGAAGCAAAGGGAAGAGCATCTAGGAAACTCAAAGGTCTTACATCATCTACTAAATGTCCTTCCCCAACAAGAAGTAACAAGGGTTGGAAACTACTCAAGCGCCAAGGAATTATGGAAAAAGCTAGTGGAGCTTCATGAAGGGACATCGGAAGCAAAGCTAGCAAGAAGGGATCTTCTCCGAACTCAACTCAACAATATCAAACTCGGAAAAGGAGAAAAGGTATCAATACTTCATACTAGGATTAAAGAAATTTTGAATGGACTAACAAGTGTAGGTGAGAAACTTTCAAACCGAGATATCTTGATGAAAGCCATCAATGCCTTCCCAAGAACCTCGACATGGAGCTCCATTGTAGACTCGTTCTACATTTCAAAGGACCTAGAGAAGAACTCTCTAGATGAATTCTTTTTAACTATGGAGCTTCATGAGACACGAGTTGAAGGACTAGATGGAGAAAGATCAAGAGGAGTAGCCCTTGTGGCAAACAAGGGAAAGGGGAAGAAGAAGAAAGCTCCATCTCAATCATCTTCCGATTCCGAGGAGTCAAGTGCCTCAATGGATAGCGATCAAGAAGCATATATGGTAAGGAAGATGAGAAAAGAATTTAAATCCTTTTCTACTAACAAATCCCATGCTAGGAAAAATTCAAGAAGCAAAAGTAGGACAAGGAAGATCATTTGCTACAATTGCCAAAGAGAATGACACATAAGAGATGATTGTCCTCTCTTGAAGAAGAAGGAAGGAAAGAAGAAGGAGGAGAAGAAGACAAAAGAAAAGGGGAAGAAGGCTCACAATCTAAAAGCAACATGGGATGATCCATCATCATCGGAGGAAGAAGAGCATCATGTGCCCCATTTTGCTCTAATGAGAATTGATGATGTAGCCTCCACCTCATCCGAACAAGAAGATGTGGAAGGAGCTCAAGTGAAGATGAAGAAGGGAGCTCAAGTAAAGGGGGAGGTCAAACATCGGATTCAGACTTCTCGGTAAGTGAGGTACATAATCTTCCTCCCCATGTTTTAATTAAAATTATTACAAGTACAAATGATGATTTGTTTAATGCAAAAAGAAAGAAAAAATCTTTAAAAAATGACATTTGCATGCTTAAGGAAAAATTAGAATCCATGTGTTCTAAGGACAATGTTATGCATGTTTGTTCTATAATTTCAAATGATTCATGTTTATTAGAAGAAAATAAGGCCTTAAGGGAAAAGGTAGAATATCTTACCAATGCCCTTAGAAAATTTGAAATTGGCTCTAAAACCCTAAATATGATTATTGGGAGCCAAAGGGCAAGTTTTAAGAAAAATGGGTAAGGATACAATGAACCCAATAATGAAAAGACCTATCATTTTCTACTTGCTAGGGGGCAATCAAAAACCCAAACTATAGATAGAAAATAGATCTCCAAGGAATATTTGGTTAACCCAATTAGAAAGAATTTCTATTGGGTACCAAAATCAATCCTCAAGGGTTAGAGGATTTAGGATCAAGTCAACCATGGAAATCATAATTCTAATTTTTTTTATATGGTTGACTTGAGACCTTAAGGGGGAGCACTTAGCCTTGATAGAAATTTATGAGGGCTAAGTAGAGGTTACCTTTATTTCATCTCACAATGACTTTCATTATTTTTTAAACATAGATGTGAGATGATAGGATGATACAAATAATTCACTTATGCTTATGACATTTTGATGAGTTATGAAATGTATCAATTCTTAGTGATCATAGGCCAACTATGGAGAAAGCAAATGTTTAATTAATGAGCATTGTTCCCATAGATCATAGTTGGATATTTTTAATGTTTTGAAAATAATTCTATTTTTTACTTACTGTGGTATAGTTATTTTGAAACATATGAATTCAAAACAAGTGTTTAAATTGATACAAACTTGAATGATTTTCAAGGTGTTTAAGTTTTTATCAAAACTTCAAAAATATGATGAATTTTTATGAAAACATATTTTTCCTTGTTAAAGAACATTATAAGAAATATGTGTTCAAAATTTCATGAATTTTTGAATTTTTTAGAATTTTTTATGCATTTCTGAAGTTGGCTTCAGAATGCTGAAAATCGGTTTGTGCTAGTTGACTACGACAGTTAGCAGTCGATGGTAGCTATTTTCCAGCACTATCAAGAGTTGGTTTTGGGTATTTTTATGTCCACTTTGATACCTTGGTATATGTACGTGTTTGGTACGATTTTTGATGGTGTCAAAGGGGGAGAAATGGGAATGTTTAAGTTAGAAACCTAATTGTGTACAAAACTTGAAAATTAAGGTTGAAGAGCATATGTTAAGGGAGAGCTTGGGAATTATGCTTCATGTTTACATATTGCTTTTAATTTTTATGTTGTTATTAATGCCTAACTTAAACATATTGCCACACATCAAAAAGGGGGAGATTGTTGATGCAATTGACTTAGGTTTAATCGGTACGATCATGATTTTGATGTGTATGTCAAAGAGTTTAAGTTAAGCTTTCATATGTGTTTGATATGTGTGTTTGAGTCTTGTAGGACTTGGTGAAACATACATAAGAAGCTTGGTGCAGCTAAGCTTGGGAAGCTCATCCTAGGGCTCGGATCCTTGAGTTGGTGAAGGATGGTGTGGAAGACATCCGAGGGACCGCCGAACGAGGAGCAACAGAATGGAGCCGAGGGAAGCAGACTTCAAGGCAACGTGAAGAATGACATGGAGAGGAGCCGCGAGCTCGGGCGCATATGAGGGATGAAGACCGAGGAAGAGGGCTTCAAGAGGGTGACTCCGGAGTGGATGAGTGAGAGTGTGTAACCGGGGCAGTTGACTGCTAGAAGTTGCTGTCGACTGGTCCAGCCGACTGGGAGCGGACAGAAGTATTCTATTTGCTCAGCCAGCGGCTACCAGTTGACTGGTAGTTTTACTAGTCGACTAATAAATGACCGTTGGCAAACCATTGGTACTACAAAGTAGTCATTGGCTACCTTCAATGGTAGCACTAGTCGACTGATGGTTTTGCCAGTCGACTGGTGCTGAGATGAGTTGATATGATGATTAACTCTCTCCTCTTATTTATAGGAAGCTTTGGGGCTTGAAGGAGGTTACTGATTATTGTTGAATCACTCCTTATTATTGTCCAAAGCTTCCAAGCCATACTCTCTTCCTCCTAAACCTAAGTTTATATTGTAAGAGGAAGAGAGCCTTTGTGAGAGATTGTACTCTACCGAGAAGGAGTAAACTCTAGCTGGAGATTATCGGGGATTGATCCACTGAAGGATCAAGGGATCGTCCACCTCAAAGACACGCCGTGGAGTAGGAGCAAACAATCTCCGAACCATGTAAAGGAATTGTGTTAGCGTTTGTATTATTGTTTATCTTTATTGCTTTAGTTTTTGTATTTCCGCCGCTTGCATAAACTAACCTTGTAGAAAAGAATCAAAGTTGGGGGTAACCTAGCTATCCAACCCCCCTTCAAGCCAGCCACCGATCCCTTACACATACTACCAAGGGCATCCCAATAGTACATGACATGCATCCATAGTCACCGCATCATGCCAAGCACTATCAAAATATTTGCTACTAATTGAAAAAGATATGCGTTATCGCCTGTCTATTGTTATCTCGTTGTTCTTATTCAACCATGACAACTTGTATGATTTGGGATGATGTTCTATCTTCAATTGTAATTTCTAGATAGCTTCTTCGAATACTACATTCTCATAATTGACGTGGTTGATGATTATCTTGCGAACTTTATTTGTGACGGTGCAGGTAGTGTGAAAAATATCGATTCTCAACCACTCATCCCCTAAATCACCTTTGGGGGGCAGCAGAATCTTGCATACTACCAAAGTCTCATGACCGTCACCATAAAATATATCATTAGCTTTATGCACTGGTTCTCCAATTACTATTGTATCTTCAATCATGTCTTCATTGATTTGTACATTTTTTTTCAGATCAGCAGGAGCAAATTTCCTACATTGGTTCACCCTTTATCCTTGTTCACCACATTGATAACATCTGATAGGCATCTTAGAGTAAACCTATGATGGTTGTTGTGGCTGTTACTATAAAGGACAAGAATTCTGAGGGTAAACTAGCCAACTATTTTGGTTGCATCTCCCCACTGATTTTTGATTATGTTTCTTTTTAACTGCCTGTGCATGCTAGTAGGACTCTAAACTATCGACAATGAATGAAGGCTGAGGACATCTTGCAAGGCTAGGTGTAACTCCCTTAAGTATCGTGCCACTATATACTCTACTGGGGATCAATTAGAAGAACTCTTCCGTATAATCGTCGACTGATCTCGCACCTTGTCTCTGTTGGGGACCCCAATGCGGGTGTATACTGAAATACGTTTCCTAAACATGCTCATTGAGAAGTAAAAAACAATAATAAATCTAATTTATTATAGCACACACATCACACGCATACAAGGATAAATCTCATGCAGACATGATCATAATATAAAATTTTATGAAAATAATTTATGCTAAGTATACCTGATGAATGATGCAGAGTGAAAAGGATATCAACCAAGCGACACTCAAAAGTCTCACCTTTATTCATATCTGTTGGGACCTTGACGTTCGCTAGAGGGGGGGTGAATAGCGTCTCACCCAAATCGTCGCTTCCTACGCTTGTTAGTGCACAGCGGAAACAAAAATACTAACAAACAAAAGCAAAGCTAACCCTAGAAAATAATAAACAAGAAGTAAACCCAATGACACGTTATTTAACGTGGTTCGGAGATGAAGCTCCTACTCCATGGCTGTCCGTAAGGTGGACGATCCTGATACGTCGGTGGATGACTCCCTGGAAAACCTCCGGCTAGCTCGTGTAGCTCCTTGTGGGTGGAGAAACCTCGCCACAAACTCTCACCAAGGACTCTTGAGAGGCTAGGGCACTGGTAGACTACTAATAGGGGTTAACCACCTCTATTTCGTCAACCTTAACCAAGCTTCCAATGCTTGGTTATATAGGCCACAAGTAAGAAAACCCCGCCTACCAGTCGACTGCCAAAACATGCAGTCGATTGCCCTTCGTGGAAATTCGATCGTTGCAGCCCAACGGCTCGATACCAACTCTCTGTTCGCTCCTAGTCGACTGCACCAGTCGACTGCTACAGTACTGCTACATTAACACTACAGTACTGCTACAGTAAACCCTAATTCTAGGATTTTACCCCGAGTACATTCACTCAGCACTCCTTCTCGCCCGACCAACCTATACCTAGCCTTCTAGCCTCCTTCATCATCCTTGCGTCCCTCGGATGCCTCCCCATCCTTCACATCTTGCCTTCTGGAGCTTCCATCGGCCTTGTCATTGTTGTCAGGTCTTCCTTTACCAAGAGGTCGCGCCTCTGGGACTTCATCCATTGCCAAGTCACACTTGAACTTACGTTGCCAAGACTACATGCTTGGACTTACACCGTTAAGACTCATCCTTGGACTTTCCTCCTTTTCCAAGATCACACTTGGACTTTCCTTGTTGTACCTATATCCTGCACACTCACAATGCATATCAAATACAACAATAATCCTAACTTAAACCTTTGCCCAAACATCAAAACTTAGGGTACCCAAATTGCTCCAACAATCTCCCCCTTTTTGATGTTTGGCAACCCGTTTAAGTTAGGGAAACAATATAGCAATAATAATGTAAATAAATATACAATCTACACATGCATAAATCATGGAGCCTAATCCTAGGCTCCCCCTTCACCTAAGCTCCCCCTTGAGCTAGGATTTCTTGCAAAGATAAACTTCTCCCCCTTTGCTAATAAATAAGCAATCGCTCCCCCTTCACCTAAACTCCCCCTTGAGCTAGGATTTCTTGCAAAGGTATTTAGGTTTCTCACTTAAACCTAAATTTCTACCCCTTTGCCATACATAAAAAAGAGCTCCAACAATATCCCAATTATTGGACTCTTTGACCTCTAATGACCATAAACATCATGTATTAATCCCCCATAAGATTACACACATGTTCACCACTCTTTTGATCATTTTCTAATGCCGAAAAATATTTTTAGACCGTATCAGTCGACTGCTATAAGTACCAGTCGACTGACATCATCAAAACGAGCTTACAGAGACATTCTGTGCTCATGAATAGTGCTACCAGTCGACTGGTAAAACTATCAGTCAACTGGCCTCGTCAAAATGAGCTTACAGAGGTCCTCTCTGCTGAAAATTACTGTTACCAATTGACTGGTAACTGTACCAGTCGACTGGTACTCTTTTTGGGCAAAAATTAACATTTTTTTACCCACTTTCAGAAATGCGCCAAAAATTCCACAGACCTTAAAAAAATCTCAAATTTTGTGGAGAGGTCTATTTTATCCATGTCTACTTGGAAAAAATATATATATAAATATATTTATCACAGATTCTAAGATTGACATAAAATTCAAAACTAGCTAAATGGTTCAATTGAACCTTAACCTAAAGTCCTAGTTTTGGCTTCCTCTTGATGTATCTGCCCATACTAAACCATAATGCATTCCTAGCATTAGTTTATATGACATCTATACATCAAAAAACTAATTTTCATGCAATATGAACCCAATTCACATTTCAATGCATGAAATACATCCTAATTGTGTCAACCCACTATGTTAGAGACTTAAGTCTGTCTCCTAACCACTTGGTGTTGGGGTTGCAAGGTTGCAAACATAGTCCCATATTGGAAACACATGGGAAAGATCATGGGTTTATAAGAGAAAAGATATCTCCATTGGCATGAGGCCTTTTGGGGAGAGCCCAAGAGCAAAACCATGAGGGCTTAGGCCCAAAGTGGACAATATCATGCAATTGTGGAGATATCTAAATTCTTTTCGATCCTACAAGTGGTATCAGAGCCCGGACTGCCAGAAGGTTTAACCACCGACTGTGCACAAGAGCTATGGTCTGATCGAACCATGTGAGTACAATATTGACCTCGAACAAAGAAAGTGGGGGCTCCTATGTTCGGATCAAGAGGACCAGACACCAGGCAGGAAGTCCTAGTTGCGGCTAGGCAAGGAAAGTCCTAGTAGGTCGGGTGGACCGAGGGGCAGGAAGTCCTAGTTGCGGCTAGGCAAGGAAGTCCTAGTAGGTCGGGTAGACCGAGGGGCAGGAAGACCTGGTGGGTCGAGGATCGGACGTGGGAAGCCTATGGTCCTTTGTTTGAGGGGGGGATTGTTGGGGTTGCAAGGTTGCAAACATAGTCCCATATTGGAAACACATGGGAAAGATCATGGGTTTATAAGAGAAAAGATATCTACATTGGCATGAGGCCTTTTGGGGAGAGCCCAAGAGCAAAACCATGAGGGCTTAGGCCCAAAGTAGACAATATCATGCAATTGTGGAGATATCTAAATTCTTTTCGATCCTACACTTGGTACATTTGATAACCCATCTACCATGGGTCCCAAAGGCTCTTCCTAACCTTAGGAATCTTAACCTTAGTCACCTCCCTTGGTGACTCATCCACTATGGCTACGCCACTTCTGTGCACCTCGGGTGACACTTGGCCTACAAAACTCACCTTCTTAACCTTAGACACATTGTCTTTGGTTAATTTCTTCTTGTCCTTAACCTTGGACATCCCATCCTTGCCATAATTATATGTCACCCTAGCATATTCCTTCTTATTGGCCTTGGATGACCCTCCCTTGTCCTTGGTCACACCTCCCTTACCAATGTCATGTGCTACCTTAGCACTTGACCTCCTTTTGGTCTTGGAGGGACCTAATTTGACATTTTTGGGTCTTTGACCACCCAAATACATGTCAAGTCCTTTAGGTCCAATAATGAACCTCTCTAGGACTTTCTCCATTTCCTCAAGCTTTGTCTTCAAGGCTTGATTTTCCAATTCTAGGGTTCTAACCCTAGAATCAACATGTCCATCATGGACATTCCTAGACCTACCCTTCCTAGGCATGTGTCTCCCCTTCTTGGGATTAATGCTTAGATTTTCACCCACTTTTCTTCCCTTAGGCAAAGTGGTTTGGGTCTTATTAGGTCTATCCTTAGTGTATGATTTCTTAGGGTTATCTACCATGTTAACCCTATTTCTATCATTATACCTAAATCCATGATTATGCTTAGGTAAATAATCTACATTATTTCTAACAAGCATATAAGAATTGGAGATTGGATTAAACTTCAAAATAGGGATTACCTTCCCTTTTACCTTTGAAGCTCCCCCTTGACTTGTGCTCCGTTTCTTTTCCCATTTCTTCAAGTGCGCCAATTTCTTGAGCTCTCCTCTCCTTGGGCACTTTGTGTGGTAGTGACCCCACTCAACACATGTAAAGCACCTAATGTGCTTCTTCTCCTTCTTCTTCCTACAACTCACATTAGTTTCTAAATTAACTTTAGTGAGTTTAGGGTTTACCTCCTTTACCTTCTTGAGCGAAGGACACCTACTCTTGTAGTGCCCCATCTTACCACACTCAAAGAATTTGATGTGATCCTTTGTGCTCTTCTTGGTAGTTGAGGTGGAGGGTTGAGCTTCCAAGATCTCCTCTTCCTTGGATTGCTCTTCTTCCTCTTCACTTGAAGATGTGGACGGTTCCACTTATTCCTCCCTTGAAGATGTGGATGATACCTCCTCATCTTCCTTCTCCTCCTCGGATGTTGAGCTCGTGTCAACATTCGATTGGTCCTTCTCTTCTTGGACCAATGAGTCCTTCTCCTTGGGTTTCTTCTCTTCTTGGATTTGTGTAGGACTCTCATGAAGTCCAATTAACTTTTTTCCAAAGGTCACTTACATTCTCGTATTTACCTACATTCAATATCGCATTAGGAGGCAATAAATTAATTAAAATTCTAGTTACCTCCTTGTCCGTCTCCGATTGCTCCCTTTGCTCATCGGTCCAATATCGATGTCGGAGACGCTTTCCCTTCTTGTCCGTTGGAGCTTTAAACAGTTCCTCCAACGCAATCCATTGGTTCCAATTCATTTGGAACCACATCTCCATGCGCTTCCTCCAATAGTCGAAGTCCTCGCGCTCGTATGGAGGTGGGATTCGGATGTCCCATTCGAGAGATCCCTCCGACTCCATCTTCTTCCTCTAGCCGCTCTCTTGGCGATTAGTCCAACAAGAGCTCACCTAGCTCTGATACCACTTGTTGGGACCTTGACGTTTGCAAGAGGGGATGAATAGTGTCTCACCCAAATCGTCGCTTCCTACGCTTGTTAGTGCACAGCGGAAACAAAAATACTAACAAACAAAAGTAAAGCTAACCCTAGAAAACAATAAACAAGAAGCAAACCCAATGACACGTTATTTAACGTGGTTCGGAGATGAAGCTCCTACTCCACGCCTGTCCGTAAGGTGGACGATCCCGATCCATCGGTGGATGACTCCCCGGAAAACCTCCGGCTAGCTCGTGTAGCTCCTTGTGGGTGGAGAAACCTCGCCACAAACTCTCACCAAGGACTCTTGAGAGGCTAGGGCACTCGTAGACTACTAATAGCGGTTAACCACCTATATTTCATCAACCTTAACCAAGCTTCCAATGCTTAGTTATATAGGCCACAAGTTAGAAAACCACGCCTACCAGTCGACTGCCAAAACATGCAGTCGACTGCCCTTCGTGGAAATTCGACCGTTGTAGCCCAACGACTTGATACCAACTCTCTGTTCGCTCCCAGTCGACTGCACTAGTTGACTGATGAAACTACCAGTCGACTGATGAAACCACCAGTCGACTGCTATAGTACTGCTACAGTAACGCTACAGTACTGCTACAGTAAACCCTAATTCTAGGATTTTACCCCGAGTACATTCACTCAGCACTCCTTCTCGCCCGACCAACCTAGAACTAGCCTTCTAGCCTCCTTCATCAGCCTTGCGTCCCTCGGATGCCTCCCCATCCTTCACGTCTTGCCTTCTGGAGATTCCATCGGCCTTGTCATTGTTGTCGGGTCTTCCTTTGCCAAGAGGTCGCGCCTCCAGGACTTCATCCATTGCCAAGTCACACTTGGACTTACATTGCCAAGACTACATGCTTGGGCTTACACCGCCACGACTCAGCCTTGGACTTTCCTCCTTTGCCAAGATCACACTTGGACTTTCCTTGTTGTACCTATATCTTGCACACTCACAATGCATATCAAATACAACAATAATCTTAACTTAAACCTTTGCCCAAACATAAAAACTTAGGGTACCCAGATTGCTCCAACAATATCCACGTCGAGAGACTGTCAAGACAACTTCACAAAGCAATGAGTCTTGTCTTCATTTTTGGTACTAACCAATAATCATAGACAATGTGATCCGAGAGAAGGATCCAATCTCGATTTGTGTTTGATGGTTGAAGCAACTCAATGACACAAATTAAGCAGGAGAACAATTATAAAGGGCTATTGTTCTAGCGGCATAGCATGTCTCTACATGATGTTCGGTAGCCAAAAAAGGTCCATTGGCTGGAGTAGGCTCGGCTGAGGGAGGGTGAACAACCAACAACACTAGGGAGCACTGGCGGCTGTTGGACCCCGTGGTGTTTTGATGTGATCAACCAAGTTGGTTAGGTCCTGCTTTGTGTTTGATCCCTGTGTCTGAGTGTGCAAGTGCTTAGGAGCATAGGAAGTTGAGCGGAAGACACAGCTAGCGAGAAGGATGGCATGGGAAGGGAGCCGACGGGCTCGGTGCATCCGAAGGATGAGAGAGCTGCGGAAGTGTACTCCGGTGGGCGTGAAGAGCGTCCGCGGCGTGAAGAGCGACGTTAAGCCGGGACGAAAGGCTGCTCGAGGAGAAGGCCGGGAATTGGGTTCAGGTGAGCCGTATTCCGGTTGGCCGCAATCACCCAAAAGATCGGAGCGTTGGAAGTCAAAGCAAGCTGGAAATGAAGCCAAGAAGCTGAGCTGCCAGCTTGAAGGCGCCTTTAGCCAGGTTGAAGGCGCCTCCAGCTTGAAGGCGCCTTCAGCTGGGTTGAAGGCACCTTCAACCCAGTCAATCCGACCGTTTACCTTCGGATAGAGTTCTATCTGATCACTCGCTTAGAGGCGCCTTGGACCCTTATTGGAGGCGCCTTGGAGCTACGAGATCAGATTTCTAGAGGCTATTTAAAGGCCCCTGGAGCTAGGAATTAAATAACAACTCAAGCAATCATTGTGTAGCTATTCCTAGCAATAGTTCTAAACTTCCAAAGTGTAAAAGGCTTCTCCGCCTTCAGAGAAGAAGAATTTTTCTACTGAGCTCTTCATCGCCCTGGATTAACAACCGTCTTGGTTGTAACCAGGTTAAATCCCGGTCTTCTCTGTCTTTCTGTATTTAGTTTTTTATTGCTTTACTATTTTATCACTATTGCACTAATTGAGTTGAAAGTATGAGGAGGGTATATTTTATTTCTGTTTACAGCAATTCACCTCCTCTTACCGGCCTCCGCTGCACCAACAAGTGGTATCAGAGCCTGATCACCTCAGAAGGACTAACCGCCAACTGAAGCACTACGATCAAGACGATGGTCGGAGCGAACATCTATCCCCCGAAGTTCGACGGAGACTTCGCCACATGGAAGCGTAAAATGTAGGTATTTTTTAAAACCGAATTTGACATTCTTTTAATAATGAAATATGGCAATGCAGTTCCGAAAGATAAGGAGGAAAATACCTGGAAGAAAAAGGAGCAAGCAGATTTCGTCGCCAACGGAAAGGCTGAGTTCCACCTACTCAGTGTTCTGCCGCCTCAAGAGGTAAATCGTATCGAAAGCTACGACTCCGCGAAATATCTCTGGGAAAAATTCCTGGAGCTTCATGAAGGTACCTCCGAAGAGAAACTAGCGAGGTGCGACATCCTCCGGAACCAGTTGACGAACCTCCGGATGAACCAAGGCGAGAAGGTAGCGCAGCTCCAAGCAAGGATCAAAGAGCTGATCACGTAACTAACCAATCTTAGAGAAGAGGTAACGAATCGGGACTCTATCCGATACGCGCTCAACGCCTTCCCGAGAACTCCCTATCGGGCTTCCTTAGTAGATGCGTACTACATCTCTAAGGATTTCGAGGTAAGTACTTTAGAACAATTGTTTTCGACTTTTGAACTTCACGAATCTTGAGTTGCAGAGCCCACTGGAGTAGACAAAATCAGTCAGAACATTGCCCTAAAGGTAAAAGTAAACGGTTCTGACTCCGAAGCCTCAGTCGACGAATCCGAAGCGGCACTACTAGTAAGACGCTTCAATAAGTTTTTCAGTACTAATAAATTTAAATCGCAGAGGCATCATCGAAAGAAGAGGACGGTTCGTTGCTACAACTGCAACGAAGAGGGGCACATCAAAGATGACTACCCAAAGCTAAAGAGAAAGGAGAAAGAAAGGGTAAAGTCAAAATACAAGAAACCAGAACCCTCCAAGCACAAGAACCTGAAGGCTACCTAGTCAGATTCGTCATCCTCTGAGTCAGACATCGAAGAATTCTCGGGGTTAGCGCTAATGGCGAATCATCAACCGGAAGAAGACTTAAGCATAGAGATGAGCATCGATGAAGGGGGAGGAACATCAGAAGAAGAAAGCAGCAGTGAAGGGGGAGCATCACCAGATCAGGTAAGTAAGGTACGCAATCTAACCCCGTCTCAATCTTTTAAATTTATTAAAGCTCTTTCTAAAGAATTAGATAAATTAGAAAAAAAAAATGAAAATTTGAAATCAGAAAATGAAAATTTAAAATTAGAAATTGAAAAATTGAAATCTGATGCATGCTTAAAGATAAATGTTTTTCCAAAATCAAAACTTAAAATTTATGGAAAATTAAACTGGTATATAAAGAAGCATCAGGGTCAACTTAGGAAAATTCCTAAGAATTATATACCCCCTAAGTTTTTGACTAATCCTGTAGGAAGGAATCTTTATTGGGTTCCAAAATCTTTGCTGGTTTAAATTTCTGTTTTAGTTAAAAGCTTACAGTGAGAAAATTAAACATTGAAATTCTTTATGGAAGCTTTGTCTAACGAAGTGGTTGTTGCTCTAATAACCAAGAAGGCCTAGTGCCTCGCCACGACCTGAAAGCTAAAATATTGAAAGAAAATGTTTAATTAACTTTCTGAAAAAGTATTAAACAAGAATTAAATAATGCTTTGAAAGTTTATCAAACATTGTTTAAAATAAACAAAAAATTTCTTTTACTTAGAAATTTTTCTTGAAAATTCTAACTTAAATTTTTTTTTTTAGTTAGAAATTTTTTTTCTCCTGGAAAAATTCTAGGAAACTTCATTTGACTTAGACCTTTTTTTTTGGGAACATTCAAAAATTAAGTTTAACTTAGAATTTTTTTTTGTAAAATTCTAAAAATTTACTTTTGCTTAGAAAATTTTTCTGAAAATTCAATTTAACTTAGAAATTTTTTTCTAAAATTCATTTCTGCTCAGAATTTTTTCTACCTTAATAATTTGATTAGTATTCTCTTATTGATACCCCATTTTTGCTATGATCAAAGGGGGAGAGAAAGGTACAAGTTTAGGGGGAGTTAGGAAAATTAAAATTTTACCTATTTTTTTGAAAATGTGTTGCAATTTTATTTATTGCAAAAGTTATGCTTAACTGGTTAGTTTAGTAATTTTTCTTTAAAAAATTACTTTTTATGTCTATTTTTTCCCTAACTTGAACTTGGGTTGATGCACATCAAAAAGGGGGAGATTGTTGGACCCCGTGGTGTTTTGATGTGATCAACCAAGTTGGTTAAGTCCTGCTTTGTCTTTGATCCCTGTGTCTGAGTGTGCAGGAGCTTAGGAGCACAGGAAGTCAAGCGGAAGACGCAGCTAGAGAGAAGGACGGCACGGGAAGGGAGCCGACGGGCTCGATGCGTCCGAAGGACGAGAGAGCTGCGGAAGAGTACTCCGGTGGGCATGAAGAGCGTGTGCGGCGTTCGAGGGACGTTAAGCCGGGACGGAAGGCTGCTCGAGGAGAAGGCCGGGAATTGGGTTCGGGTGAACCCTATTCCGGTTGGCCGCAATCACCCAAAAGATCGAAGCGTTGGAAATCAAAGCAAGCTGGAAATGAAGCCAAGAAGCTGAGTTGCCAGCTTGAAGGCGCCTTCAGCCAGGTTAAAGGCACCTCCAGCTTGAAGGCGCCTTCAGCCAGGTTGAAGGCACCTTCAACCCAGTCAATCCGACCGTTTGCCTTCGGATAGAGTTCTATCCGATCACTCGCTTAGAGGCGCCTTGGACCCTCGTTGGAGGCGCCTTGGAGCTACGAGATCAGATTTCCAGAAGCTATTTAAAGGCCCCTGGAGCTAGGAATTCAATAACAACTCAAGCAATCATTGTGTAGCCATTCCTAGCAATAGTTCTAAACTTCCAAAGTGTAAAAGGCTTCTCCGCCTTCAGAGAAAGAGAATTTTTCTACTGAGCTCTTCATTGCCCTGGATTAACAACCGTCTTGGTTGTAACCAGGTTAAATCCCGGTCTTCTCTGTCTTTCTGTATTTAGTTTTTTATTGCTTTACTATTTTATCACTATTGCACTAATTGAGTTGAAAGTACGAGGATGGTATATTTTATTTCTGTTTACAGCAATTCACCCCCTCTTGCCGGCCTCCGCTGCACCAACAGCGACAACAAGACAACCCTTCGAAAAGGGTTGTCGGTAGTGGACAGCAGCTAGCAGCTGCTATCCACAGGATTGGTGGCACTTCTTGGTGTCCACGGCTAGTGGTGACCGTCCAGAGGTGTGGATGGATGGCGGTACCACAAGAGGGAGAACCCTCTTGTGGTCGATGGTGACAAAGAGGGAGGAAGAGAGAAGGAGGGGGAAAACCTAACAATTAGGTTTTTCTCCGAGATATTAATTAATTATTCTCTCATCTCTATATCAATATATAGATCTCCTAATGAGTTAAAGGAGCAAGTCCAATACCCATTACCACAAACCAAAAATCTAAACCAATAGAGTTAATTTTGGTTTAAACCAAACCAAGTTGGTTCAATTCCAAACCTCTTGGTTCAATAACTAAACCTCTTTTAATTAAAACCAAATCAACTTGGTTTATAATTAAACCAAAGAGAGTCTAACTTGTCTTCAAAAGACATGGTTCATCCAGGCTTCCATTCCGATGAAATATCTTCCATATTGCCTTTCATTTGGTCTAACTAGACTCAGTTTCTTTCTATGTGAAAATCTAATTCTAAAACTCATTTTCTGTCCTTCGAATAAACTAATTGTGCGTTAGACCCAATAGGTTCTTGATTATGTTGGCCATCCATAATTAACCATTAATTATGGATCGATCATGAGTGACACCTAGTAGTACATCTTGACCCTCAATTGACCAAAAAATCATATGGTTGATTCCAAAACTACTTTTGAATCTTTCAGTGGCTATAGTGAGTCATGTCTTAATCCTTTCACTACACTTATTGTTGGTGCAATATCCCCTGGGTCAAGGTTGACCAGGTTGACTAGGCTTGAGTTGGCTCAAACTTGAGTCTTGATGTTTGGGTTTCGATGTTTGACAATACATAGAGATTGCAGATGCAATCGTCCATTTCGAGAGATTGCTGGTGCAATTCCTCTCTGGTCAAGGTTGACCAATTAGTAAGTGGAGAAGAGTCAAGTAGGTCAAAGGGTTGATCGGATACTTGACTGGGGAAGTCCTAACTGGAGGCTAGGCAGATGAAAAATCCTGGTGAGTGAAGTCAGGTGAAAACCCTAGTGAGTGAAGCTATGTGAAAGTCCTGGTGAGTGAAGCTAGGCAGATGAAAGTCTTAGTGAGTGAAGCTAGGCAAATGGAAAGTCCTGGTGAGTGAAGTGAAGTCAGGTGAAAATCCTAATGAGTGAAGCTAGGTGAAAGTCCTGGTGAGTGAAGCTAGGCAGATGAGAAGTCCTAGTGAGTGAAGCTAGGCAGATGGAAAGACATGGTGAGTGAAGTCAGGCTTGTGGAAATCCAGGTGGGTCAAGGTTGATCGGACATATGGTGTTTGGAAGTCCAAGTAGGTCAAAGGATTGACCGGATACTTGGCAAGAGAAAATCTAGATGGGTCAAGGGTGACCATACATCTGGTGGAAGAAAGTCCAAGTGGGTCATGGAAGACCGGACACTTGGCACGAGATGGTAAGTCCAAGTGGGTCAAGGTTGACCGGACACTTGACGCGAGGACAAAATATCCAGATGGGTCAAAAGTTGATCGAACACTTAGCGGTCGTAAGTCCAATAGGGAGTTGATATGGAACTAGGAAGTTCGAATGTAGTAAACTTCCGAAGGCTATAACTTTTGATTCAGATATCAGAATGAGGTGATCTCGGATGCAAAATAAAGCTCATTTCAAGATCTACACATTTTTCTACTTTCCAATTGATTGGTCAATCAATTAGGGGGTTAAATCGATTGGTCAATCGATTTATTGACGTGATTTCGTGCAAAAATGGTCTGAATCGATTGGGTAATCGATCAAAACTTTCCTAATCGATTGGGAGAGTTTTTGAGCGAACAGTAAGCTTCTAAATCGATCAGTTGAAGTATTGAAACCTCCAATCGATCAGCCAATCGATTAGAGCGCTGGAAATCACGCGATAAGCCTTCAATCGATCGAGCAATCGATTCAGACGATTTCCACAGAGCACAGAGGCGCTTTGAATTGATCAACCGATCGATTCAAAGCCTCCCCAATTGATTGAGAGCAATTTAATCAATTGGGATTCGACCGTTGCACAGGTTATAGTTGTTGGCGAGCGATTCCCTCGGTACTTCTTCAGTTTTCTTCTCCACACGACTTCAACGAGCTCTACAACGATTTCTCCACTCTCACAGACAGATCTTGAAGGCTTTTGGAGACAAGTGTAGGTACACTTCCAAGGTTCAAGAGGCAACAACAAACAACAAGTAAGCAAGAAGGAGTTTTTATTTGCATCTTTTGTGTTTTCATCTTGCGTGAGTTGTATTTGTTGTGTGGGTTTGTACAAGGTTTCTCCGCTTCAGTAGTTACTGTAAAGGAGTGTTTTTATTAGTGGAGAGTGCTCATGTGTGTGGATCCTTGGATTAGTCACCTCTTCTTGAGGTGGATACCAAGTAAATCCTTGTGTTAGAGTTGTATTTTTGTTTCTTGTTCTTTCCAATGCATATCCTCACCAAGAAGCGATCAAGCAACGATGAGCGAGACGAGCTATTCACCCCCCCCCCCCTCTAGCTACAAATCAACCCTAACAAGTGGTATCAGAGCGAGGTCACTCGTTATCAGAATCATCGCCGGAAGGGGCAATAAAGCTAGAGGGTAAAGAAGTTTAAGCAAATTTCATCAAGCCAAAGATTTTATCAAGAGCTCAACTTCAAATGAAATTTGGATATGGATTCGGATTCGACACAAGGGTGCCTCCACCATTCACTTCAACAAGCTTCGATCTTTGGAAATCAAGGATTGAAAATTTCTTAATGGTGAAGATAGAGCAATGGTTTGCTCTAATGGAAGACTTTGAAGCTCCGACAAATTCTTAGGGAAAAACTCTCAAGACGAGCAAGTGTAGCCAAGAGCAAATTCAAAGGAGTGAGGCAAATGACAAAGTGACCAAACTATTGGTCAATTTATTACCAAGCAATATTTTGGCTCAAGTTGGGGAATTCAAGGATGCCAATGAGCTTTGGACCAAATTGGTAAAGATTCATGAAGTCCCCACCACTGCACCAAATCAAGAAGAATCCAAAGAGGGTGATTCATTGGATCAAGGCCAAGAGGAAGAGGACTTCGAAGTTGAGAGATGCTCAACTTCTGAAGAAGAGGTCCAATGTAACACCCATAGGACCTCTAATAATTTCATATGAATTTTATCATGATTAGAATAGACCTTATGTGAATTTCCCCAAAAATAAGAGAAAATAGAATTTAAAAAGAGGCATGACCAAGGTTTGAACCTTGGACCTCTTGTTAGATGCATATATGTGATAACTAGTAGCCTCAGTAGGGGTGTGCTGTTAGGAAAAGAAGGGAGATTGTAGTTAAAGTGAAGGCCCTTTCACTTAGAAGGAGACTTAGAAGGAAAAGTTTGAGTTGCCTTCTTCCTCCCTAATGAAAAAGATGAATTTGCTTTCTTCCTTCATTGAGCATAAATAAGAGAAAGAAAGGGAAAAATCCATTTTTTCTTCTTCCTTCCTTCTCCTTTCTCCCTCCACCGAAACCTAAGCTCTCTCCTCTTCATTGTGCCGAACTCAAGCCAAGGAATTCTCCCTAGGAAAAAGCTTCACAAGCAAGGGTATTTTCATTAGTAAACCAAGCAAAAAGGATGTAAGTATTCCCTCACCTGCAGTACAAGTTGCTCTCGTATGTTTTAGGTTTTAAAAGTTGTTTGAAAATCTAGAGATTTACCTTGAAGTTTCGACCAAGTTTAGATACAAGGTCTAGGGCAAAGTTTTGAAATGAAAACATGCTTGTTTATGCTTTTTCATGATATATGATCTCTTATATGTTGATAGTTAAAGTTTTATGCTTCATGTGGTATTAAAAGTTTAGGAACCCTACCTTGAAGTTTCGGCCAAGTTTAGATACAAGGTCTAGGGCAAAGTTTTGAAATGAAAACATGCTTGTTTATGCTCCTTCATGATATATGATCCCTTATATGTTGTTAGTTAAAGTTTTATACTTCATGTGGTATTAAAAGTTTAGGAACCCTACCTTGAAGTTTCGGCCAAGTTTAGATACAAGGTCTAGAGCAAAGTTTTGAAATGAAAACATGTTTGTTTATGCTCCTTCATGATATATGATCCCTTATATGTTGTTAGTTAAAGTTTTATGCTTCATGTGATATTAAAAGTTTAGGAACCCTACCTTGAAGTTTCGGCCAAGTTTAGATACAAGGTCTAGGGCAAAGTTTTGAAATGAAAACATGTTTGTTTATGCTCCTCCATAATATATGATCTCTTATGTGTTCTTAGTTAAAGTTTTATGCTTCATGTTGCTTAGAAATTTCATGCTATACTTTAGGGTTTCGGCCAAGGAAAGATAAGAGGATTAGAGACAATTTAAGACCTCAACTATGCTTGTTTATTTGTCCTCATGATATGTAGACCATGATATGATGTTAGTGTAAATTTTTCATGCTTCTAATTGCTTAGAAATTCCATGCCATCCTCTTAGGGTTTCGGCCAAAGAATGATAAAGGGGTTAGAGACAATTTAAGACTTCAACTATACTTGTTTATTAGTTCTCATGATATGTAGACCATTATATGTTGTGAGTTTAAGTTTTTATGCTTTTTGTGGTATTAGAAGTTTGAGAATCTTACCCTTAAGGTTCGGCCAAGATTGAATGAAAGGTTTAGGGAAAAGTTTTAAAACCTAACTATGCTTGTTATGTTTCCCCATGATGTATGATTTTTGATATATGGTTAGTTTAAGTTTTTATGCTTCATGTTGGGTTAAAAACCTAGAACCCTACCTCTAGGTCTCGGCTAGGTTGTGATTTAGGTTTTGTAGGAAGATCAAAACCCTAACCATGCATGATAATGACTTACTATGTTAGAATAGGAATTTATGTCACCATGCTATTTGATATGTATGCTCATGCCATCATGTTACGATTCCTATGATATGTTATTATGTTATGTGCACTTTATGCCATCATGTATGATTCCTATGATATGCTATAGGCACTTTATGCCATCATGTTATGATTTCTGTGATATGCCACATGTTATGTGCACATTATGCCACCATGATATGATTCTTATCATATGTTATATGTTATGGGCACCCATTGCCATCATGTTATGTTTGTCCAAGGCTTAAGTATGAGGAAAAAGCCTAAGAGATGCTTCCCTTAAGTTGGGATTAAGAGCACTCTTCATGATAGCCTAAGAGATGCTTCCCTTAAGTTGGGACTAAGAGCACTCTTCATGTTATGACAAGAGATATGATATGCTATGTTATGACAAGAAACATGTATGCTATTTTACTTTTGTATGGCTTGTACCAAGGGTGGGCTCCTAAGCGCCCCTAGGTCGATGGTCTATGAAATAGGCCTAGTAAAAGGGATGGACTCCTAAGTTGCCCCTAGGTCGATGGTCAATGAAACGGGCCTAGTTCCTAGTAGGTTCAAGATTTGCTACCTTGGATCTACTTAGGATGCGCATTCATGTATGTATGTGGTACAAAGCCGGGCCCTCATGATGAGATTATGTTTAAGTATTTATATGATATATATGTTTTCAAAGGACATCTTGCATATACTCATTTCATGATACATGTTTTCAAAGGACATCTTGCATATGTTTATTCATGCTAAATGATTCTTTATGTTTTAGTAAGATGTTTCTTTTTTTTTAAATATGTCTATGATGCTTAGATGATTATGCTACTCCTTATGTATGAGTTTCTCACATGCTATGTTATGATTTACTTACATGAGTATGACTTTACTTTATGCTAGCATGCAAATTTATATCTAGATGTTGATTAAATGAACATGTCACCACTTTATGTTAAGATGCATGACTTATGTTTTGTGAGTAGGAAAGAGTCTTACTAAGCCTATGTGCTTATAGTTTTATGTTTTCCTTGTACTGCAGAAAAGGGTAAGGAATGGCTACACTAAGAGGAGCAGCAGGAAGGGCGAAAGATGTGTGTGGAAGTGGCATGGTGGAAAGAAGATCTATTTTTATATTTCAAGACTTATTTATTCTCTAAGTTTTGCTTATGAACTATTTTCCTACTAGATACTTTTGGATGGTTTATACTTGAGGTGAACTTATGTTTCATGTTTTATGCTTTAGTAATATGATCATGTTGCAAGTAGAAAATATTGAATCAAGTTATATGCACTAGCATGTTGACACGTTTACTATGTTACATGAGGTTATAGCTCACATGTCATGTTTTATTAGTATGCTTTTATGATAGCATGATCAGTAGTTAGTTTTTCTTATGTATGTATGTACTTCCGCTGCCATGATTTTCATATGTATGTATGATTCAAGTAAGTAACCTCGTCCCTCCCTTAGGGTAGTAGAGGGGCGGGCGTTACATCCAAGAAGCTTCATCTTCAACGGAATGCAACGAAAAGGGAAAAGAAGGAGCATACTCTTTATTCCATGTACTAGATGAAGATGAAGAAGTCTCCACCTCTAGGATTGAGGGGGAGAGACATTCGTTGACACCGGACCAAGAAGAAGGAGAAGCTTCTACTTCCGGGTCAAGTAAAGAAGAAGAAGAAAGTGTCATCCCTACACATGAAGGTATAACTAGTTCAATTAAAAATAAAAATCATATTATATATTTTGAGTGTAGAGAACATGGACACTACAAAAGCTAGTGCTCCAAATTGACCAAGAAGAAGGGCCAACCGGCACAAAGGGGCAAGGAGAAGCCCAAGGAGATCGCCCCCATGATAAAGAAGAGCAAGGAGCACATTGTATGCTTCTTGTGTCATCAAAAAGGATATTATCGGAGTCAATGTCCTAAGGGGATGAAAGCGGTCAAAATCAAGGGTGGAAGCACAAGTCAAGGGGGAGCTTCCAAGGTAAAACCCAAGGTATCATTTATTGATCCTATCCCTTTAAATCATGGTAAAAAGCATGCTAGTTCAAATTTATATCACTTTAATGTTATTTACCATAAAAATGGAAAGCATGATAGCATTAAGGAAAAATATGTAGCTTTCCATGCCAAGACTACCACACCTAGGGTTAGGAAGGTAGATAAAAATTTGGGCAAGAACACTAAGGATAGTAGATACAAGCCCAAAAATAGAAATGCTCAAGAATTTAAAGAAAAATCCAAAACTAAGGATTTAATGATGGAAAATCAAGTCTTGAGGTCAAGGCTTGATAACATGGAAAAGACCTTAAAGAGAATCGAAGATTTTCTCAAGGACCAAAATGGGCACCACCTAGGGCTAGGAACACAAAAGCCATCAAATGATTATAGAGGTTTGGGATACAAACTTAAGGCTAAGAAGGATGTAACTTCTTACCATAGGATTCCATATAATTATGGAACCAATCCTAGGTCTAGGAGTCAAGTCAAGGATACAAGGGAAGTTATCCCTAAGAGTATCTTTGCAACAACAAATGTGACTAAGACTTCTAAGAAGTCTAGGAAAGTCACCAAGAAGGTCACAAGGAAAGTTATCCCTAGAGTTGACCTAGAGAAAGTGATCAAGGCTTCTAAGAAGCCTAACAAGGTCACTAGGAAAGTATCTAGGGAAGTTATACCTAATGAGTACCTAGAGCATCCAAGGAGCACCAATAGATTTTAGGTTCCTAGGAGTATTTTCTCTACCCCCTAGATGGGTTAGAGAGTGTCAACTCTATTTGGAAGGGTGGTTAACCCAACTTTAATAAAGTTGACACTTGGAGGTATTTTCAAGATTTTTGTTAACTTTTGGAAATGTAAAGGATTGATTGTTTACTCTTTGGAAGATTAAAATGTGTCAAAAATTTGAGGAATTGGACTTAATTTAAATTGGCACATTTGAGAAAAGGATAAGAAATTCCAAGTTGGGGTTTTGGTATTTTCTTAGAAAGTTAAGGGCAAGTTAGACCTTAATTTAAAATGATTACTCTTTGAAAGAGTAAAGTGTGCCAAACCTTGAGGAATTATGCTTAATTTAAATTGGCACAAATTAAGAAAAGGAAAAGAAATGTCAAAATTGGGAGTTTGACATTTTCTTGAGAAAAAGTGGGCAATCTAGGATTTAAATTTAAGTTAGCAAAGGTTAAGAATACTTAGATAGGTAATCTAGGTATATTTTATTTATGCTAATTTGCCATGATTGTTTGCCCATCATATGTCATGACATCATATTTTGCATTCATGCTTATTATGAAAAATATAAAAATACTATGTCATGTTATACATACATCATGTAGTTATAGCAGATTTTCTTTTGAAAATTATTCATTTTGATGTGTGCCATATATCATCATGCATTATTTTAATTTCCTTGCAATTAAGGACAAATGACATTTACTAACAAGTGACATCCTAGGTGGATGTCCAAAATTTTCAAAATGCCTAGATAGATATGCATGATCCCTAGTTTAGGGCAAAACCAAACTTTGCATCTCACAAAGAACTATAAGATGACTTGTATGTGTTTTAGTACACACCAGATACAAGTAGGATATTAGGATGATGGACAAAACTCAAGATGTTGATTTAATGCATTCTTTGAGTTTTAGGTTCATCAAAACACATAGTTATGTGTTTTCCAATCATTAGAAAAGCTAATGTATAAGTCATGTGCATTGAGCCCAAAGAATATGGTTAGAAATTGGTTTTAAAAATGTTTTTAAGATACTTTTGGAAAATCTTGGTGAAGGCTATCTGTTGATAGTAATCATCATTAAATAGTTAGGCACAAACTTGGAAGAAATATTAAAGTTTTTGCAAGTTTCTAATTTTGTGTCAATCTTTAAAAATATGAAGTATTTTCATAGAAAACTATTTTTCTATGATAGTATATAACCTAAATAATATCTACAATGATTTTCATGATTTTTATAATTTTGTAGAATTTTTGGAAAATTTCTGAATTTCTCTAAAATTTTATTTCAAGAAATCAGAGTGTCAATCGATCAGCTGATCGATTGGAGTACCCCAATCAATCAGCCGATCGATTGGGAGGTATTTCCTGTGAGCAGTAGCTCACGGAATCGATCAGTCGATCGATCCATTCTCTCCTGGATCGATCGGGCAATCGATTCAGAGCCAGGTTCTGCGAACAGAACTTCTCTGAATCAATCATTGAATCGATTGAAGTGATTTCAATCGATTGAGACCCAACCCAATTGATTGAAAATGCTGATTTTGGCTGAGAAAGCCTGATTTCAGCATTTTAAACCATTTTTAGTTTAGGTAACCATTCCTAACCCCTTGATACATATTTGTATACATTTAGGGGGAGTTTTCATGATGAAAACAAGGATGGATTGGTTAAGGGAGACTAAGTTGAAGTTTAGGTTGAGGTTTGCATTCAAATATTGATACTTAAACCTCAAAACTTCTAATTTTAGGTTTCCTAAATATTTATGGATTCCAAGTCATTGTTGGTGCATTAACAGAAGTTTGAAGCATGTCTTTAGGGGGAGTTACTCTTTAAGGACATAGAACTTATTTTTTGAAATCTTTGAAGGTGGTTAAACCTTCATTTAGAAAAACAATGCTCAAGGTTGAGCGCTAAAAAATAATGGAGAGTGGATATCTTGAGCATCATAACGTGGAGTAATGCTCCAGGGTGGAATTTAATACAGTGAAAGGTATGAGACCTTCATTGTTGGATTGGTTAATGCTCACGGGTGAGCGTTGAAGATCATGAAGGGTATGAGACCTTCATTGTAGTGTTGTAACTAACGAGTGCAGTTGTGACCAACGGTGAGTAACTCTTCAGGGGGAAAGTTCTTTTTGATGTGTGCTAATAGGGGGAGAATATAGGGTTTAAGTTAGGCCTTCATTACCTAAAAAGGGAGTTTGCCCTCTAGGAAATGGGGAGAATGAAGGAAACCCTCATTCAAACTTTAGCAGAAAAGGAAGTTGAGGCTATGAGATTAGCCTAACTTAAAGGTATTGTCAAACATCAAAAAGGGAGAGATTATTGGTGCAAAATCCCCTGGGTAAGGTTGACAAGGTTGACTAGACTTGAGTTGGCTCAAGCTTGAGTCTTGATGTTTGAGTTTCAATGTTTGACAATACATGGAGATTGCAGATGTAATTGTCCATTTAGGGAGATTGTTGGTGCAATTCCTCTCTGGTCAAGGTTGACCAGTTAGTAAGTGAAGAAGAGTCAAGTAGGTCAAAGGGTTGATCAGATACTTGACTGGGGAAGTCCTAACTAGAGGCTAGGCAGATGAAAAATCTTGGTGAGTGAAGCCAGGTGCAAACTCTAGTGAGTGAAGCTAGGTGAAAGTCCTGGTGAGTGAAGCTAGGCAGATGAAAGTCCTAGTGAGTGAAGCTAGGCAGATGGAAAGTCCTGGTGAGTGAAGCCAGGTGAAAACCCTAATGAATGAAGCTAGGTGAAAGTCCTGGTGAGTGAAGCCAAGCAGATGGAAAGTCCTAGTGATTGAAGCTAGGCAGATGGAAAAACCTGATAAGTGAAGTCAAGCATGTGGAAATCTAGGTGGGTCAAGGTTGGCCGGACACATGGTGTTTGGAAGTCTAAGTAGATCAAAGGATTGATCGAATACTTGGCAAGAGGAAATCCAAATGGGTCAAGGGTGACCGGACATATGGTGGAAGGAAGTCCAAGTGGGTCATGGAAGACCGGACACTTGGCACGAGATGGTAAGTCAAAGTGGGTCAAGGTTGACTGGACACTTGACGCGAGGAGAAAAAGTCCAGATGGATCAAAAGTTGATCAAACACTTAACGGTCGTAAGTCCAATAGGGAGTTGGCATGAAACTAAGAAGTTCGGACGTAGTAAACTTCCGAAGGCCATAACTTTTGATTCGGATATCGGAATGAGGTGATCTTGGATTCAAAATTAAGGTCATTTCAAGCTCTACACAGTTTTCTACTTGCCAATTGATTGGTCAATTGATTGGGGGGGTTCAATTGATTGGTCAATCAATTGGTTGACGTGATTTCGTGTAGAAATGGTCTGGATCGATTGGGTAATCGATCAAAACTTCCCCAATCAATTGATCAATCGACTGGGAGAGTTTTTGAGTGAACAATGAGCTTCTGAATCGATCATTTGATCGATTGAAACCTCCAATCGATCAGCCGATCGATTGGAGCGCTGGAAATCACGCGATAAGTCTTGAATCGATCGGGCAATCCATTCAGGTGATTTCCAGAGAGCACAGAGGTGCTCTGAATCGATCAATCGATCGATTCAAAGCCTCTCTGAATTGATCAACCGATCGATTCAAAGCCTCCCCAATTGATTGAGAGAAATTCAATCGATTAGGGTTTGACCGTTGCGTAGGTTATAGCCGTTGGCGAGCGATTCCCTCGGCACTTCTTCAGTTTTCTTCTCCACATGACTTCAGCGAGCTCTACAGCGATTTCTCCACTCTCACAGCCATATCTTGAAGGCTGTTGGAGACAAGTGTAGGTACACTTCCAAGGTTCCAGAGGTAACAACAAACAACAAATAAGCAAGAAGAAGGAGTTTTTATTTGCATCTTTTGTGTTTTCTTCTTGCGTGAGTTGTATTTGTTGTGTGGATTTGTACAAGGCTTCTCTACCTTCGGTAGTTACTGTAAAGGAGTGTTTTTATTAGTGGAGAGTGCTCGTGTGTGTGGATCCTTGGATTAGTCACCTCTTCTTGAGGTGGATACCAAGTAAATCCTTGTGTTAGCGTTGTATTTTTGTTTCTTGTTCTTTACGCTGCATATCATCACCAAGAAGAGAGCAAGCAACGACGAGCGAGAAGAGCTATTCAACCCCCCCCCCCCCCCCTCTAGCTACAAATCGACCCTAACACTTATATCTGCCTGATTCAGGGCATGGTCTATGTCTTTGTCCCCACTAGGATAATTATGTCACACCTAGCTCAAATAATACTTCCTTATCTTACGGATTTAAATTACTTGTATATGTGTTCAACAGTATAATACTCTTAACATAAATACTTTGGCTAAAGACTTTGAGCAACAATTCTGAAAAGTGGCTTGCCAATTATCCTCCAATATTTCTTGGGAGAACAACATACTTATCCATTTGGGAGAACCACTAGGGACCTAAGTCTTTCCCTTTCATGGATCCCAAATGGGGGTGTTTCCATAAGATGATGCTTGAGGCTTTTCCGTGTAACCCATCTCCCTATTGGTGCAATCGTTTCCTGAGTCAAGATTGACAAGTTTTACTAAGCTCGAGTGGATTTAAGCTTGAGTTTCTATATTTGGATAATATATTATGGACAACATATTTGGACAATATGTTGTTGGACAATATGTGAGAAAGGTTAAGTAGGTCAAGGAGGATCGGTACTTGACTGGTAAAGTCCTAACTGGAGGTTAGGTAAGACAAGTCCTAATTCAAGGTTTAGGACTTAGAAAGTCCTAACTGCAGTTAGGCAAAGGAATATCCAAGTGAATCAAGGGGGACCGAATGTTGGTAAGGAAAGTCCAAGTGGGTCAAGGGGGATTGTACGTTGGCAAGAAAAGTCCTAAATACAGTTAGGCAAGTAAGTCCAAGTGGATTAAGGAGGATCTCAGGTTGGAAAAGGAAAACCCTAACTATAGATAGGTAAAGGGAAATCCAAGTGGGTTAAAAGGGACCACACATTGGTAAAGTAAATTCCTAATTGCAGTTAGCCAAGAGGAAAATTCAAGTGGGTCAAGGAGGACCACACTTAGTGATCAGAAGTCCAACGAAAAGTTGACAAAGTCCAAGTGGGTGAAAAGGTTGACAGGACACTTGGTGGAGAAATTCTAACAGGTCATGATTGACTAGAGATTGGGCAACGGAACCCTAGACTTGAGTTAAGCAAGTTATGGTTAGGTAATTATTCAGGTGATCGATTGAGACTTGTGCCAATAGATCAGCTGATCGATTAGGCTCATCTCTTCGTGAAGTGCATAGTGAATTGATCAGCTTGAACTCAATCGATCAAGTGATCAATTGGAAGCTGGTTTTTCGGAAAGCATAATACATTGCACTATGCTGAACAAATTGGGAAGAATTCCTATCGATTAAGGATATCGCTAGAGGCTTAATCGATTAGCTAATCGATTATGTTTGGTCACAAGTGAATAGAGAGCTTCTGAATTGATTAGGTGATTAATTGAAGTCGCTTGATCGATTAGGAGAAGCTCATGAGTGAAAAAAGGGCTTCTTAATCAATTAGATGATCGATTAAGAAGACCCATAATCGATTGGATAATCGATTAAGTGACGAAGAAAAGAGTTGTTATGAGGTTTGGATGGCTGGATATGCTCGGATCTAACGTGACAATCGATTTGGGGTAAGGTCAATCGATTGGGAGCCCTAATCCGTGATATATAAAGGCGACGACGAAGATTTAAATGCAACTCTTCTTCTCCACTCTTCATTGTCGATCCTTGAGCTTTGGAAGACTAGTATTGCTGCACTTTCCAACTAATCAAGAGGCATTTATAAGCTACAAGAAAGCATGCAAGGTTTTCATTTGTATTGTATATTTTCTTCTTGTTTGCATTGTATTTCTTGTATATGAGCTTGTACGAGGTTTCTCCATCTCCGGAGTGTTTTCAAAAAAGAGTATTTTCATAATGGAGAGTGTAGTCTGTATAGATCCTTGGATTAGTCACTTCGTTAAGGTGGATATGAAGTAAATCCTGGTATTAGTATTACTTCGAGTGTTTTCCGTTGTAACTCATCATTAAAGAAGTGATTGGAGTTAATCACCCCCTCTATCTCACCGAAGTGTCCTATTAGGTGGTATCAGAGCAAGGCTACTCTTCATTGGACTAATCAATGAGAGAGCAACAAGCTAGAGGAAGAAGAAGACATTGATGTTGGAAGCCCTAATTTCAAAGTCAAGAAATTATCATTCAAGGAGCTCAAGTTCAAGAATGGAGTTTAGAGATGGATTAGAATATAATATTCGAGCACCTCCACCATTCAATATTGGAAGATCCAACCTTTAGAAATCAAGGATTGAAAATTTTCTCATGATGGAGATAGAGCAATGGTTTGCTCTAATGGAGGTTGTTGAAGCTTCGAGAGATTCAAAGGGAAAGCTCCTCAAGAAGAAGCAATGGATCGAGGAGAAAATCAAGAGGTGAGAGGCAAATGACAAAGTAACTAAATTATTGATTAATCTATTGCCAAGTACCATATTGTGCAAACTTAGAGAATGTTAAGATCCCAAGGAGCTTTGAAGCAAATTGGTAAAATTTTATGAAGATCTAATCTTGGGGCAAAGTGAAGAAAAATATAAAGAGGGAAATTCTTTGTATCATGTACATGAGGATTCAGAAATTGAGAAATGCTCAACATCCGAGGAGGATATTGAAGAGACACCACTTCAAGGATTGAAGGGGAACATCAATCTTTAACACTGGAGCAAGAAGAAGCCTCTACTTTCTGGTCAAATGAAGAAGGATCATATGCCACCCCTAAAAGAAAAAAATGTATATCAATTTCAATTTGTATAAATAAAAATCATATCATTTATTTTGAGTGTAAGGAAAATGGACATTACAAGAGCAAATAGCCAAAGTTGACCAAGAAAAAGGTCAAGTGGCATCCAAAGGCAAGAAGAAGTTAAAGGAGGTCGGCCCCGTGTACACAAAGATAAGGAGCACATTGTATACTTTTCTTGTAATAAAAAAGGATATTATTGGAACCAATGTCCAAGGGGAAGAGATCTGACCAAGAAGAGAATTAGAAGCTCAAGTCAAGGGAAGCCTCCAAGAATAAAACTAAGATACCATTAGTTAATGGTATTTCCTTAAATAATGATAAAAATGTATTCTAGAAATAATTTTTATCATTTCAATGCTATTTATTATGAAAAATAAAAGCATGAAAAACCTAGGGTTAATTATAAATTATTTCATACTAGAACTATCTCATCTAAGGCTAGAAAAGTATATAACAATTTGAGCAAGAATTCTAAGAATTTTAGGTATATGCCTAAAAATAAAAATACCCAAAGAAATAATAGAAAATCCAAATTTGAGGATTTAAGGATAGAAAATCAAGTCTTGAGATCAAGGGTTGATAAATTAGAGAAGACCCTTAAGAAAATGACAATTAATGTCCAAAGGCCTAAGAGGTAAAACCTAGGTTTAGAAGAACAAGAATCATTCAATGGCTAGAGAGGTTTGGGATACAAACCAAAATGCCAAGGAGAATGTGCCCTCATACCATAGAGTTCCATATAGCTACAGAACTAATCCTAGGTCTAGGAGTCAAGTCAAGATAACAAGAAAAGTTATCCCTGTTGGAGTGTATACTAAAAGCCTAGTTTTTGTATAAACATTTATAAGAATTACATTGGTCAAGTGTCTACATTTATATATACCAAATGTAGATGTTCAATTAATTTATATTGTAGATAACATAGTGTGTAGTGTCACACACAGAAGATCGTGTTATCGGTTCTTTATAAATTAAAAATAGTAGCTCACGACCAAGATAGAAAGGAACAAACCATTGGAAGGTCGTAGTGTAATTAGGTATTAGTTTATCTTAACTATATAATTACACTAGTACACTTAGAGTGTATTGAGTAGGACCATTTAGAGGTCGTTTCTTTTATACTGACTTTATAAAGGAACAAAGACCTCAGTTATTATGGAAGTGTGTGCTCTTAATCCTAATATAATAACAAGCACATATATTTGATATTTATTTCTTTAATTTATCAATGTGTGAGATTTAGTTCGATAAATCAATAAGCTCGATAAGTTGAGAAATGATATCACTTATAGTGTGTGTTGTTGATTATAGAAGGAAACTGTGTCCTAGTGATCTAGGTTGATAATGTCCCCAAGAGGAGCTCATAAGGATTGTCATGTTAAACCCTGCAGGTGGACTTAGTCCGACATGATGATAAGGTTGAGTGGTACTACTCTTGGACTAAGATATTAATTAAATGAGTTGTCAGTAACTCACTTAATTAGTGGACATTCGACATCTTAAACACAGGGAGACAAACACACTCATAATAAGAGGAGCCCAAAAATGTAATTTGGGATTGGTGCGGTAGTTCAATAATAGTTCTTTAGTGGAATGAATTATTATTGATGGAATTAAGTTGTGTGTTCGGGGCAAACACAGAAAGCTTAATTTCATTGGGAGACCAATGTAACGACCCGCCTTCTGGGCACTGGCTATAAGGCCGATCGTCACAATAATGCTAAACTATACTGTGCGAAAAACTGGGCTAATTAAAAAATTTTACTCTACTCAGGACGGGTACAACTGGTAAGAAAGGTCTAAAGACCTTCTTTACTGGTGTACACATGCTAAGGAGGGGAAACTAGACACCCCAACTGAACTAGGGACTAGAACTAAACTTCCCAACTACCCACAGACCTGCCGATCGATCCACAGATCGATCGGAGCTGCGGTCGTTCTGTTCCCAACTGGATCGGTCGGCTGACCCATCCAGGTGTGGCTAGATCGGTCGGGCAGACCGATCCAAGTATGTCTGGATCGGTCGGCTGACCGATCCAGGCACCTGAAGCTCTCCTGGAACGCTACTGTATCATGCTGGATCGGTCGGCTGACCGATCCAGGAGGATACAGTAGCATACTGTATCTGTCTGGATCGGTCGGCCGACCGATCCAGTGGCACTGCCCAGGCTCTGATCGGTCTGGAGACCGATCAGAGTTCTGATTTCGTCCGGGGACTCTGATTTCAGCACTTTAGCGTGCCAAAACCTCACACAACAATTCTAACAAAGCTAGGAAACACTCTAACAATGGAAACTAACATTCTCACATCATAATCGAAGGGTTCTAAGCATAATAGAGTGCATAGCTAACTAATTCATAGTGATTAACAACTAGAGTGCAAATAACAAAATACTGTAAAGTTCTGATGCTTAAGTAAACTTGCTAAAATCCCTTAGAATCTTTTATTCCAGTTCCTGCCACACACATCTTGATCTGCATTGACCTCCAGCCTCCGCTACTGGTCCACTTTTCCTTTACCTTTATCTGCAGTATAAGAAAAGTAGTATCTATAAGCTAAAAAACTTAGTAAGAAACCATCTACCTCACAAAAATATGCAACGATGCAAATATGATTTCAAATCATGCTGTTTAAAACATATGCTGGATATACTGAATAACTAAGCATGGCATGGCATAGAAGCATACAATCATGGCATATCTAAAGCTGAGCATAAAGTCATCATGCATATTCACAGGGAAAACTAAGCTGATACTAAGAACTGAACTACTGCTAGAACTGTACTGAATTCACGAACTACTTTATGGAAGGTTGAAAACCATATACATATAATAAGTGAAAATACTAAACATGCTGCTGATGGGCCCGGCAACTGTACGTGCTATGCGCGCATCTCTAACTAGACCCGGGGTTGCAAGTCCCAAATTTAGTAGAGCTACTAGGTTATCTAAACCTAGGGACCGACTATGGGAGCCCATCCCAATGGATATCTAATCCAGTACAGTGCCAACTGAAAAGTAAAATACTGAGTATAGTTAAACTGTTCTAAATTGTTGTTTCTAGGTTATCTGAACCTAGAGCTAGGTTGTCTGAACCTAGAGGCGACTGTGGGAGCCCACCCATTGGACCGTAGTCCCATATAAGCTAGAATAAACCGATTTACTAATTTAGATGCTTCTAATGCCTTCAACTGTGCTAATAACAATGCCTAAGTTGCATTCTTTCTCTAAGCTGGTTATTTAATCGAACACCTAGTGTGCTTTAACTCCCTTCTCTATTAGGGAGACTACCTTTAGGCACCCGACAGCATCTAAACCTCCAACTGAAGGAGAAAAGACGTGTCCGGCCCATCTAAAGGTACTCACTAAATCCCTAAACCTGCGAGGAGGGTTAAGTACACCCTATGTGTCGAAAACATACGCATATAACTAAACTAATGCACAGAAAATCAAACGGTAGCTATTATACTGCAGGTGAGGGGTTTATTACCTTGTGCGCTAAATTTCATACAAATCTAATCGCTAGAAATTCCGGTGGAGGTGCCCCTTTCGAGAGACTTCTCGCGTCTATGCGTTCCTCTCGCGAAGGAGTGCGCCCTCGTGTCGAAATCGTCGCCGGAAAGTGTCCTTGGGGCCCTAGAGAAAGAACCCTAGGTCTTCCTTGGTGTGGCGCCGAAAGAAGGAGGAGGAAACGGGAGAGGTGGCGTGAGAGGGTTTCGGTGGAGAAGTATGTGCCGAACCAAAATAAAATAAACCAAACCCTCTTTAAGTTTCCTATTTATATTAAGTGGATTATTGAACCCAACTCCAATATAAATATAATTGGTTCCTCATTCTTTCAGCACGGCCCTGCTGGGTTCACCGGTTACTAAGGCTAACTAAAGGTTTAGCGGACCCGAGAGGTCCCGGGTTCGATTCCCGCTGAAGCCTTTTTATTCTTCTAATTATTTTTGCTACTTCCGCTACTCGGAAAATTCTGAAAAAATATCTAAAAATTCCAGAAAAATCATAGAATATTTATAATGCAAGTTTGAGAAATTTTCGGGCGTTACAATCCCCCATACCTTATAAAAAGTTCATCCTTGAACTTAGAACAATTCTGGGTACTTCTGTCTCATGCTGGCTTCTGTCTCCCAAGTTGTCTCTTCTGCTGTGTGACTGTGCCAAATGACTTTGACTAATGGTACTTCCTTGTTCCGCAATTTCTTAACTTCTCGGTCTATTATCTGAATAGGCCGACTATCATAGCTGAGGTCTTCGCGGATCTGTACCGACTGGGGCACAATCACCTGGGTGGCATCTGGGGTATGCTTCTTCAGCATGGAGACATGGAATACGTTGTGGACAGCTGACATTTCCTGGGGTAGCTCTAGATCATATGCTACCTTGCCCACTCTTCTGCTGATAAGGTATGGTCCCACATATCTGGGACTAAGTTTGCCCTTCTTCCCAAAACGCATCACTCCCTTCATGGGAGCTACTCTGAGGAACACTGTATCCCCGACTGAAAACTCTAAGGGTCTGCGCCGTGTATCAGCATAGCTTTTCTGGCGGCTCTGAGCTGTCTCTATCCTCTGGCGGATCTGCTGTATAGCTGCTGTGGTATCTGCTACTAGATCTGTCTGAAGTTCTAGTTCTTTCTGTTCACCACTCTCATACCAGCAGATTGGAGATCTACACCTCCGCCCATAGAGAGCCTCGTAAGGTGCCATGCCGATAGTGGCCTGATAGCTGTTGTTGTATGCAAATTCTGCTAAGCTCAGATATTTGCACCAACTTCCCTTGAAGTCTAGGGCACACGCTCGGAGCATATCTTCGAGTACCTGATTTACTCGCTCCGTCTGACCATCTGTCTGAGGATGGAATGCTGTGCTGAACTTTAACTTAGTGCCCAACGCTGACTGTACACACTCCCAGAAGTGTGATGTAAATCTGCTGTCTCTGTCTGAAATGATGGTTCGTGGGACTCCATGAAGTCTGACGATCTCCTGAAGATACAACTGAGCTAACTTCTCCATGGAGTAGGATATCTTGATAGCTAAGAAGTGAGCTGATTTAGTCAACCTGTCGACTATTACCCAGATGGCGTCAAAACCATTCGTGGTTCTGGGCAGTCCCACTATGAAATCCATAGAGATATCCTCCCACTTCCATTCTGGAATCTGTATAGGCTGCAGAACTCCCCCTGGTCGCTGATGTTCTGCCTTGACCCTCTGACAGGTGAGGCAGGTGCTAACATATCTGGCGATGTCTCGCTTCATCCTGGGCCACAAAAAATGTTTCTTTAGGTCTTGATACATTTTAGTGGAACCTGGATGCATCGCATAGGGAGTCTTGTGAGCCTCATCTAAAATCTGTCTCCGTATCTCCTCCTGGTCTGGAACACAGAGTCTGTCACCAAAATACACCACCCCGCTATCGGACACTCTGAATTCTCTACTTTCTGATTCTGCTAGCCCTTGCTTGATTTTCTGAATTTCAGGGTCCTGCTCCTGAGCTGACTGAATATCACCAAGCAAGGTAGACTCTAAGGTCATAGTAGAGAGATGTCCCACGATGAGTTTTAGAACGAAATCTACGATCTCCTTCTGGAGGGGCGGTGACATGGCTGTAAGAGATAATAAGGTAGCACTGGATTTCCTGCTAAGTGCGTCGGCTACCTTATTGGCTTTCCCTGGATGATAGAGGATGTTTATATCGTAGTCTTTGACTAGCTCAAGCCATCTGCGCTGTCGCATATTCAGATCCTTCTGAGTGAAGAAGTACTTCAAACTCTGATGATCTGTATACACTCTGCATTGAGCTCCATATAAGTAATGTCTCCAAATTTTGAGAGCGAACACTACTGCTGCAAGCTCAAGGTCATGAGTAGGGTAATTCTTCTCATAATCCTTGAGTTGTCTGGAGGCATAGGCGATCACCATGCCGTTTTGCATCAGTACTGCTCCTAGTCCCAACTTAGAGGTATCACTATAGATGTCAAAGCCGCTGGTGTTGTCTGGTAGAGCCAAAATGGGAGCACTGGTAAATCTCCTTTTTAGCTCGCCGAAGCTGTACACACAGTCCTCTGTCCACTGAAATTTCCTGTTCTTTCTGGTAAGAGCTGTCAGTGGGGAGACTATCCTGGAGAAGTCCTCTACAAACTTTCTGTAGTATCCTGCTAATCCCAGAAAGCTCTTGATTTCGCTGGCGTTCTTAGGTCTCTTCCAGTTACCTATTGCTTCTATCTTGCTGGGATCTACCATTATACCATCCTTGGAGATGATGTGACCTAGGAAGGACACCTGATCTAGCCAGAATTCACATTTCGTGAACTTGGCGTATAGCTGGTTCTGCTGAAGGGTCTGCAACACTAGTTTCAGGTGCTCTGCGTGTTCTTCCTGAGTTCCTGAGTAGATAAGGATGTCGTCGATAAACACAATAACAAACTTATCTAGATACTCCCTGAATACTCTGTTCATGAGATCCATGAATGTAGCTAGAGCATTGGTCACGCCAAAGGGCATGACTATGAACTCGTAGTGCCAGTATCTGGTTCTGAATGCTGTCTTGGGTATATCCCCTTCTTTAACCTTCACCTGGTGATAACCTGATCTGAGATCTATCTTAGAGAACACTGCTGCTCCCTTCAGCTGGTCGAACAGGTCATCGATTCTGGGAAGGGGATACCTGTTCTTGATTGTGACTTGGTTCAGTGATCTGTAGTCTATGCACAATCGCATGCTTCCATCCTTCTTCTTCACGAACAACACAGGCGCTCCCCATGGTGAGTGACTAGGGCGTATGAAACCCTTGTCAAGCAGCTCCTGTAGTTGCTCCTGAAGTTCCTTCAGTTATGCTGGAGCCATGCGATATGGCGCTTTGGAAATAGGATTGGTGCCGGGGAAGAGCTCTATCTCAAATTCAATCTCCCTGACCGGAGCTAGGCCTGGTAACTCTTCAAGGAAGACTGCTGGGTAGTCACATACAACTCGGACCCCTGCTAGCTGTTGGTCCTTGTCCTGGCTGGTATTGACTACATGTGCTAGGTACCCCGTACATCCCGAATCCATCAACTTCTGTGCCTTCATAGCTGAGAGAAATTTTCTGGCTTTTCTCTTTGGTTCTCCGATGTACTCGAACTGTGCTTCTGCTTCAGGTTGGAATACGACCTTCTATTTATGGCACTCTATGGAAGCACCGTATTTGATCAGAAAGTCCATTCCAAGGATGACGTCGTAGTCAGTCATTTCCAGCAGGATCAGATCACAAAAGAGTTCCCTGTCTGCTATGATGACCGGCACTGCTCTGAGCCAGTGCGTGGATGCCATGATCTCTCCTGAAGGTAGTGCCGTCAAAAACTGACCACTGAGTACCTCTGAGGGTATTTCTAATTTTTCGGAGAACACCCTGGCTATATATGAATGGGTTGCCCCAGTATCAAATAGAACAGTAGCACTATACTGAAAAATGCTAATTTGACCTGTGACAACTGTCGAGGCATTGGCTACGTCCTCTCTGGTGAGTGAGTAGATCCTCGCATTCGCCGTAGCTGGAGGGGCTTCTAATCTGCCCTGGCTGATAAGTGGACCTTCTAGAGCGACCTACATCTGATATAACTGAGCTGGCTGGCCTGCATACTGAATCTGCTGCGGCTGAGGAAGACCGGTCTTGTTCGGGCACTGCTTGGCCATGTGCCCTTCTTGTCCACATTCAAAGCATCCTCGTGTGCCCTTGCGACAAACCCCTGGGTGAAATTTCCCACAAGTAGCACACTTTGGATAACTGGGTCGCTTACTAGATGGTCCTCCTTTTGGGTCACTCCCTGATTTGCGCTTGCTGTTGGAGTTCCCTTTCCAGTTAGAGTTGTGGCCTTGCTGTTTTTGAGTGTGAGAGTTTCCTTGGCCTTTGGACTCTGAGGAGACTTGCTTCTGCTGCTTTATGCTGTTCTGGTAATGCTCTGTGGTCAAGGCACTGCTCACTAACTCCTCTGTGGTTTGTGGCCTATGTATGCCACCAGCCACGTTCACTGCTATCTCTGGCCTCAGCATCTTGAGCATCAACCGGATTCGTTCCTTCTCTGTGCTGACTAGCTCTGGGCATAGACGAGCCAACCTGTTGAATTTCTTCACGGCTTCCTCAACTGAAAGGTTGCCCTGACGAAACTCAGTGAACTCGTCGTAGTGGCGGTTTGTGACCCGTATGTGAAAGAACTCCTCGAAGAACTCCTTCTCGAAGTCAGCCCATAACATCTGGTTTACTGGGCGCTTCGTTCTAATTCTTTCCCACCACATGCGTGCGTCTCCTATCAGGCAGAAGGAGGCACACTTCACCTTCTCGTGTTCTGGCCAGTCCAGAAGCTCTCCAGTGTTTTGAACCAGGCTTGTGCATCCCATAGTTCACTAGTGCACGAGAAGTTCTCTGCTTGACTCGCTGCCACTGGATCGATAGGCTTCCTTTCTTGGCTCATCTGCTGGGGCTACTGGTCTTGGTGCTGTAGGCTGGTGGTGGAACCTCTAAGACTTCTGGCGCGATTCGGGGTGACTGTGGGGGTACTCTGCCGATTAGCCTTTAAGGTGGCTATTTCTGTTCGCTGCTGCTGTAACTGAGCCACTAATGTTGTAAGGTCTGGAGGAGGCACTGAACTTCCTGCCTCTTGCTGGGGCTCAGTAGCTAGTGCCCTTCTAGCTGGGCGTCCTCGTGCCATTTCTAAAGGCCTAGAGAACATAACATAACTAATGTAATCACAGTTATATAACTACTGATATCATGTTTAAAAACTATCACATACTAACAAGTAGTAGGCATATAAACATGAACTGTAATAACAAAACAAGGAACATAAATTAAGTAGAGGTATTCTTACTTGGAAGCTGTAGGTTCAATGCTGATGTGTGTGTAGGAAGTATGGAACACTGCTCTGATACCACTCTGTAACGACCCGCCTTCTGGGCAATGGCTATAAGGCCGATCGTCACAATAATGCTAAACTATACTGTGCGGAAAACTAGGCTAATTAAAAAATTTTACTCTACTCAGGACGGGTACAACTGGTAAGAAAGGTCTAAAGACCTTCTTTATTGGTGTACACATGCTAAGGAGGGGAAACTAGACACCCCAACTGAACTAGGGACTAGAACTAAACTTCCCAACTACCCACAGACCTGCCGATCGATCCACAGATCGATCGGAGCTGCGGTCGTTCTGTTCCCAACTGGATCGGTCGGCTGACCCATCCAGGTGTGGCTAGATCGGTCGGGCAGACCGATCCAGGTATGTCTGGATCGGTCGGCTGACCGATCCAGGCACCTGAAGCTCTCCTGGAACGCTACTGTATCGTGCTGGATCGGTCGGCTGACCGTATCTGTCTGGATCGGTCGGCCGACCGATCCAGTGGCACTGCCCAGGCTCTGATCGGTCTGGAGACCGATCAGAGTTCTGATTTCGTCCGGGGACTCTGATTTCAGCACTTTGGCGTGCCAAAACCTCACACAACAATTCTAACAAAGCTAGGAAACACTCTAACAATGGAAACTAACATTCTCACATCATAATCGAAGGGTTCTAAGCATAATAGAGTGCATAGCTAACTAATTCATAGTGATTAACAACTAGAGTGCAAATAACAAAATACTGTAAAGTTCTGATGCTTAAGTAAACTTGCTAAAATCCCTTAGAATCTTTTATTCCAGTTCCTGCCACACACATCTTGATCTGCATTGACCTCCAGCCTCCGCTACTGGTCCACTTTTCCTTTACCTTTATCTGCAGTATAAGAAAAGTAGTATCTATAAGCTAAAAAACTTAGTAAGAAACCATCTACCTCACAAAAATATGCAACGATGCAAATATGATTTCAAATCATGCTGTTTAAAACATATGCTGGATATACTGAATAACTAAGCATGGCATGGCATAGAAGCATACAATCATGGCATATCTAAAGCTGAGCATAAAGTCATCATACATATTCACAGGGAAAACTAAGCTGATACTAAGAACTGAACTACTGCTAGAACTGTACTGAATTCACGAACTACTTTACGGAAGGTTGAAAACCATATACATATAATAAGTGAAAATACTAAACATGCTGCTGATGGGCCCGGCAACTGTACGTGCTATGCGCGCATCTCTAACTAGACCCGGGGTTGCAAGTCCCGAATTTAGTAGAGCTACTAGGTTATCTAAACCTAGGGACCGACTATGGGAGCCCAGCCTAATGGATATCTAATCCAGTACAGTGCCAACTGAAAAGTAAAATACTGAGTATAGATAAACTGTTCTAAATTGCTGTTTCTAGGTTATCTGAACCTAGAGCTAGGTTGTCTGAACCTAGAGGCGACTGTGGGAGCCCACCCATTGGACCGTAGTCCCATATAAGCTAGAATAAACCGATTTACTAATTTAGATGCTTCTAATGCCTTCAACTGTGCTAATAACAATGCCTAAGTTGCATTCTTTCTCTAAGCTGGTTATTTAATCGAACACCTAGTGTGCTTTAACTCCCTTCTCTATTAGGGAGACTACCTTTAGGCACCCGACAGCATCTAAACCTCCAACTGAAGGAGAAAAGACGTGTCCGGCCCATCTAAAGGTACTCACTAAATCCCTATACCTGCGAGGAGGGTTAAGTACACCCTATGTGTCGAAAACATACGCATATAACTAAAATAATGGACAGAAAATCAAACGGTAGCTATTATACTGCAGGTGAGGGGTTTCTTACCTTGTGCGCTAAATTTCTTACAAATCTAATCGCTAGAAATTCCGGTGGAGGTGCCCCTTTCGAGAGACTTCTCGCGTCTATGCGTTCCTCTCGCGAAGGAGTGCGCCCTCGTGTCGAAATCGTCGCCGGAAAGTGTCCTTGGGGCCCTAGAGAAAGAACCCTAGGTCTTCCTTGGTGTGGCGCCAAAAGAAGGAGGAGGAAACGGGAGAGGTGGCGTGAGAGGGTTTCGGTGGAGAAGGATGTGCCGAACCAAAATAAAATAAACCAAACCCTCTTTAAGTTTCCTATTTATATTAAGTGGATTATTGAACTCAACTCCAATATAAATATAATTGGTTCCTCATTCTTTCAGCACGGCCCTGCTGGGTTCACCGGTTACTAAGGCTAACTAAAGGTTTAGCGGACCCGAGAGGTCCCGGGTTCGATTCCCGCTGAAGCCTTTTTATTCTTCTAATTATTTTTGCTACTTCCGCTACTCGAAAAATTCCGGAAAAATATCTAAAAATTCTAGAAAAATCATAGAATATTTATAATGCAAGTTTGAGAAATTTTCGGGCGTTACAATCTGGTATCTCACCTGGTTACCAAGATTCATAAATTCTAATACTTAAGCCTGGACGTTTAGAGTTCGAATCCTGGGGGAGGCAAAAATCCACTGGCCAGGGGTGGAAAGTCCTAGTGAGTAACGACATGGCCAAGGGTCGTCGGTCGACGACATTAGAGGTCGTCAAATGGGCCGACGACATAAGGGCCGACGGTCGACGACATGAGAGGTCGCCAAATGGGCCGGGTCGTTACAATAAAACCTTTTTATTGTAACGACCCAGCCTTTTGGCCTCTTGGGCGGCCCAACTGGCGGCCCTTATGTCGTCGACGACCCTTATGTCGTCGGCCCACCTGATAACTTGAACCAAACGCACCCTTAGAGTTTATGAATCCTGGTAACCAAGTGAGATCATCTCACTTGGTTACCAAGATTCATAAACTTTAATACTTAAGCCTGGAGGTTTAGAGTTCGAATCCTGGGGGAGGCAAAAATCCACTGGCCATGGGTGGAAAGTCCTAGTGAGTAACGGCACAGCCAAAGGTCGTCGATCGACGACATGAGAGGTCGCCAAATGGGCCGACGACATAAGGGCCGCCAGTTGGGCCGCCACAAGGGCCGCCCAAGAGGCCAAAGGGCTGGGTCGTTACAATCATCTCACTTGGTTACCAAGATTCATAAACTCTAATACTTAAGCCTGGAGGTTTAGAGTTTGAATCCTGGGGGAGGCAAAAATCCACTGGCCAGGGGTGGAAAGTCCTAGTGAGTAACGACACGGCCAAGGGTCGTCGGTCGACGACATTAGAGGTCGCCAAATGGGCCGACGACATAAGGGCCGACGGTCGACGACATGAGAGGTCGCCAAATGGGCCGCCAAATGGGCCAAGAGGGCCGGGTCGTTACAACCAAAGTCAATTCCTCCTCTCGGTTCCTATCGTAGCCTCTTGTATATAGAGATTTATACCCACCACATACCCACTTTCTTACCCATCCTAATGGGGTCGGCCAAGCTAGCTTGGAACCCAAGCTAGGGCCGGCCAAGACCAAGTGGATGAGCCAAGTTGGTGGTCGGCCAAAGCTTGGGTCCCAAGCTTAGGTGGCCGGCCACTAGAAAATTAAAAGGAATTTTTATTAAAATTATTTCTTATGTGGATATCATGGTTTTAAATGAGAGTTTAAAATTTAAATCTTTCCTTTTATAACTTTCTACAAAAGATTAAGAAAAGATTTGAAATCTTTCCTTATTTATAGATTGAAAGGAGATTTTAATTTTGAGAAAACTTTCCTTTTTAACCATGATCATAATTTAAAAGAGAGTTTTAAAAATTAAATATTCTCTTTTATTAGTTTCTACAAAAGATTAAGAAAAGATTTGATATCTTTTCTTATTTGTAGATTAAAAAGATATTTTAATTTTTAGAGATAACTTTTCTTTTTGGAAATTATCCACATATTTAAAAGAAAGATTTTAATTTATAAAATTTCCTTTTTATAACCCACCATGAAGGGAAAAATTATTGGAGAAAATTTTTATAAATTTCCGGAAACAAATTAGGAAGTTTTAATTTTTGTTTTAATTAAAACTCTCCTTGTTTTGGGGAAAGGAGTGGCCGACCATGTAATTGGAAAAAGAAAATTTTTTTTAATTAATTAATTTTTTATTTTTCATGGCAAAAGAATTAAGAAAGTTTTTATTAAAATTTCCTTATTTGCCAAGACCAAGGATTATAAAAGAGAAGGTAGAGGTGTCTTAAGGGCTAACGACTCTATTCTTTTCTTCCTCTCTTTTCCTCCTTGGTGTGGCCGGCCCTAGGGTCTCCTCTTCTCCTTCTTTTCTCTTCCTCCTTTGTGGACGGCGGCATCAACTTAAGGGAAGTCCATGGTGGCCGGTTCTAGCTAGGAGAAGAAGGAGAGAAAGAAGGCTTCGTTTCTAGCATCCCTTGGAGCTTTGTGGTGGTGGCCGAATTTTTACTTCTCATGGAGAATTAATGGTGGCCTAATCTAGCTTGGAGAAGAAAGAACTTGGTGGATCTCGTCTCGGAAGATCGTTGCCCACACAACATCCGAGATAAGAAGAGGAATACGGTAGAAGATAAAGAGGTTATTTTTGCTTACAAAGAAAGGTATAACTAGTAATTATTTTCCGCATCATACTAGTTTTCTTTGTATAGTTATTTATGGAAATACCAAACACAAGAGCCATATGATTCTAGAGTTTTTCGAAATAGTTTTTTTTTTTTTTAGTTTGTGTTTTCTTCTTTTTTGAATTTGTTATTCGATTGGTCTTTTTGGTTAACCTAGAGTTATTTAAGGAAATAAATATTAGCTTTCCTTAAAAGGCTTTGCCTAGGCGGTGGTGGTTGCTCCCATATCCAAGAAGGCCATGTGCCTCGCCATGCAGTCCTAGAAGCCAATTTTAGAAATTAATATTTCTGGAATTAATAACTTAGGTAGATTTGAATCAATAGTGTTAAGTTTCGCTTGCGATTTAAATCTAAACCATTAAGAGAAGATAAGTTAAATTTGGAATCAATGATGTTAAGTTCCGTCTGCGATTCCTAATTTAACTTCTAAAGAACACAATAGGTTATTTAAGGAAAGGTTCGACACTTGTACAAAAGAAAATTTTGTACAGTGGAACCGGTACGATTTTCTTAGGACTAACCAACAATCCCTAGAAGTAACCTTGAAAAGACTAGTGTGGCTAAGGCTTCTAAGAAGCCTAAGAATGTCACATTGGAAGTTATCCCTAGAGTTGACTATGAGAAGTCCAGTGTAGCCAAGGCTTCTAAGAAGATCATTAGAAAGGTATTAAGGGAAATTATCCCTAATAAGTACCTAGAGCACCTAAGAAGTACCAATAGATTTTGAGTTCCTAAGAGTGTATTTTCTACACCCTAAGATGAGTTTAGAGAGTGTCAACTCTAATTAGAAGGATAGTTAACCCAATCTTAGTGAAGTTGACACTTTGGGGCATTTTCAAGGTATTGCTACACCTTGAAAATGAAAGATTAATGTTTACTCTTTGGAAGAGTAAAATGTGCCAAAATTTAAAGATTTAAACCTAAGTAAATTGATATAATTAGGTTAGAAGTCAAAGAAATGTCAAGTTGGGATTTTGATAATTTCTTTAGGAGATAGAGTAACTAAGGATTATTTTTAAATTTAACGATTAATTAGTGATACTTAGATAGATAATCTAGATATTTCCTTTATGTTAAAATTGCTATGATTGTGTATCCATCATATGCCATGACATCATATTTAACATTTATATATGTTTATGAAAAATATCATATGTCATGTCATATATACATTATTATTCATGATAGTTTTTCTTTTAAAAATATGTATTTGATGTATGTCATAATCATTTTTATGTATTATTTTAAAATTCCTTATAATTAAGGACAATAATATCAATTGACATCCTAGGTTGGATGATCAAAATTTAAATGCCTTGATAGATATATATGATTCCTTAGTTAGTGGGAAAACCTATTGTACATCTCACAAGAACCATAGACTTGACTTACATGTGTTTTTGAGACACACTAGATCCATGTGAGATGTTAAGAGGATGAACAAAACTTAAGATGTTGATGTAGTGTATCCTTTTGAGTTTAAGTTACATCTTAACAATATACTATGTAAAGTCCAATCATTGGGAAATCTAGTGTACAAGTCATGTGCATTTAGCCCAAGGAGCATGGTTGGAAATTATGTTTTGAAAATTATTTCAAAATCACTTTAGAAAACCTTGGTGAAGTCTATTTTTGATAAAAGTCATCATTGATTAGTTGGATACAAAGTAGAGTAAAACATTGAAGTTTTTTAATGGTTTCTAATTTTTTATCAATCTTTAAAAATAGGAGTTATTTTCATAGAAAACTATTTTTTCCTTACAGTATATGATATAAATAATATCTATGTAAAATTTTATGAAATCATAGAATTATTTAGGGATTTCTGAATTTTGGTATAAAAATGAAATCAGAAAATTTTCAAAAATGTCAATCGATCAAGCAATCTATTCGCCCAGGCATGAATCGATCAGTCAATCGATTAGGGTGAATTTCTGTGAGCATAGTGTTGGTGCGGGAAGCATCCGACAATCGAACCTAAGTTTTGATAATGATAAAGGGTTCAAAGTTAAGGTTATTTGTGATATGTGTTTGAATGAGTTTTGCAGGAAAGTCCTAAGTGTACTTAGGCAAAAGTCCTAGTTGCGGCTAGGCAGGTGAAAAACCCTAGGGGTGGTAATCCTAGGTCCTAAGGGGTGGTAACCCTAGGCGGAAAGTCTTGGCGGGTCGAGAGCTTTGGGCGAAATCCTATGGGATGGTAACCCTAGGTTGAAATCCTAGTGTCGCGAACCAGATGGAAGATTGGACGGGTCGCGGAGTGGACGTCCAGCATGAAGACCAGAAGTCTCGAGTGCCAAGTAAAAGTTCAGTTGGTCTGGAGGATCAACTGGCAATAGATATACTCTCCTAAGTGGAGTAGGTGAGGATGCGTTCTCCGGTGAGAGAACATTAAGCATCAGTTCGACCTAGAGTTTCGACGAAACTCAAAGTCAGAACCGAACAGTCGAAAGTTGTCACATTTCTTATATTATATACTGTTTTATGCCTGGACTAACTTTATTTTGCAGAAAATAAAGTTGCTGGAGAAAGCAGGTCCGGGCGCTCGGAAGGGATCCAAGTGCCCGGAGTCAGTTCGGGCGCCCGGAACCCAAAACTTATCGGGAAGCTGATGTGGCGCACGCGGAGTGGCCGAGCCACGTGGTCCAGGCACTTGGAGGGGTTCCGGGTGCTTGGAATAGCCTATATAAGGAGCCTCAACCATAAGCCTCAGGACACAACAACGAATGGCTTTCGCTTATTCGAGCTGCTCAGAAAATGCCTCCTCGACGCCCAAAAGTTGCTCCGATAACCATCGCGCTCAAGATCAATATTTCTGAGTTGTTGGTATTTGTTTTAAATTACTTGTAATCTCTTTATACTTGTACTTATTCCGGACTGACTAGTGAATGCCCATCGAAAGCACTCTCACGTGCGGGCCTTGGAGTAGGAGTTGCCACAGGCTCTGAACCAAGTAAAAGAAATTGTGCTAGTGATTGCTTTTTGGTTCTTATTTTACTTCCGCTGCGTATTGACTTTGTGTTATTCGAAAATGACGAAATAGCCATGAGCACTATTCACCCCCTCTAGTGCTTTCGATCTAATAATTGGTATCAGAGTGGGGTCGCTTCGAATTGGTGCAACCACCATTCAAGCAACATTTTCATGGTAGTTTTTAATTTTTCAAAGTCAATTGGAATCGGTATAATTGCCACTTTCTAATCTAGTTTTTTTTCGTAATCAAATTTTTTCTCAAAGTTGGTGTAACACCACTCGAGTTCGCGTGTTTATTTTTCTTTATCCGACACTACTAATCCAAGACCAAGTCTTTGAACAAATTTTTTTTATTTTTCCTTGTGTGCGAGATTTTCTTTGCTATAATGGCCCATCAAGAAAGCTATAGCACAACCCGCCCTTCGTTCTTCTCCGGCGAAGACTTCGGTTACTGGAAGGGCCGAATGGAGTCATATCTCCAAGCTCAGTTTGAGATGTGGATGATCATCAAGACTGGGATCACACTTCCACTCGATGACTCGGGAAAATCAATACCATGCGAGAACTGGGGCGCAAGCATAATCAAGAAAGTCGAAGCCAACGCCAAAGTAACCTGCACCCTTCAATGCGGCCTTACCAAAGAAGAGCTTAACCAAGTTGGGCCATTCTCAAGCGCAAAAGAGCTATGGGAAAAACTGATCGAGCTACACGAGGGCACTTCCGACACAAAGGTAAGTAAGCGTGATTTATTGTTCAATAAATTGTATAACATAAGAATGCAAGGAGAAGAGATGGCTAGCCAAGTTCACGCACGCATCCAAGACCTCCTCAACGACCTCCATGCGATCGGGCAGAAAGTGGAGAATAGAGATGTAATAAGGTATGCACTCAACGCGTTTCCAAGGAATACATTATGGGCATTAATGGTAGATGCCTACAAAGTTTCTAAGGATTTGTCTTTAATTAAACTAGATGAGTTATTTTTCAAATTTGAATTAGATGAACAGACTAATGAATGTCCAGGCGAGAAAGGTATTGCGTTGATTGCAGGTACAAGCAAGTCAAAGGAGGTGAGAAAGAAGCATCAGATTGAACCCGAGTCCGAAGAAGAACTAGCCTCAGATGATGACGATGACGAGATAGCAGCTGAACTCATCAATCTCATATGAAAACTCTATAAAAAGAAGAAGGGGTTCACAAAGAAGGACATCAAAAAGGTAATACAATCCAAGAAGGCACAAACAAGTCCGAAGGTGAAATTCGAAGTAACCTGCTACGACTGTAACAAAAAGAGACATATCAAAGCCAACTGTCCAAACCAAAAGGAAGCAAAGAAGCAAAGGAAGAAGAAAGCACTACAAGCAACGTGGGATGAGTCCTCTTCAGAAGATTCCGATGAAGAGCTTGAACAGATGAGCTTTGCATTGACGACCCGGGAACAAATCGACGAATCGGAGACCGAGAGCGAATCGAAAACTAAGTCCGAGCGAAGCCACAGATCCGTATCCATTTCCGAATGGCCTAAAACCACTGTAAGTATTCATCAAGAAGATAAACTTTATAATTTAGTTAATTATCTTATGCAAAAATTAACTAAATCCAATGTTCAAGTCAAATCACTTCAAAAGGAGGTAACATCCCTTAAAGAAGTGACTAATCCTAGCTCCTTGACTGATCTCATTCAGACTGGAACCTCAACTCAAGTCCAAAAGCTTGAGGAAGATAATTCTAGCCTGAAAAAATAAGTCAAGGAACTAAAGGACATGTTGGAATGGTTCACTCTGGGTTCCAAGAATCTTGATATGATTCTTGGAAAATAGCGAACCGTTTACAACTGATCTGGACTTAGATTCAAGGCTAAAAGAAAATACAAGCCATATTTATCCCTGGTTAATAGAAATAATAGAAAAATAGTTCAAGCATGGGCCCCCAAGTTAAACTTGGTTAATCAAGTTAGACTTGGACTATATTGGGTCCCCAAGGATCAAATCCACTACCTTGATAGACCCTATCGATGCTATAATCCAGGGGGGGGCCAATAGAAAGACCATTTTTGTCAATAAATAGGATTACTTGATGCTTGATTTACAGTTGTTATTGTTGGTGCAATATTCCCTAGGTCAAGGTTGACTTGGTTGACTGAGCTTGAATTAGTTCGAGCTCGAGTCTTGATGTTTGGGTTTCAATGTTTGACAATACATGGAGACAAGACATGGAGATTGCAGGTGCAATTGTTCATGTGGTGAGATTATGAAGGAGAGTCAAGTAGGTCAAGGTTGACTGGATACTTGACTGGAAAATCCTGGTGAGTGAAGCCAGGTGAAAGTCCTAACTGGGAGGTTAGGCAGACTGAAAGTCCTGGTGAGTGAAGCTAGGCAGAAGAGAAATCCTGGTGAGTGAAGCCAGGTGAAAGTCCTAGTGAGTGAAGCTAGGCAGAAGGAAAGTCCTAGTGAGTGAAGCTAGGCAGAAGGAAATCCTGGTGAGTGAAGCCAGGTGAAAGTCCTAGTGAGTGAAGCTAGGTAGAAGGGAAGTCCTGGTGAGTGAAGCCAGACAAGGAAAATCCAGATGGATCAAGGATGATCGGACATCTGGTGTTGGGAAGTCCAAGTAGGTCAAAGGGTTTACCGGATACTTGGCACAAGGAAAATCCAGATGGATCAAGGATGATTGGACATCTGGTGTTGGGAAGTCCAAGTAGGTCAAAGGGATTGACCGAATACTTAGCACGAGGAAATCCAGATGGGTCAAGGTTGACCAGACATCTGGTGGAAGTTCAAGTGGGTTAAAGGGATTGACCAGACGCTTGGTAAGCGAGTTCTAGCAGGTCAAGGGTGACCAGATGCTAGGCATGATGTACCAACATGTCATAGGTGACCGGATGTTGGTTTAAGGGGACTTTGGACTTGGTTTTGGGCAAAAACCATGAGCTAGATCGATCAGCCGATCGATTGGCTCATGCCCAATCGATCAGCCGATCGATTGGGTAAGTCCCCACGCAAAGCCTTCCCAATCGATCAGTGGATCGATTGGGGAGAAGTGTCGCACGAACAGAACAGCTCTGGATCGATCAGCTGATCGATCCAGAGCCCCCAATCGATCAATGGATCGATTGGGAGGTTCGATTCTATGCGATAAGCCCTGGATCGATCATCCGATAGATCCAGGCAATTCCTGAGAGCATAGAGGTGCTTTGGATCGATCAGCCGATCGATCCAAACCCTCCCCAATCGATTGGGAGCAATCCAATCGATTGGAATCCGACCGTTGGCGCTGGATAAAGACGTTGGCGTGCGATTTCGTCAACAAGAACTTATGACCTTCTTCTCCAGCGAGCACAGATCTTTACAGGTTTTCTCCACAAAGTTCTCACCGCCAGATCTTGAGGGTTCTTGGAGATTCTTCCAAGTCAAGAGACGGATCTACAACAAGAAGAAGAAATCTAGGGTTAGAGTTTTCTTGTGCAAACTTATAAGATTTTGCTTGTATTTTGTTCCCTTTCCCTTTCTTCTTGTAGTGTGAACTTATAGGGCTTCTCCGCCTTTGGTAGTTACCATAAAGGAGTGTTTTATTAGTGGAGGGTGTGTGAGTGTGTGGATCCTTGGATTAGTCACCTCTTCTTGAGGTGGATACCAAGTAAATCCCTAGTGTTAGCGTTGAGTGTTGTTTCTTTGTATTTTCCGCTGCAAATCTTTGAAGAAACAAGCAACGACGAGCACGAGATCGCGCCGAGCTATTCACCCCCCCCCCCTCTAGCTACATAATCGGTCCCAACAAGTGGTATCAGAGCAAGGTTGCTCTTCACCGGAATCATCGCCGGAAAGGGAAAAGAGTTAGAGGGTGAAGAAGTTGGAGCAAAATTCTTCAAGTCAAAGATTTTATCAAGCTCAACTTCAATGGAATTCCAAGACGGACTTGGATTCGATACAAGGGTGCCTCCATCATTTATTTCAACAAGCTTCGATCTTTGGAAATCAAGGATCGAGAATTTCTTGATAATGGAGATAGAGCAATGGTTTGCTCTAATGGAAGGATTCGAAGCTCCAAAGAATTCAAAGGGAAAAATTCTCAAGAGGAGCAAGTGGAGCCAAGACCAAATCCAAAGATGTGAGGCCAATGATAAAGTGACCAAGCTTTTGGTTAATTTATTGCCGAGCAACATCTTGGAGCAAATTAGAGATTTTGAAGATGCCAAAGAGCTATGGAGCAAATTGGACAAGATTCATGAGATCCCTTCCATTGTACCAAATCAAGAGGAATCCAAAGAGGGTGACTCACTGGATCAAAATCAAGAGGACTCCAAAGTTGAGAGATGCTCAACTTCCGAAGATGAAGAAGTCCAAGAAGCCTCATCTTCAAAGGAGCACAATGAAAAGGGCAAAGAGGGAGCATACTCTTTGTTCCATATACAAGATGAGGAGGAAGAAGCCTCCGGCTCTAGGATTGAGGAGGAGCAATTTTCGATAACACCGGATCAAGAAGAAGGAAAAGTCTCCACATCCGAGTCAAGAGAAGAAGAGGATGAAGAAGCTTCCACCTCCACAAGTCAAGTCGAATCTATTGGAGGAGCATCATTATCGGATCAAGAGGAAGCCTCTACCTCCGAATCAAAAGGAGAAGATGTCATCCCTACACAGGAAGGTATAAATGTTTCAGTTAAAAATAAAAATCATATTATATGTTTTGAGTGTAGGGAGCATGGGCATTATAAGAGCAAATGCCCTAAATTGGCCAAGAAAAAGAGCCAAGTGTCACTAAACGGCAAGGAGAAGCCCAAGGAGACCGTCCCCACAACAAAGAAGAGCAAGGAGCACATTGTGTGTTTCTCTTGCAATCAAAAGGGACATTATAAGAGCCATTGTCCCAAGGGGAAGAAAGCGGTCAAGGCTCATGAAGGAAGCACAACTCAAGGGGGAGCCTCCAAGGTAAAAAGAAAGGTATCATTTATTGAGCATACTGCCTTGAATAATGGTAAAAAAACATGTTAGTTCTAATTTTTATCATTTTAATGCTATTTACCATAAGAATAGAAAGCATGAGAGCTTTGAAGAAAAACATGTGGCTCTACATGCTAAAACTACCACACCTAGGTTTAGAAAGGTAGATAAAAATCTAGACAAGGAAACTAAGAATTTTAGGTATAAGTCTAGAAATAAAAATGCTCATGAATTCATTGAAAAACCTAAAGCTAAGGACTTAAGGATGGAAAATCAAGTCTTGAGGTCAAGACTTGATAAGTTAGAAAAGACCCTAAAAAGGATGGAAAATATCCTAAAAGGGCAAAATGAGCAAAACCTAGGTTTAGGAGCACAAAGGTCATCCAATGGCCATAGAATTTTGGGATACAAACCCAAGGCTAAGAAGGATGTAATTTCTTACCATAGGGTTCCATATAGCTATGGAACCGAGTTTAGTTCTAAGAGTTAAGTCAAAAATACTAGGGAGGTTATCCCTAAGAGTATCTTTGCAACAAATGTGACTAAGACTTCTAAGAAGTCTAAGAAAGTCACAAAGAAGGTCACAAGGGAGGTTATTCCTAGGGTTGACCTAGAAAAGGTGATCAAGGCTTCTAAGAAGCCTAACAAGGTCACTAGGAAGGTATCTAAGGAAGTTATCCCTAGTGAATACCTAGAGCATCCAAGGAGCACCAATAGATTTTGGGTTCCTAGGAGCATTTTCTCTACCCCATAGATGGGTTAGAGAGTGTCAACTCAAATTGAAAGGGTAGTTAATCTAATCATGATGAAGTTGACACTCAAGGAGCATTTTCAAGGTTATTATTAACCTTTGAAAATGAAAAGGATTATCATTTACTCTTAATTGGAGTAATATGTGCTATGAGTTGAGAAGTTGTGATGTATTTTCAATGGCACAACAAAATATGAGTAAAAGAAATGCCAATTTGGGATTTTGGCATTTTCTTAGGCAATCTATGCCTTAACTCAAATGGTTACTCTTGGAAGAGTAGATTGTGCTAAAATTTGAGGAATATAGTTAATTTCAATTGGCACAACAAATTAAGAGTAAAAGAAATGTCAAGTTGGGAGTTTGGTATTTTATTAGGGACTTAAGGGCAATCTAGGACTTAAATTTTAAGTTAGCCAAGGTTTAGGATACTTAGATAGGTAATCTAGGTACTTTATTTATGCTAAAACTTGCCATGATTGTTTGCTTTTTATATGTCATGACATCATATTTATTTGCTTTGGCATTCATACCTTATTATGAAAAATACAAAAATACCATGTCATGTCATACATACATCATATAGTCATAGGAAATTTTCTTTTGAAAATTATTTTTCTTTGATGTATGCCATAACATTATCATGCATTAGTTTATTCCTTGCAATTAAGGACTAATGACATTTATTAACAAGTAACATCCTTGGTGGATGTTCATAACCTCAAAATGCCTAGGTAGATATGCATGATCCCTAGATTAGGGCAAAACCAAGACTTACATCTCACAAAGAACTATAAGGTGGCTTGTATGTGTTTTTATACACATTAGATGCAAGTGAGATGTTAGGATGATGAACAAAACTCAAGATATGATCTAGTGTTTTGAGTTTTAGGTTCATCAAAACACATAGTTATGTGTTTTCCAATCATTGGGAAAACTAATGTACAAGTCATGTGCATTGAGCCCAAGGAACATGGTTGTATATTGGTTTTGAAAATCATTTTAAAATACTTTTGGAAAACCTTGGTGAAGGCTATCTTTTGATAGTAATCATCATTGAATAGTTGAGCACAAACTTGAAGAAAACACTAAAGTGTTTACAAGTTTTCAAGTTTGTGTCAATCTTTGAAAATATGAAGTATTTCTTAGAAAACTATTTTTCCATGATACTATATGCCCTAAATAATGTCTACAATGATTATTATGATTTTTGGAATTTTGTAGATTTTTCTAGGGGTTTCTGAAATTGACTGAAATGGAATTTCAGCTTTTTCAGAGCTTCAATCGATCACCCGATCGATTGAAGGGTCTCAATCGATCGGGCGATCGATTGAGAGCAAGCTTCTAGCGAACAGAAGCTTCCTGGATCTATCCACCGATCGATCCAGCCCTCCTGAATCAATCAGTGGATCGATTCAAGCAGGTTCAATCGATTAGGACCCAACTCCAATCGATTGGGAATACTGATTTTGGCTGGTAAAGCCTGATTTCAGCATTTTGGACCATCTTTAGTCTAGGTAACCATTTCTTACCCCTCAAAACATATTTTTATACATCTAAGGGGAGTTTTCATGATGAAAACTAGGATGGATTGGTTAAGGAAGACTAAGTAGAGGTTTAGGTTGAGGTTTGGTTTCATTATTGAATTTATGAACCTCAAAACTTCTAAATTTGGGTTTCCTAAAGGTTTAGGGATTCCAAGTCATTGTTGGTGCAATGACAGAAGTCACGACCATGTCTTTAGGAGGAGTTACTCTTTAAGGATGTGAAAATTATTTTTCATACACTTTGGAAGGTGGTTAACCTTCTTTCATGAGAATGCTCAAGGTTGGGCATTTGACTACAATGGAGAGTAGATATCTTCATTGTTTCAGTGATATATGCTCAAGGATGAGCATTTGATGAAAATAAAGGGTATGGGACCTTTATTTGAATCATGTTGTGAACAACGAGTGATGTTGTGAACAACGGTGAGTAACTCTTCAGGGGGAGAGTTTCTTTTTGATGTGTGCCAATAGGAGGAGAATGTAGGATTAAGTTAGGCCTTCATTCTCATATTAGCATGAAGTAAGTTCGGGTTATGGATTAGCCTAAATTACAAGTGGTATTGTCAAACATCAAAAAGGGGGAGATTGTTAGTGCAATATTCCATAGGTCAAGGATGACCTGGTTGACTGAGCTTGAATTAGTTCGAGCTTGAGTCTTGATGTTTGGGTTTCAATGTTTGACAATACATGGAGACAAGACATGGAGATTGCAGGTGCAATTGTTCATGTGGTGAGATTATGAAGGAGAGTCAAGTAGGTCAAAGTTGACTGGATACTTGACTGGAAAATCCTAGTGAGTGAAGCCAGGTGAAAATCCTAACTGGGAGGTTAGGCAGACTGAAAGTCCTGGTGAGTGAAGCTAGGTAGAAGGGAAATCCTGGTGAGTGAAGCCAAGTGAAAGTCCTAGTGAGTGAAGCTAGGCAGAAGAAAAGGCCTAGTGAGTGAAGCTAGGCAGAAGGAAATCCTGGTGAGTGAAGCCAGGTGAAAGTCCTAGTGAGTGAATTGAAGCTAGGCAGAAGGGAAGTCCTGGTGAGTGAAGCCAGGCAAGGAAAATCCAGATGGATCAAGGATGATCGGACATCTGGTGTTGGGAAGTCCAAGTAGGTCAAAGGGTTGATCGGATACTTGGCACAAGGAAAATCCAGATGGATCAAGGATGATTGGACATCTGGTGTTGGGAAGTCCAAGTAGGTCAATGGGATTGACCGAATACTTGGCACGAGGAAATCCAGATGGGTCAAGGTTAACCAGACATCTGGTGGAAGTTCAAGTGGGAAAAGGGATTGACCAGACGCTTGGTAAGCGAGTTCTAGCGGGTCAAGGGTGACCGAATGCTAGGCATGATGTACCAACAGGTCATAGGTGACCGGATGTTGGTTTAAGGGGACTTTGGACTTGGTTTTGGGCAAAAACCATGAGCTGGATCGATCAGCCAATCGATTGGCTCATGCCCAATCGATCAGCTGATCGATTGGGCAAGTCCCCATGCAAAGCCTTCCCAATCGATCAGTGGATCGATTGGAGAGAAGTGTCGCGTGAACAAAACAGCTCTGGATCGATCAGCTGATCGATCCAAAGCCCCCAATCGATCAGTGGATCGATTGGGAGGTTCGATTCTACGCGATAAGCCCTGGATCGATCATCCGATCGATCCAGGCAATTCCTAAGAGCACAGAGGCACTCTGGATCGATCAGCCAATCGATCCAAAGTCTCCCCAATCGATTGGGAGAAATCCAATCGATTGGGATCCGACCGTTGGCGCTGGATAAAGACGTTGGCGTGCAATTTCGTCGACAAGAACTTACGACCTTCATCTCCAACGAGCACAGATCTTTACAGGTTTTCTCCATAAAGTTCTCACTGTCAGATCTTGAGGGTTCTTGGAGGTTCTTCCAAGTCAAGAGGCGGATCTACAGCAAGAAGAAGAAATTTAGGGTTAGGGTTTTCTTGTGCAAACTTGTAAGCTTTTGCTTGTATTTTGTTCCCTTTCCCTTTCTTCTTGTAGTGTGAACTTGTAGGGCTTCTCCGCCTTTGGTAGTTACCATAAAGGAGTGTTTTATTAGTGGAGGGTGAGTGAGTGTGTGGATCCTTGGATTAGTCACCTCTTCTTGAGGTGGATACCAAGTAAATCCCTAGTGTTAGCGTTGAGTGTTGTTTCTTTGTATTTTCCGCTGCATATCTTTGAAGAAACAAGCAACGACGAGCACGAGATCGCGCCGAGCTATTCCCCCCCCCCCCCCCCCCTCTAGCTACATAATCGGTCCCAACAGTTATTACTATACCTGCTTAGATTAGGTTAGATCAAGGACCTAGACATAATTTACACTTGACTAGTTAGATCTAGGGGTTTCAGAAAGAAAATTAATTATCCAATTTTTTTGAAAGACTTTGTCTAGAAGTGGTGAATGATCCTATATCCAAGAAGGCCTAGTGTCTCGCCACATCCTGGAAGTCAATCCTTGAAATAGATAGTTAATTGACTAATTGAAAAACCTGAGTCTAACTCAAATGTAAATTAATCCTTAGATGATAATCTAAATCAAAGATAAAAATTAACCATCTCACAAAAATCTTTAAGGTTCCTTGGTTAATAACTTAGAAATTGGTGAGATGGATTTAGGAAAAATTTAGACTTAATCAAGATTAATTTAACTCAATCAAGTAATCAATTAATCAAAATTAATTTAACTTAATTAACATAATTAATTAACCTAAATAATTAACTCAAACTAAATAATCAAATTGACCTAAATAATTAAACTTAATTAACTAACTTAATTAATGAACTTAACTCAATTAATCAACCCAATCAACTAATCAATTAAATCATTAAATTTTAACGAATTTAATACCACTTAATCTAACCAATTCATAACGTAAACTTAAACCTGATTAACTCAATAAATCATCTCACAATCACCCATAGGGATAACATGTTTGATAATCTAGACTGGGTGAGATAGAACATTAAGGAGTTAATTTCAATCAAACTATCTTTTGATCCGTCAAATTGAACCAAATCAAATACTCTATGTGTAGAAACATAAAGATTTGGATCAATGGATGCTAGATAGTGGATGCTCCAAGCACATGACTGGAGATAGATTGAAATTCACTAAGCTAAAATTCAAGAACTTAGGGTCAGTTGCGTTCAACAACGACGGAACACTTAAGGTAATCGGAACAGGTAATATCCAACTGAGTTCCGATTTTTATATTCAAAAAGTCTTATTGGTTGATCAACTAAAATTTAACTTACTAAGTATTAGTCAGTTATGTGACTCAGGGTACTTATTCACATTTTCAAACTCTAATTACTTAATTCAAAATATTAAAAATCCTGAAATTACTCTTAAGGAAATTAGGAAAAAGAACATCTATATAATTGACCTACCAACTTTCTCACTAAGGTATCTATTGACACAACAAGAGGAAACTAAGTTGTGGCACAGAAGACTGGGTCACACTCATACTAGACTCATTTCAAAAATGAGTCAAAATGGCTTAGTTAGAGGTTTGCCCAAACTAAAATTTATAGAAAATACAATTTGTAATGCTTGCCAACAGGGTAAACAAACCAAGTCAACCCATAAATTAACCAATATTACTTAGTAATAATTGATGATTACTCAAGATTTACTTGGGTAAAATTTCTAAAAACTAAAGATGAAGTCTATAAAATATTTAAAAACTTTTGTAAGATAGTAGAAAATGAAAAAGATACTAAAATAAAAAGAATTAGAAGTGGTCATGGAGGGAAATTTGAAAATAATAAATTTACTGAATTTTAGTTAATGGATACAAATATGAATATTCATGCCCTAGAACCCCTCAACAAAATGGTCTAGTAGAAAAAAAAAATAGAATCCTACAAGAAGCTGCTAGAGCCATGTTAAATGAATACAACTTAAATAATCAATTCTAGGCTGAGTCAATTAATACAGCCTGTTACATTCAAAATAGAATTTTAATTAATAAAATTTAAAATAAAACTCCATATGAATTATATTACAATAGGATTCCTAACTTAAGTTATTTAAAAGTATTTGGGTGTAAAGTTCATATACTAAACACTAAAGACTACTTAGGAAAATTCACATCAAAATCAACCCTAGGAATCTTTCTAGGGTATTCCACAACTAGTAGGGTGTATAGAGTTTATAACAAAAATACCCTAAACGTTGAAGAAACAACTAATGTGATTTTTGATGAAGAAAATAACTTACCTAACTTAATAAATGAAAATATTAATCAAATACAGAAAATATTAATTCAAGAAACATAGAAGATGATGAAGATGTTCAAATAAAATCTAGTCAATTACAAGAACTAATTATTGACCCTAACATAAGACCATCAAGAACAAATACCAATCACCCATCTAACCAAATTTTGGGTGACCCAACCCTAGGAGTTTGGACTAGATCAGCTTAAAGGAACCTGAGTCAGATAGCTCTCATTTCGAAAATTGAACCCAAAACTATAGAAGAAGCCCTACCTCACCCAGATTAGATATTAGCAATGCAAGAGGAGTTAGCCCAATTTGAAAGAAACCAAGTCTGAGAACTAGTACCCAAACCCAATAATAAAACCATAGTTGCCACTAAATGGGTATTTAGAAATAAATTGGATGATAAAGGTGAAATAATAAGAAATAAAGCTAGGTTAGTAGCTAAAGGGTTCAACCAAGTAGAAGGGTTAAACTATGATGAGACCTATGCCCCCTAGCCAGACTTGAATCCATTAGGATGCTGCTAGCCTATGCATCACATAAAGGATTCAAGTTATTCAAAATGAATGTAAAATCCATATTTTTAAATGGGTTTATCAAAAAAGAGGTATACGTAAGTCAACCCCCAAGATTTGAGAACTTGGACCACCCGAACCATGTTTTTAGGCTAAAAAAGACCATATATGGACTAAAACAAGCACCTAGGACTTGGTATGAACGACTATCAAATTATCTAATATCTAAAGGATTTAAACAAGGTCAAATAGATCAGACCTTATTTGTAAAAACCTTAGAAAAAGATATTTTTATAGTCCAAATTTACGTAAACGATATAATTTTTTGTTCAACCAACACTAAATTTTTAAAAGAATTTACCAAATTAATGGAAAGTGAATTTGAAATGAGCCTAGTTGGAGAACTCAACTTTTTTTTTAGGCTTACAAATTAAACAAACCAAAGATAGAATTTATATTTTTCAAACAAAATATGCTAAGGAATTAATTAGAAAATTTGGAATGGAAAATTCAAAAAATATAAATACTCCAATGGCTACTAATGTTAAAATTGACTCTGACTTATAAGGAAAACTAGTAGACTTAAAATACTATCGAAGTGTGATAGGGAGTCTACGCTACCTAACTGCAAGTCGATCGGACATCCTATTTGCAGTAAGTATGTGTGCAAGATATTAATCTTGTGCAAAAGAGTCACACCTAACAAATTTTAAAAGAATACTTATTTATATTAAGGGAACCCTAAATGTCAGACTCTGGTACCCTAGGACTTGCATCTTTGACCTAATTGGCTATTCTGACTCATACTATGCCGGGTGCAAACTAGATAGAAAAAGTACAAGTGGTAGCTGTCAATGTCTAGGTCAGTGCCTAGTAAGTTGGTCAAGCAGAAAACAATACTGTGTTGCCTTATCCACCACTGAAGCTAAGTACATAGTCTTAGGGGAATGTGAATCTCAACCATTATAGATGATGCATACCTTAAAGGACTATCAACTAGAATATAAAAATATTAAAATTTTAATTGATAATATAAGTTCAATTAACTTAACTAAGAATCCAATTCACCACTCAAGGACCAAACACATAAAAGTAAAACATCACTTTGTAAGAGACCATGTAGCTAAGGGTGATATTGTACTTAACTATGTTGAGTCCAAATCAAACCTGACTGATATTTTCACAAAACCCTTACCTAAACTTGAGTTCAATGCACTTAGAAGATAAATAGAAATGTGTTGGGTAGAATAGAGTTTACTTTCAAATTGCTATTTCAAACTTTTACTTGGTTTTAAATTCTAGGAAAAATATTTTTTAAAATTCTAATTTTATTAGTTTTCAAAATTCGGACTTAGCTTAGGAATTTAGCCCCTAGAAAGCATGTACCCTAGGTTTCAGCCAGAGTATCTCACAAGCACACTAGGATTACCTAGCTTGTGTATGAAAAACACTTTGAATGGTGTGAGATGCATAGGATACTGCTTGGACTTCAGAATACTTATGTCTATGCATCGACATAAGTCTGGGCAATAAATACAAAATTCATATTAATCAAATTAAGTTATCCATGCTTAGTCAAACTAACTGGAATACTTACTTAATTTGACTAATCAAGTGAAAGCTACTACCTCTTGGTAAACAGCTAGTAACTAAAGGTTAGACATTTGTTCGAAAGTATACTTTTTGATTTTTTTTACTCATGCTTGGACTCTAGGACTTTAAATTTTTTGCATTAATCAAGGGGGAGTGGAAAAATGTTTAAATTTGACTAACCAAGTTAGTTTTTTTTAAAGATTTTTTTAATATATATATATATATATATATATATATATATACAGAATTGTTATGCTGCGGACAAAGCAGTGCGGACCGCTGCGGACATGCCTTCCTGATCGGTCACCAGTCCGATCAGGCAACCTCCTGATCGGTCTCTGGACCGATCAGGGAACCTCCTGATCGGTCTGTAGACCGATCAGAAAATGATCAGGAGTCCCTGATCGGTCCAGAGACCGATCAGGAGGTTCCCTGATCGGACTGGTGACCGATCAAGAAGGCATGTCCGCAGCGGTCCGCACGACTTTGTCCGCAGCATAGCAATTCTGTATATATATATATATATATATATATTTAACTTGGCTTTAAAAAAATATTCTTGAATTGACTTTAAAGTTTTTTTTGACTTTGAAATTAAAATTATTTTAAGCTAAATATTGAATTAAAATTCTTTGAATTAAAGCTAAAAATTTAAGTTTAGTGTTTCTCAAAGTTCTTATTGTGTATTTATCTAAGTTTTATTTACTTACTTGGGCTTCCTTTTCACATCTTTTAAAAAGTTAAAGTGCTTAACTAGATTTTTAAAATTCTTTAGGTTTATTTCTAAGTCAGTTTCAAAAAAAATTTCTAAAGCTTCTCTATCAAATTTTTTTTTTTTTGGCTACTGGAAAGTATAAGTTAAGTGATTAAAGATAATTTTTTTTCCATTGATCAAAGATGAATAAATGATTAAATTCATTTAGTTTAATTTTTTACTTGATTTTGAATCTTACTATTCCATTTATGCTTTATGTACTTGTACACATTTATACTAGTATATTTTACTTAACTTTGATTTCTATTGCCATAATAAAAAAGGGGGAGATTGTTGGTGCGGGAAGTATCGACAATCGAACCTAAATTTTAATAATGGTAAAAAATTCAAAGTTAAGGTTATTTTTGATATAATGTGTTTGAATGAGTTTTACAGGAAAGTTCTAAGTGTACATAAGCAAAAGTTCTAGCTGCGACTAGGTAGGTGGAAAACCCTAGGGGGTGGTAACCCTAAGTTCTAAGGGGCGGTAACCCTAGGCAGAAAGTCTTGGCGGGTTGAGAGTTTTGGGCGAAATCCTAGGGGATGGTAACCCTAGGTTGAAATCCTGGTGTCGCGAACCAGGTGGAAGACTGGACGGGTCATGGAGCGGACGCCCAACATGAAGATCGGAAATCTCGAGCGCTGAGCAAAAGTCCAGTTGATTTAGAGTATCAACTGGCAACAGGTATACTCTCCTGACTGGAGTAGGTGAGGTTGCGTTCCCCGGTGAGGGAACATTAAGTGTCGGTTCGACCTAGAGTTTTGACGAAACTCAAAGTCAGAACCGGACAGTCGGAGGTTATTGCATTTCTTATATTATATATTGTTTTTTTTCTTGGACTAACTTTATTTTGCATAAAATAAAGTTGTTGGAGAAAGCAGGTCCGGCGTTCGGAAGGGATCCGGGCGCCCGAAACTGATCCAGGCGCCCCGAGTTGGTCCGGGCGCCCGGAGTCGGTCCAGGCACCCGGAACCCAAAGCTTATCGAGAAGCTGATGTGGCGCGCATGGAGTGGCCGAGCCAAGTGGTCCACGCGCCCGGAGGGGTTCCGGGCGCCCGGAATAGCCTATATAAGGAGCCTCGACCAGAAGCCACAAGACACAACAACGAACGACTTTCGCTTCTTCAAGCTGCTCAGAAAACACCTTCTCGACGCTCAAAAGCTGCTCCAACAACCATCGCACTTAAGATCAATATTTCTGAGTTGTTGGTATTCGTTTTAAATTACTTGTAATGTCTTTGTACTTGTACTTATTTCGGATTGACTAGTGATTGCCTATCGAAAGTACTCTCACTTGCAGGCCTTGGAGTAGGAGTCATCACAGGCTCCGAACCAAGTAAAAGAAATTGTGTTAGCGATTGCTTTTTTGGTTCTTATTTTATTTCCGCTACGTATTGACTTTGTGTTTTCCGAAAACGACGAAATAGCCACGAGCGCTATTCACCCCCCCCCCTCCCCTCTAGCACTTTCGATCCAACACATAGAGGCTCATGGAATCGATCAATTGATCGATTGGGACATGGCTTGATCCATCAGGTGATCGATTAAGGCTATTTCTACGAGCACGAAGGCTCACAAAATCAACCATCCAATCGATTGATGATAGTCGTAATCAATTGAAACCTAACTTTAATCAATTAAGAGATACCTGAATCGATTGGTAGTTGAAACCAATGGATTAGGAAGTCTGATTTTGGTTTAAATATTCTGCTTTTAGTCCATTAAGCCACATTTAGTTAAGTTAACCATCCCTAACCTTAAGAAATATATTTATAAATATTTAAGGGTAGTTTTCTTGATGTAAATAAGAAAGGAATGATTAAAGAAGACTAACTTGGAGTTTAGGAGAAGGTTTAGTTTCAAAGTTGAATTTTGAACCTCAAAACTTTATTTTTGGATTTTCTAAAGGTTTAGAGACTCCAAGTCATTGTTGGTATAATAATAGAAGTTTGGTACATGTTTTGAGGAAGATTTTATCCTTAAAAGACATGATTAAAATTTTTTTTAGACAAGGAAATAATGAAAGATTAGGAACCTTTATTGTTATGATTTCTTGAGGATAAGCATTGGAAACAATGGAAGATTGAAAATCTTCATTGTGATGGATAAATGTTCAAGGGTGAGCATATGATATAATGAAAGGTGTGGGACTTTCACTGTGTTTCTTTGACAAAATTGACTTTTAAAGAGAAGAGTTTTTGATGAGTATCAAAGGGGAGAAAATGTGAGGTTTAAGTTAGAAACTCATATTCATGCTTCGAGCATGGGATGAAGTTGGAGTTGGGCTAATATGGGTTAGCCTAACTTAAACATATTGTCAAACATCAAATATGGAGATATTATTGGTGCAATCGTTCCCCGGGTTAAGGTTGACTAGTTTAACTAAGCTCCAGTAGATTCGAGTTTGAGTTTCGATGTTTGGACAATATGTTGTTGCACAATATGTGAGAAAGGTCAAGTAGGTCAAAAAGGATTAGTACTTGACTAGAAAATTTCTAATTGGAGATTAGGCAAGAAAAGTCCTAACTCAAAGTTTAGGCGAAGAGAAAGTCAAGTAGGTCATGGAGGACCGATACTTGACTAGGAAAGTCTTAATTGCGGTTAGGCAAAGTAAAGTCCAAGTGGGTCAAGGAGGACTGTACGTTGCCAAAGGAAATTAGTCCTAACTGCAGTTAAACAAAGAAAAGTCCAAGTAGGTCAAGGAGGACCACACGTTGGTAAGAAAAGTCCTAACTGCGGTTAGGTAAAGGGAAGTTCAAGTGGGTTAAGGAGGATCACATGTTGGCAAAGGAAATCCCTAACTGTGGTTAGGTAAACGGAAGTTCAAGTGAGTCAAGGGGGACCACACTTTAGCAAGATAAAGTCCTAACTATGGTTAGGCAAGATAAAAATCTAAGTGGGTCAAGGAGACCCGCACTTGGGGATCGAAAGTCCACTGAAAAGTTGGTAAAGTCCAAGTGGGTCAAAAGATTGACCGAACACTTGGTAGAGAAGTCCCAACAGATCACAGTTGATCGAAAATTAAGCAAGGGAATCCGAGACTTATGTTAAGTAAGTTAGAATTGGATAATCGATCAGATGATCGATTTAGACCTGTGTCAATCGATCAGAGTGCATCTCTTCATGAAATGCATGGTGAATCGATTCACCCTGAACCAATCGATCAAGTTGGAAGCTAGTTTTTCATAAAGCACAATGCATTGCACTATGCTAAATCAATTGGGAAGAATTTCAATCGATTAAGGATATCGCGAGAGGCTTAATCGATTGGCTAATCGATTAAATTTGGTCGCGAGCGAACAAAGAGCTTTTGAATTGATCAGGAGATCAATTGAAGCTACTTGATCGATTGAATAATCGATTGGGAGAAACTCGCAAGTGAACAGAGGACTTCATAATCAATTGAGTGATCGATTAAGAAGGCCCGTAATTGATTAAGTGACGAAGAAAAGAGTTGTTGCGAGATTTGGACGGCTAGATGCGCTTGGATCTAACGTGCACTACAAGAAAAAAGCTAAACAACAACGCTTTTTTGGCGTTGTCGTATGTACTTAAAAAGTGATGTTGTAGATGGTGTTGTAGAAAGTCATATCAAAGACAACGCTTTAAAAGCGTTGTGGTTGGTCATAAAGACAACGCTTTTTAAGCGTTGTCTTTTCGTTCTTAAAAAGCGTTGTTATAGATGCTGTTGTAAAAATGCACATATCAAAGACAACGCTTTAAAAGCGTTGTGGTTGGTCACAAAGACAACGCTTTTTAAGCGTTGTCTATTCGTTCTTAAAAAGCGTTGTTAAAGATGCTGTTGTAAAAATGCACATATCAAAGACAACGCTTTAAAAGCGTTGTGGTTGGTCTCAAAGACATTGTTTTTTAAGCGTTGTCTTTTATTACTTAAAAACGTTGTCTTTTTAAATTTATAAAAAATAGTGTTTTTCTTAATAGTAGCAAAATTATAAAAATACTCAAAATTTACATATAATTGAATATCCACAACCACAATCATTTTTATAATAAGACTATTTAACAAATAAATAAAACTTTATATTATACAAACAAAATGTATACATATTGATCCACAAATTAAATTTGTATCATACAAGTTATCCTTAACTTCATGAAAATAATTTTTCAAACACACAAGTTTTACAAAACCTCATCATTGACTAACCGCTGTTGTTGGTGTCCATCGCATGGAATTGCTTCTTTAAGTCCAGCAATCTCTTCTTCTGAAAGGCTTTCAGCTATCACTCTTAGAGCCATCTTCTTCAACTTGTCATCAGCACACCTGGGGTTGTAGGCAATCAAGAAATTTTGTATGAAAACTTTCATACATGTAAATCTCGTACTAAATAATATGTCAATGTTATATATACATGTAATTCATACCGTAAGTGTGTTTATATCGTAACTGACAAGTTTTCTTTAGGGCCAACTTCTACTCAAGCTCTTTAAACACTGCATCAAAATAAAAAAATTGGCATTAGTTCTGTGCTAATCCCTGAAATTTAGATGCTGAGCTACATCAGAAAGAAATTATAAAAGATGTGAAGAGATAACAATGAACAAGAACTATCAGAACCTGATCTGCTTATGTCCATTAAAAACACAACATATCAGATTGAACAAAGAGCAGGTCCTTACCATTCAGAAGCTTCAAAGAAGTGATGCAGGCTCCAAAGAGATAAATCTCTGTGGCATTGCACAATAACCATGCGATATATAAGCTCGTCGACATACATAATTCACCCATAGACGGCAATTTCAATTTTCAATAAACTGAGGAGGAACACATTACAAAAGCAATGATCAATTCATAACTGGATATATAGTAGGATACATATTACCGGTGGATCTCCCTATCCGTTGCTTTCAAAAAAAAATTGTGATCATTAAGCCTCGTGTGATATTGTGATATATATACAACATAAAATTTAAATCTTAAAAAATCGGAAATAATTCATTAAACCTTTTACACAGAAATTACGGAACAAGTAGAAGAGAAAGGGGCAGATTGATAAACCTGCCATGAGGAGAATTGGAGAAATCAAAGGAACTTTGGGAAACCCTCCGCTCCCTTCCTTGATTCTGATGCCTTTCGCATATGCAGTTCGATCTACACTGCCAAGCACGAATATTCTGCTCGATCTGTCCATAAAGATTCAAAAGAGAGAAACCAGAAACACAAAAGGGGTAGCTAGAAGCCCGGTTAGAGAAGTAGACAAAAGATCAAATAGAAAGGAACAAAGCAGGGGAGTAGAAAAGGAGTGCTGTAGATGGATATATTAACCAAGCATATTAATGTTTGACCTGTCTTTACAAGTTCTAAGCATATATATTAACCAAGCATATAACCTAAGAGGAATAAGTTACAAAATGCTACTTGATGTTTGACCTGTCTTTATTGGATTTTGCGGCCCCGGTCTTCTTGTAGCCGGGCACAATGTAATACTTGATGTTGACTCTACCTTTGCAGTTGTTTCGGCTTGAGGAGTGGCAAAGAATGGTGGAGTAGAGGATGGATTTCAGGTATTCATCCGTGCCATCGAGGAAATGACTCCAGTAGGTGACTAGCATGTTGACCAGGGCATGCTTGGAGAAGATGACTTGTTTCAGAAGCCTTTTAGATCAAAGATACGAAGTGCATTGTTATAAAACTAGATGCACGAACACTTGCTTATACGGTTCTTGAAATAAAATACATTCGTAACCGTCACTAGCCCAAGCTCAATAAGGAAAATTCACGGTAAATGTGCATAGTATACCTCAGATACTGCAGATGATAGGGAAGGCCAGAAGACAGTTTGACGCAAATATTGAGATTGCCCAAGCCAATCCATGGTACTAATCCTGACAGCTCCTCCAAATCGCACTGACTTGATTGTGTCCACCCATCCTTGTTCATCAGCTTGGAACCTTTGAAATGAAAGCTGCATTGGGTACATGGAAAAAACAACAAAAGGGAGGATAAATGATAGCCACCAACCAAATTGTTCACAAATATCTGTATAAGTTATTAAGGGTGTTCATAGAAGTTGATCCTTTAGCCGTGTCTGTTAGATGGTCAAATCTAGGCGCCAACTCAAAAATGTTGGCGTCCAAGTGTTAGTGTTCAACTACTTCTGATTTTCTTCATCTTTGAATTGTTAAATACATAGGGTATTTATAGGGAATACTCAAGATGTATCTAAATAAATACATGAACCAATATTAAATGACATACATTCATCATCCGAAGAGTCATTCATGAATCCTCCAATATTCATGCTCCAGATGACCATACATTAGATTATAAGTCCAATTAATTTGATTGCAAGGTTGTAAACAGTCCTTGAGGGCTATTGATAGTGATTCCAGTACGTACTGGAAAATAATGGAACAAACCTATGAAACAGCTATCAAGGGATTCACTTCAACTTTCCTAAACCAAAGAAGAAACAGATGGATTACAAAAGAAAACAATTTGCACTATCAAACTGAAACTTATAATAAGCCTTAATAAATTAATGAAAAAAGAATTGTTTAGAAGTTCACTGAGAAACATATGAAAATACAACAAATGCAACTGCAAAAAAAAAAATAAAAAACTAGTATCCAATTAACTTTTTTTTATACTTTCAGATCAAAAGGTCAAATTTATATACTTTGGTTCATGTTCAAGCAAGAGGATAATAATCTCATCAACAGTTAGTATTTCCTTTTAATATAGAACACTAAAAAGAAGGAATATCAATGATGAAACAAACCTGAAAATGCGAGCTACTGAGGCAGCGAGCAATATGCTTGAACAAGGTAATCATGCAGCGTTGGAACTCTGTCGTGAGCATCAAAGACCAAATATTACCAAATATTAAGATCACTGACAAACCAAATAATACCTTATTTTTAACAGCTATCTAGAGGATCTGGCTTTTTGACTTGAAGCTGGTTCAAAGAAGACAAATCAAATATACAAATACTAAGATGAAAGCATAATGAAGTAGTTAACTTTTTCTACTTTACCTGATTATAAGATCTACAACTTCTTGCTCAATATTTTGTTGCACGAGTAATTATTAGAAAAACAAACCCAATAGTGGAACAAAAGCTAGATAAAGAAACTAGATAATTTACAATGATGAACTTTACAGAATAACATATAATATGTGCTTTGTACTTGCATATTAATCCAGAAAACATCCTTTCACCTAAGTGACAATTTTTCCAAAACATCATCATTCACAAAACATCATCATTCACTAAAATTTTCACAAGTTTTTAAACTTCAGTGACAACTTTTCTTTGGGGTCAACTACTCAAGGTCGATCTGGTAACTATGCACTGCATCAAAAAAATTGGCATTAACTATGATTCCACCAAAAAAAACCACCATTCCATGAACTTAAATCTAAATAGAATTATGGCAACTATCATTCCATACCTATTCATAAATATGATCTTGTATGCACTCCGCCAACTCGGACCGAACCTCATCAATTTGTTCACGAGAGTACCCTATTTTTGTGAACTGTGAGCATACACAATTTATGTTAATGGAAAAATAATCAACACTGATCACTTTGCAATTTTAAATAGTTTATGTCAAATAATTTGAGATAAGCTAAATAATGTTACTATTGATTGCAGCGAATCTCTCTCAATAGTCTCAACTTCTTCAATAATTTCTCTCATAAATCGCATCACAAAAAAATCACATTGTTTCGCATCCGGTTGTTGAGGAGCCTATATAGTAATTAGAGTCAAATTGTTAATGAAAATTATACACATTACAATATATGTTAAACAAAAGTACACATACCTTAACTACTTCCCACTTAACATTTTTCCTACCTTTCCTTCCCTTGGTTGAATTAAACAATTTTAAGGCCCTTCATACGCTAAGAATATTTGTTAAATAAGATTTTTATTATAATAAATATTTACTAAAAGAAATCTGAACTCACATTTCCATTACGTATTTTGAATCATCATCGCGAATGCGGCAACTTAGGGAATCCAACAGTAAATAGCATCCTTGTAAGGTTCAATAACACTAAGATTCCAATGGAAACTAGGCAAATACATAGGATTAGATCATAAAATTGAATAAATTATCGAAAGGAAGCAATTGAAAGTGATGTTTTACTTCTTGCTTACCCGACATTACATGGCACTAACACTAGTTGATCTGTTGATGCACTTGTCAGCTTATCTGCTAAAAGAGTTGCCCTTTGATTCAGGGTTTCAAGCTTAACTGATTTGTCTTGTGCCGCTTTTGCCGATATGGGAGTTTGTGAGGATTCATAAATCTGAATTTCTTTGTCTTGGTATCTTTCACCATCTTTTATACAGACACCTATCATTGCAAAGAAAAAATATTTAGATACTAAATAATAAAATTTAGATACAAAACACTCATAATAAGTTGGAAAAATAATGATCACTCATAACACTAAGTTATGGTCGATGATAGTAACATCCATACATGAGAACTTACTATGAGCAGTCTTGCATATTAAACATACCAGAAATGTATACATGCAAATTCTTTTATTTCTTGAGGACAAGCACATTTAAGATACTTAAAAATATACAAGAAAAAAGATATGAGCAAAGTACTTCCTGTCTAGAAGAACAAATGGCAGAAGGCAAACATTAAGGGCCGGTTGAAAATGAATGAGCTATATTTATGTAAAGTGTACCACATCAATTGATATTAGTAAACCTCTCAATAGAAATGATGAACTATTAACTTAATGAGAATAACATGGTATGAGAAAATTACTAGAAGTTGAATTTTCAAGAGTAAACTTGTTCACACAACAATATTAGTAAACTTCTTGCAGTTCAAATCATAATAAGTTGGTGAAATTGTAACAATAAACCATAATAAGTTGCTAAAATTGGGAAGCAAACATGTGATGAAAAAGTTGCTGAAATTGCTTAAATAAACTTACTTACCATATGTAGGCAACGATCAAATTTCCTGAAATTCAAGCTATGCAAGGAATGGCTGTTAAACTCCTCATTGCACTGCTTGCCTTGGCTTCCTCAATACAAATGTAGGACAAAACAATTATGGATTAACAACTGCATTTCCTCCAAATTCAAGTTTGGTTCTTCCTCTGAAAAAAAGTATCTCATAGTATTAGAAATATTATTATTATGAAAAGCTCCAACACTCACATTTAAGAGAAGACGAATTTTAACCCTAAGATCGTGATAATCTATCTGTAAGACCTCTCCCTACCAACTAAGTTAAGCTAATTGGCACCCTCAACCTGATTATCAATATATCCATCTATTGCAATGTTTCTTTTTGATTTCCTTCTTGTTATTGCAAGTCATCAAACATCTCAACAATTTCCACAAGGTTCTGAATCCTTGGAATGATAAATGCACACCAGAGCACGAAGCATCAAAGGACAATAATAGCAGGAAACTGAACTATTCTTAAACTCAGACAACAATAATTACAACAGTGAAAGAACTCACCTGTTATTTGAATAAGCAATTCTCTTCAAAGCTCTAAATCGTCCCTCCCTGTGTCGTAATTTGTCTGCCATCTCGTGGACACTCTCACTGCTCAGGCCTACTCCTCTTGTGGCTTGGTTGCCTCACTGCGGAGCTCCACTCGGACGATGCTTCCACGGATTTGGTGAAGGAGAGGGAGAGATCAGCGTAGAGGTCGACGACACGCCGGATGTTATTGTTGAGCTCTCTGATCAAGCCCACATTGCGGCTGAGGCTGTCAAGGATCTTTGACTCGTGATTCTGATTGATCTCATTGATCAGTAATCTGTTTTGATCTAAGATGCTTTGCACCTGAAGGAAGCTCTTCTGGAAGGATTGGAAGACTTTGCTATCCACTTGGGTTCCATTGCCGAAGACTGAGAAGTTGTCTCCTTCCATCATCCTTCCTCTTTGTCACACACCCCTGATCAAATCAAAAGCAGCAAACGGAACAAAACAAAACAAAGAAGAAAAGTTTGAAAGGCATCAGCTTTAAGTGACTAGAGGAACACGCAGTTGGAAAAGCAAATGTGAGATCACTCATAGTGGCGCAGTGCACTACTACTGTGAATTGAGAACAATCACCTTTTCTGAATCAATAAGGAACTGATACGAGATCCTACGGAAAATGATGCAGTGAAGAAGAGCATTGACGAAAAAAACTTTGATCGAGTCAGGATATATTTAGTACAAACCAACATCTCTACAAAGACATAGAGATGATCATGAGGGCAGAGCAAGGGCGGAAGACTGAAGAGAGAGACAGGAATCTACTGTAAAGTTGTCAGGCTCGAGAGGCATGAGAGACAAGTATTGTGGAAAAATAATGGCCTCGGCAGCTCCTTTTCATAAAGAAAAGGGGTATCAAATGGCATGGTTCTCTTTGCATGATGGCATTTGGAAAGCAAGCTCATCCAATTCCCCAAGATCTATTTTTTACATAGTCCATTGAACAAATCTCACATTGAATCAATCCATCAATCTGGACTGAAAGCAAGAGGAGAATATGTACGGAAAGAAAATAAAAACGAGCATACAAATACAAAAATGGAAAGCATGTACAGAAATTTAGGGCAAATGAGAAAACCGACATAGATTGGATTTCGAAGCCAAATTCTTTAACATAAGATACATACTAAAACATGATCTTTACGGAAGCCTCTTGATCGTTTCCTTAAAGCAAGAGTAGCAAGGCAGAAAACACGAATCCGGCAAGTGAGAAACAAAATCTAAAAACCCTACAAGAAAAGGCATAATCTTTGCGCTTCCAAATCGGGGAGTAAGATTTGGGACAAACCTCGAAGATGAGGGTCACGGGTATAGAGGAGAAGCTTCGAAGCCCTCGACGATGGAGGATTGCACCAGAAGTTGGAGGAAAAGAAGATAAAAAAGAAAAGATCTGGTACGGAAGGCGCTCGTGGAGAGGAGTGGAGAGGAGAAGGCGCTCGTGGAGTGGAGAGGAGAAGGCGCTCGTGGAGAGGAGAAGGAGAGGAGAAGGCACTCGTGGAGAGGAGTGGAGAGGAGAACTCGTGGAGAGGAGTGGTGAGGAGAAGGCGCGCGCGCGTTGAGGGTTTAGAGTTTAGCAAAGCGAGGGCTGCGAATTTATTTTAAGTGAGTTTAGGGGAAACATACACAACACTTTAAAAAACGTTTTTTAAAAAAATGTTGTCTTTGACCATAAACAACAACACTAAAGACAACACTTCATTAAAAACCGTTGTCTTTAGTAAAAAGTAAATACCATAGACAACGCTTTTCACTAAAAGCGTTGTAAAACAAAGAACGACAACGTTTTTATTAAAAAGCGTTGTCTATTGGGTGTTGTGGAATGCAAAAATTCTTGTAGTGGTGACAATCGATTGGGGATAAGGTCAATCGATTGGGAGTCATAATCCGTGGGATATAAAAGCGACGACAGAGATTCAAGCGCAACTCTTCTTCTCCACTTTTCACCGTTGATCCTTGAGCTTTGGAAGACAAGTGTTGTTGCACTTTTCAACCAACAAGAGACGTTTACAAGCTATAAGAAAGCAAACAAGGTTTTCATTTACATTGTATTTCTTATATGTATGTTTGTATGAGGTTTCTCTATCTTCAAAGTGTTTTCAAGGAGTATTTTCATAGTGGAGAGTGTACTCTGTGTGAATATTTGGATTAGTCACCTCGATGAGGTAAATACCAAATAAATTCGGATGTTAGCATTGCTTCGAGTATTTTCCACTACAATTTATCATCAAAGAAACGATTGGAACTAATCACCTCCCTAGCTCGCCGAAATGCCCAACAACTTTGCCCGTCACCTCACTTTGAGTTGGACTGTCACATCATCTTGATTTCGATCCCAACTTTGATGGCGCGCTCTCTCTCTCTCTCTCTCTATATATATATATATATTACAATATAACTTTGGTTATATCTAAAATCATTATCGCCACTTAAAAGTCACTAGCACGTCTAATTAATTGAATATATAGCAATTAATTTAGCCATATATCCACCTAAACATCCCAATTCAAATTCATTGACTAATTGATAAAAGGTTTAAAATTAACTTCGGAATAATCAATGGTGCATGCCCAATTAAATTATTATGAAGGTTGGAAGTAGAAAGAAGGCGAACGCTCACGATCAACGACGAAACTGCAGCAGTGACGGCACAAATTAAGAATCAGCAACAAAGATATGGCACTATATATGCTGCTGAATACAGAAGTCCAGATCCAGTTTGGCATACAAGTGTGCTAGCTTATTGAAACCGACCCATGCATCGTGTCGTCACGCATGCACCATTATATTATAATATTGGAGATTATGATGTACGTAGTAGCTATATAGCGATCGAGAATTATTCCAAGAATTTAGGAGAAGAAAGTCTGGAGTAGTGTGTGTGTATAATCGATCAGAGCGAGGAGAAGATGGGGACTCCTGGGAGAGTGGTACCCCCATCGATGATGAAAACATTGCCCGTGATGTAGTCCGACGAATCCTGAAGAAGGTACTGGACGAGCATCGTTATTGCTGGATCTGTCATGTTCATGCCGAACGTTCTCAACGGGACTATTTTCTCTGCCACTCCACTCAGCCATGGCTTCGACACTAGGGAAGCTGTCATCTCCGATTCGAACAGTCCAGGCGCGATCGCGTTCACCCGAATATTGTAACCGCCCATATCCAATGCCATCGTCTGTTTAAGGTCATTAATTAATAATTAACACATGTAATACTATACATGCAGTAATTAACTTGCCATGAATTAACATATATGTATGTATGTATGTTAATTCATGGCAAGTTAATTATATAGCTAGTTACCTGAGTGAGTGCATGAACAGCTGTTTTGGAAGCATCATAAGCGGTCGCTCCTGGAACACGAGAGCCAATTAGTAGACCGTTGATGGATGAAACGTTGATGACGGATCCTTTCACCTTGGCGTCGCGCATCAGCCTGCACACGTGTTTAGAAACTAACCATGTACCGGTCAGATTGGTTCTGATGACTTCGTCCCATTCTTCCTTTGGCCAATCGACCGATGCATGCACACCTCCTGATCAGAAAGATCATCACCAACAAACAGAGCATTTAATTTAATTAAGAAGAGAGAGAGAGAGTTAGATGTTTTAATTACTTCAACAACGACAAAATTAAATATTGGAGAATTCATTCATAAACACGTAATCAGTTTTACTTATATGAGCAAGCTTGAAGAGCAGTCCATCTTTATTTATTATAATTTTTTTTAACAATTGGAGACCACATCCACAAAATCAGTCAATTAAAATGGTTGCGTGAGAAATTTATTTATTTTTAAATTTATACGTACCACAAAAATTTAGTAGTCTCATCGATTGCATGAGACATGCAGTTAATTAAAATTATGTACGTACGTATAATTGACTAGAATAGCAAAATTACCAATTTTGTTTTTAATTTTTATGTGTTATTTTTTATCATTTACATGTTTTCGTGGAATTTAAATGATTTTGTGTCATTTCAAACAATATTGCAACATGCTTACTATAATTTATTCTCATTGTTTAGAGCCTGTTAAAATCAAATTTTGATACATTATGATACTTTGAATTAAGCTTATATATGGAGCTCTAATTGTTACACATTATTTGATAATCCTTAGAAATATATTGTATCTGTGAGATAGTACTTATCGTGCTTTTTAATATATGTTCTTATGCCGTGATAAAGTATTGAATCAATCACATGCATGATTAGTAGATCGAAGTGGAGTGGTAAAATTAGGAATTTCCTCTCCCCCCAAATATTATCTATAAATATTCATCTATACTTCCTTGCCGTAGGAAAAAAAAAAGAAAAACTATTATAGAAGAAAGATAAAAATAAGAAAGCACTACAAAAAAAAACATTATTAGATGGATGATGAATTTTGATAGATTTAAAGAGCAGTTAAAGATAAATTTAGCAGAATATTCTCGACAATTTTTTATATTTTGAAAAGCATAAAAAAGAAAGGCCTTCCCGCCGTCGGTTAAAGTATATACCTCGAATTCCGGCGTTATTGACCAACCCATCGATCCGCCCGAATGCGTCCCACGCCCTCCGCACAGCGGCCGCGACGACCGCCTCCTCGGAGCTAACGTCCAGCACTACTGCCGCGGCGGCAGTAGGGTTTCCCTGTCTGGACGCGGTGATCTCCTCACAGAGGGTCTTGAGGCAGTCGGCCCGCCGTGCGGCGGCGACGACAAGACAGCCGGCTCTGGCAAGACTGAGACAGAGTTCGCGGCCAATGCCCGACGAGGCACCGGTGACCATCACCACCTTTCCCTCCAGCTTCCCTCCGCTCCCCATCGCCAACGTGATTGAGAGGAAAAGCAATTAACAAACGCAGCTTTAAATGGTGATCAGTGGACTATGAAACAGCTATACTTATCAGGGGAATGGAAAGTAAAATTATAAAAAAATAATTGTTTACTTCGTTAAAATTTTAAAAAGGAATAGATATGTAATTTATCAGGGAATAGTTTAAGATAAAATAGATTATCTCAAAATCGGACAAAAAATAGTATAAAAAAAATGACATATGTACCTCTTTTTATTTTTAAAATTACACTATATACTACAAAAATGATATATATACCCTCTTGAACTCACAAAATTAAGTTATATACTCAGAAAATGACTTATTTGTCCTTTTTCAGTTAAAAAATCACATCACATGTATTCATCTTTCTCAATCAAATTAAATAACCATGGAAATCCATCGTCCACTCCTTTAGATAAAAAGAGCATTAGAGTCATGACAGATTTGGCTCCTCAAACGAATTGTCATAATTGATATTTATATATAGTGGCAAAAGACGAATATGCTGGAGGTAAATCACGGACGGCTATTAGTCTTTGGAATAGTGACTAGCATATAAAGAAGGTATTTACCTCGGCTTTGTCGAGATTCGAACCTCAGATCTCATGATAGCAACACCTCATGCGCTAGCCACTAGACCTATCCGAGGGGACTAATTGATATTTATATATGTATCTTATTACTGTGTCAATCAATTCTAATGTGTATGTAATGTCTTGTTGATCATACGACCATATGTAAAAGACTTGTATTGGAAGAGGTCGAGTCTTCTGGTCCGCTTACATGTATTGCTGGGATCAGCATATACCGGAGACCTGTATGTAATCTCAATTCCAATGTGTATGTAATGTCTAATTGATCATCTAACCCTATGTAAAAGACCTGTACTGGACATCATTATTTACCTCAGTTTCAGATCACGTCTCCGAGTAAGTATTATGACGCTGCAAAAGGAACGGCGGACTTTCGATGGCAACGCATTCCATCATTTAATTAAACCATTTTGCATTTAATTTTCGAACACAAAACACATCACCTTCTGTTTTCTTTCTCATGGAATAAAATGAAAGCGAGATCATTTTTAATTTATAAACGAAAGCAACAACAAGTTATTCCAGTTTTAAAAATACTATTTATATATACTAATTTAAATTCAGCTCGTTTAAATCATAATATACTAAAAACATCACTTTTAGATATCTTATAAATAGGGTGGTAACTGGTAAATGAATCACAAGTTTGGTATTCCGACTTAATAAGAATTTATTTATGTTTGTTTAATATACATAAGATTAATTAAACAAATAAACTTGAACAACTCGTTAAGCTAAACAAACAAGCTTGAACATATATGTGTTCAGTTTGTTAATGTTCGTCAACAATGTTCTTGAACAACGTTCATGAACAATGTTCACGAACGATATTTATTAATAAAACTTTTTTCAATATGCTAAATAAATAAAAAAATAAATTTAAATTATCAATCTTAATAACCAATCAAACAATTAAAAGTTTCAACCAATCAAACAAATTTGAATTGAGGGATTGATAACATCTAAACGAACCAAACTCGAACCAAGCTCAAGCCAAGCTTGAATTGAGAGCTTGATAACATCAAAACGAATTAAGCTCAAGCCAAGTTTCAAACAAGTTCAAGCTCATAAAAAATAAATCAAACCAAGCTTTAACACTCATTTCAAAAGCTTGGTTCATTTTAAGATCGACTCGACTCGGTTTGGTAATTTTATCAAATAAACTTGAACATCCCAAAGTTCGATTCGGCTCGATTTATTTATCGCCCTACTTATAAATAATAAAAATACAAAATAAAAATCAAACGGTGGGGGTCCGTGGTGTGTCACGTATCTGCCCTTTCAAACTATTTGCATGAGGTGGTTAATTATAGTTATTTAATGCGATTAATTGAGCTCGATAACTTCGTGGTTTTCATTATTCTATAAAACCAAAAACCACCGTGTATGGAAGGTCCTTGTGTGCCATGTATCTTTCTTTTCAAACTATTTTTATAATGTGGTTAATTCTAGATCATTTAACTCGATTAATTTAGATTGATACACTTTGATCTGTGGTTTTCCTTATTCTAGACCCCAAAACAACCTGGGCTATGAGATTTATTAAATATTAATAACGTGTATCACGCTGGAAGATTCCTTTGATCTAAAAAGTGGAAGCTAACCTTTAATATATCATTTTAATGGGAAGATGACCGCTCATCTCATCTATCTCATTGAATGGAAACTTGTGGAAATTTTGGTGGGATTGATTAATAGTCATCTCTAAAATTAATTGATTTAATCGATTCAAAGAATTAAGTATTTATATTATTAAAAAAACAAAAAAAAAAAACTCTAGCTAGATCTAACAATGAGTTTCTATCCTATTCCATATTTAATAATATTAGCTTTCCTGACTTTTGGGATAATATATATAGTTGGTATTAAACAATAGTATAATACGATATAACGGAAGCTCACAATGGAATTATATGGGGCTATGAATATGCATTATATTCGAATAGTAATTTCACGACCAAATCGAATATATAAAACCAAAAGAAAAAAAAAAATGCACGAAGCATGCAGTTTGCTACGATCCGGCCAAATTCCGGATTTTTTTTTTGTATTATCTATTTATTTTATATATTTTCATTATGACGAGGAGATCGAATAATGTATTCCGGTTTCTCCTCTAGTTATTTTAATTGATTAATTGAAAATCAAATAAACCAGGGGAATTAAAGGAGATCAAAGTAAAGAATAAAATAAATAATTAATTAATTACTATGCACTTTAGATTTTTTTTTTATGCTTCAAAGAGGGCAATAATTTTATGTCTATTAGTTAGATTAATCTAATATGACTTATATAAGAAAATACAAAATCAAAAGGATAATTTTAATGTTTGGTCAATGAATAATTTTGTCATTAACTCTGGGGCATATTTACATTCCCTGATAGATATGTTGATGTTAGATTATTCCTCTCAAAATATTAGATATTTTATTATTTTATTAAAAATCTAGACTCTTAATAATTAATTTTGATGAAACTTAAAATTAAATTATGTTAAAATCTTTTTTTTTTGAAAATAATTTTAAGACTTACTAGTAATTTTATTTAATTATTTTATATAAAAAATATGCACTGTCATGATTCTCTCTAGACTCACATTTTAAGATTGATAATAATGTGAGCGAAGAAACTTCTATAAACACCTTGGACCAACGACGTTAGAACGCATATTTTTCTCGACTTTTTAGCTAACATCATGTGTGATATTAAATTAATTTTTTTTTATGAAGGAGAGTCTGCTATAGTAACTTGTTCCTGGGGTTCTCAAGCATCGCCCTTGTGTTGTATTACTACAGATGGGCCTATCACACCTTTACCAAGTCCAATTTATGGGTATGGGGTACTAATTTACATATCTTCATGCATTATATTACACATGTTGGGTCTGAGTTACTAATTTATACATATTCATGCATTATATTACACATGCAAGTATATGCGTGGTGACTAGTATATATAAAAAATTGATATAGTACGATCCAAAGATTATTATTATTAATTTTTGATAATTTTCACTTTTTGATATTTAAGGTATTTTAAATATTTTTGGTATTTTTAATAATTTCTATCTTTCATTTTTTTTTTAAATTTTTTGAGTCTGTTTAGGAATTTTATGATTGTGAGCCTATTAATAATTTTCTTTTTTTTTAGAATTTCTTTCCTTTCTTTACAAGATATAAATTGTAGTCTATATATTAGAATTTTTTTTCTTTCATTTGTTAGGACATGTGTGAACTAGAAGGGGGAGGGGTGAATACCTCTAATCGTTTCGCATCTTCACTTTGTGCTCATCATTGAAAGTGTAGCAGAAACTTTAATCAACTTTGACACCACATGCATAACACCTTGATTTTATTTGGTATATGATTTCTTGATGTGACTACTCCAAAGGCCCACTTCTAGCGATCTTCTTTCATGATCCTGTCCGAAAGCTGAATCAACGGACGCTGGGCACGTGGCGCTCCCCGGGTCGATAACGTGGATCTTCGACTGATTGCATGAATCTCCGGCGAACCTGCACAGAAGTCGGGCCGGGAAGGGGTTCCCGGCAGCGACCCTCCGACGCTCAAGTCAGGCAAGCAAGTAGTGAAAAAAGTGGCTCCCAAAGGTGTTGAACGCGTACCTCCGACAAAGTATGAGGCTCTTTATATAGAATGGTGAGAGAGCTCCTGCACGTCCACCGAGGCGCATACGTGTCCGCAGCCCATACCTCGGTATGTGTCTGTCAGAAAGCTTACCTGACGCCATACTGCTACAGTCCAAGCACGTCTTCGATGGGACAACAGACCACCTCGTTGTCAGACTTGAAGTATGGCCTAGCCATAAGACTTGACAGCTGTCAGAAGATGTTCTTGTCCTTCTATACCCACAACAGGCCGGGACGTCCGTCCGTCCGGCTGGACGGGGAGTTCCGTCCGGACGGCCCTCATCTCACGCGCCGGCCGGACGGCACCCCCATCACGTCCGGACTACCACTTGCATCGATATGCTGGGGAGAATTTCGGTAGGGTGCTATGTAAGGACTGTTAGCACTATGTTACCTTATATCTTCGGCCAAGCATGACTTCCGCTCGGCCCCTCGTTACTGTTCCATTGAGCGTCGGCTCTCGACTCCTATCCGTCCGGCCGGGAGGTCGGCCCATCCCTCTCCGGTCAGCCGCCCAGTTCACCTAGCCTTTTGACTTCCACGTGGCGTCGACCCCTCAAAACGGGGGTCCCCTGTTCTATCTGCCGGATCACTTGCCTCCCCCTCAAATCTAGTCGAGGGAGGCGAAGTCCGACTGACTGGACTGCCGATCTGACTGAGTACCGACCGCTACATTAATCCGCTCGGCCAGGCTTAGGGATGCTCATCCGTTCGGCGGTATCTTGTTCGTGCCTTGTATTCTCTTGGAATCCATGCCCAATTCTCTCCCCTACTGCCCATCACGTGTGTTGCGCACGGTAAGGGGCGCTCATTAAATGCGACCAGTATCCTGCCGACACGTGGCGATAATGCGCTTGTCAGCGTATGGCGGTGGCGTCACCTCAGATGGGACAGCCGCCGTTTGAAATGAACGGCTGGATGATGACCTCGTTCTTCGTGACCTGCATCGGACGGACACGGCCGTTCGACGTTAACGTTATAAGTTTCGCGGCCACTTCTCTCCGCCGCCTTCTTGTTTCATCGACCTTCTTCTCCACGCTGCTCTTTCTGCTCCGACGATCCTTATTCCCCGTCTGTTTGGTGCGCTCGCCATCTTCCTCCTTTCCTCGATCTCTCTCGTACCCGTAAGCCTTCCTTTTCGGCTCCCCGCCTCTTGTATCGCTTTCTTTTACATTCTGTCGGCATTTTCTTTTAGTTTTTCTGTCAATATTCTGTTTCGACCATGGCGAGTACTTCTACGCCTACAGTCGGCGCTCCTAGTCTCTGGTATACGACTATGGAGAGCCGATTCGATGAAGAAGACGCATTGCGTCTCACTCGGATGTATGAAATTCCGACCGACCACGAGATAGTTGTAGCCACTCCTTCCGATCGGCCCAATGATCCGCCGCCCGGCACCATTTGCTTTTTCCGTGATCAATTTTTGGTCGGGCTACGCTTTCCTCCACATCCGTTCATCATCAAAATATGCAACCACTTTCGCCTCCCGCTCGGCCAATTAGTCCCGAATTCGATTAGGTTGCTGAGCGGGGTGATAGTCCTTTTCAAATTGAACGATATCCCCTTGGAGCCCCAAATCTTCCACTATTTCTTCTACCCAAAACAATCCGAGTGGGGGACCTTCATATTTCAATCTAGGTCAGGTTTCGTTCTATTTACCAACATGTCGAGCTCCAATAAGCACTGGAAGGAGCATTTCTTTTTTATGCGTCTCCCCGAGCGGCCGACCTTCCGAACGAAGTGGCAGACGACGGTGCCGAATCAACCGGGTCTTGGCAAATTCAAGAGCCATCCGGCGTATCTTCATGCGACCAACCAGCTGGTCGGCCAACGTTACGATATCGACAAGTTGCTCCTTCCTGGAGTAATGTACATATTTGGCTTGTCTCCCATCCAAGCCGATCTGCCTTGCAGCATGAGTAAGCGATTCTTATCCCCCTTTTTCTTTTGTGCTAACTGATTTATTCTTTGTTTCTGCAGCTGAAGTTATGTGGCGTGCTAAGGCAACCGAAAAGCTCAACCTCAAAGCCACAATTATTGAGGCTGTGAAGGACAAAGAGGTAGCCGAGCGGGGTTTGGTGTTGACCGGCTCTGCAACTGAAGGGAGCGAGGGAACTCAAATTGCTCCCGAGGCATCGGCCGCCCACGTCTCCACTGACGAGGCCGCGGTCAATGTCACAACATCTGCCCAGGGCGAGGAGGAAGGCCGATCGGTGATAACCATGATTTTACTGCATTATTTTGATTCATATATGCATTGTTTGATGTTAATTTTATAGGTTTAAATCATGGTCACATTACATTTTGTGCATTATGTGTATTTTTGGACTTAATTGCAAATTACTTTATTTTTATATTATTTGATGCTAATATTTGATTCTTATTTTGTAGGCATCAAAGGATCTTGAATTTGGATCTATTTGGACCGAAATTGGGCTCGAATCGGAGTTCAAACAAGAAGATCAAGCTTTGGAGCATTATGGGCCGTTCATCAAGAATAGGACAGATCTGGACCATCCGTTGAAGATCTGGCCGATCCAACCTAATGGGGAGCAGATCTAAGCCATTGATGAAGATCCAGAAGTTTTGATTCAGATCTGAGTTCATGCAGCCATTGATCCAGCCGAATTAATCTGGGCCGTTCATTGAAGATCGGCAGATCTGGGCCATCCAGTCATGATCTGATCGATCCAACCTAAGGGAGGGTAGATCCAGACTCTAGATCAAGATCAGTACCTTCGGATCGGATTTTGGGCAAGTTTTCACTGTTGATTTAGCTCCAAATTGCTCCTAGCCGTCCGTTCAAATCTGGATCAGATTTAAAACAGAAGCTACAGTTCCCTTTCTTCTTCGTCGATTCCACGCACAGTAGCTTCGTCCCGGCGCGGTTTTCTCCGGATTTCGGCCCCTTTCTCTTCTCCAATCAATCTCCCGAGCTTCTATCTTGGTGGTGAGCTTCTCGGCGGCGACATCCCGATCATCTGGAGCCATCGGAGAGTGTTCTCTCTGGTGGAATTTGGCTCGCGGCATCTTCCTTTTCCAGCTCGATTTGGCGGTGGTCCTCCAAATCCAAGCTCCGATTCCCATCAGCAACATTCGGAGGTGGTCTTCCGGTGTTCCTGAGCTTCACTCGACGTTCATCCGCGTTCCACAGCCTTCCATCAGATCCAGAGGCAGATTTCCAGATTTTCGGCATTTTCTTGGGTTTAGGGTTGTTTCAGCTCGTCGGGGGTGGTCCGTCGGCGTTTTCAAACCTTCCTTGAGCTGAGACGCAGCTGAGATTCTCCACTGAGGTCCGAAATTGGGTGGTTTCAATTTCGGCCTCTTGTGTGACGGCAAGAGTGTGAAACTTGTGGAATTGGTTGTGAGTTGGATTGGTTTACATTTTAATCCATTTTGTTATTGTTTTTATAGCTTAGCACAGATTACTTTTATGTTTTGTTATCTTTTTATGCAAGTAGTTAGCATTTCTTTCTTTGTTGAAGCCTAGTTTAATTTTAATTTGTTGCTTGGTTACTTGTTTAGTGTTTAAATTCTAAGTTAGGGTTTCATTTCTGTTTAGATCAGATTTAATTGTGTTTTGCTATTTTATCTTTAGTTTAAGTGTGTGTCGATGGTTTAATCACAACGTAGAGTGACAATACGTTGAGGTTTGATCATTGGTACATAGTTAGGTTTCACTCTTGCTTTAGATTAATTTCTTAATTGCTGTGTTTTCCTCTGTTATATTTAGATTTAAAGCTTTTAAATCCCCCCAACTCTATTTTTATATCGAAAATCCCAAAAACAGAAATAAAAGACAATTCTAAATTACATTCTACCGTTGGTTCCTCGGATCGATCCTGGGCTCGTTACTACAACGTTATTGTGAAATTAAGGGGTTCAGTGGAAAAATACATTTAAATAATTTGATAAGCCTATTTGTGACATTTAATATAGATTTTAGGCATTATCAAATTTGGTGTCGGCCTTTTTGCATGTCACAAGGCACCCCAAATTAATAAAGATTGGAACTCAATTAAAATTAAAACAAGTATTGTAGTAACGAGTCCCGAGTCGTATTTTTCCAAGGTTAACTAGTTAGTGTGCGTTAATTCTAGAATTAATTCAAATCGATTTCTCATATCAACAAAGTTCATTAGGCTTTTTCCTCAATCAAGCATTATGGAATCAATTCTTTTAATTAACAATTACAGTAACAAGTAAACTCCAAAACTCAAACACACTTGTAGAAATCGGACTCCATCTAATTCACAATCAATTAACCTAAACAATCAAGCTTAAATAACAAGTCTTCAACTCTCACCCTCATTTAACAAGACATATTGGAGGTAAACAATTAAAAACTCAAGGTTCCATTCATATTCACACTTAATCTCAGTCACAGCAATTCAGTTTGCACAGAATAAGGGATTTGCTAATTCCATGAATTAAAACTAACACTAAATCAAACACTAGATTGCAACCTAATTAGTTAGCTACAATTAATTAACTAAATAAGAGTCAGATTACAAACTAAGTTAGTATCTAAATGTGATGAAATTGCAGAAACCTAAGAGAATCAGAGTTGCAAATGAAAATCAGAAATGGATTTTTGCATAAGAAATTCAAACAAAATGAAATGGAAAAGAAGTAAATCAGATCTGAAGATCTGAGCTAGTTTGAGACAAATCAAAGACAAAATAAAGACAAAACAAAAACCCTAAACATTCCTCAACCAAATCCCGTAGCAATCTTCTTCAATCTGCCAGGAAACCTCCAAAACAGAAGTGCTCTCGGAAGCCTCCTTTCAAGCACCCAACAAACAATTCCCGAGCTTCCAGCTATTACCAGAGAACGTTCACAGATCCAGGAAACCTCCTTTCAACTCACATCCAGCTGGTAACCTCACAATCCGAAGAAACAGAGCAAAGGTTCTATGATTTGCAAAGCTAAGTAAATTGAGCAGATCTACTTCACCTCGCTGTGGAATGACGGTCGGAAAGAAATCAGTAGCTCCCGAGAAACCTCCCTGAAGCTCTGGTGGATGCGAAAAACATCGATCGGGAGACCTCCCTTCAATCAGGTACGCGGCGGTGGAACAGACCACAAAACGCAATCTGGAAACCTCCTCGATTGCTCTCTGCCCTCGGAAGATGAACGCCGGAGCTCAGTGGTCGTCGTCGGTGAAGAAGAAGAAGCCACCGGATTGGGAAATTGGAATGGGAACTGCGGCGCCGCGAGGAAGAAGAAGAAGGAGCTACTGTAGAGAAATCGCGAACGCCGAGTCCGTCTTCTGCACTGTAGCTTCTCAGATTTAAATCAGATCTGGATCTGATCGGACGGCTGAGATGATTCCGGGCTAAATCAACGGTGAAAAGTCATCCAAAATATGATCTGAAGGTACTGATGTTGATCTAGGGTCTGGATCTACTCTCCTGTAGGTCGGATCGATCAGATCATCACTGGATGGTCCAGATCCGCCCAGTCTTCAATGAACGGTCCAGATTAATCCGGATGGATTAATGGCTGGATGAACTCAGATCTGAATCAAAACTTCTGAATCTTCATAAATAGCTCAGATCTGCTCCCCATTAAGTTGGATCGGCCAGATCTTCAACGGATGGCTCAAATCTGCTCAATCTTGGATGAACGACCTATAATGCTCCGAGGCTTGATCGAATTGATTAGCCCTTGATTTGAGCCCAAATGCAGCCTGATCTGATCGGGTCCATGACCCTTTTGATGCCTACAAAATAAGGATCAAATATTAGCATCAAATTAAGCCATAATAACATAATTTGCAATTTAGTCCAAAATTGATACAATTATAAAAATATAATGTAAATATGGGTTCTATATATGAAAACTACATCAAACCATGATTATATGAATGAGAATAGTATAGTAAAATCATGGTTATCAAATTCCCCCACACTTACTCTTGAACGTCCCGTGAAAGTAAAGAAAACTAAAAATCATCTCCATAGAAAATTCCCTAGCAATACCTAAAAGATAGTAAAAAGAATTTAACTAAGACCATATTAAAGATCACAACAATCATGAATACAATCCAAACAATAATCAGTAGGTACGGTAGTTTCAATCCAATTGAAAAATTAAACAAGTTGCATCTCACAAGGAATTTACCTATTCTAACTCTCACACTCAAAATTGCATATATGTGGAGCTCACTCAATGCAACTCACAACATTTCACTACCATAAGCTTGCTTATTTTCTAATTCTCCACCACTATAAACATAGCATACATGAATCAAAAGAATTTATCATCAAAAATTGAGATGAAAGCAAGAAGAACAATAAAAGTGAATGAAATGGCAAAAGAAAAGTATTCAATGAAGAAAATGAGAAGATGAGAGTATTGGAGGAATATACTTGATGAGTTGACCCTTTTGATGTGTAAAGAGATGAATACCATTTGTTTTAACCAATTCAAAGTATCAAGCTAACCTTCCCTTCAATTTGATGACCAACAAAGAATCTTGATACTCTATCTTCACCTTTGATACATTCTTGATGTGCCATTTTTTTCAAAATTTTCTCACTGTTTTCACTGTTTTTTCCACTTCAATTTCATCACTTGGAAGCCAAAATAATCTTGAATTACCTTATGGAAAAGAGTTCCCTCCCCCACACTTAAAATTTGGCCGTCTCGGACAATAAAGAACCACATGCTTTCCAAACAATAGCTTCATTGATCATCTACAGCAGCCTACTCTTTCCACAACAATTTCAGGTATCAATCTCATATCTAGTTTAGAAAACAAAATAGATTTGAAGAATCAGATTTGGCACTGAATACAATTACATTTCAGAATTTCAGAATTCTGCTCACTTAATCTCTAACTGCCCTAAGGGTTGCAAAAGAAAACTTGGCACAAACAACTCACAAAATGGCACACTTGTATCCCTGATATATCCCTTGTATCTGATCTTTAAATGCAGAATATTTAGCATCATTGTTAGCCTTCATTTCTGCCCTTACATCTAGCATTCAACTTCAGTCAATGTCAATAGCCACTCTCTGCAAATTCTGCTCTCTTTCCATTTCTACAGTTTCCCTTTTCCAGGAATTATGTTTCCATTTAAAGAAAAAATTTTAACAACAGATGACACTACAATTAGCACACGCTTATGTCCAGCTTTAAGTTCACAACTGTAGAATTCAAATTCTGTTTGCTAAATTTCAGAAATTGTAACTCAAAAAATTCCAGCTTTGTTTCTGATTTCTGCCAGCATACAGCAATTTCTGACACTTCACTTTCAGCAGCAAAATCCATTCAAAACCTTCACCTAAGTTTCATTCTTTCCACTTCTGTGGAACCTCCCAAATGTGTCTGATTAAAGCAAACAAATTGCCTCTGATTCAGAATCTACAGCAGATTTCAATTTATTAGGATAGAGTTTCATAAACTAGAACTTATGAAATTACACCATCAGGTACTAAGTCTCTAAAATAGAGTTAATCTCTGCAACTGAGTACTCATTCCAGTAAAGCAACACTCTTCATTCAATTAACAGAATTCAGAGCTTGGAGAAACTAACAGAAGTGAAACTGATTTTCTGAAACTAATCAGAAACTTGCAGCAAGAGATTGGCACAACTAATGAGATTGATACATTAATTTCATAACTTAATAGATTTCATTTTGAACTTGAATTTCTTTGGTGCTTGTTCCTTTTCCTTCTGGAAAATCAGAATTCCCTTGATCAAGAGGTTTTGAAGCTGAATTCTGGTTTTCCAGATTCCAGTTCTAGCAAATGGACAGTTTCAGTATATAAGCTCCATTGAATTTGCATGCATCCATTTACCTACACATCAGTTCTCCTTGAGCTCTTGCTGTTCAGAAACTTGCAACAAAAATTTGACATATGACAAATTAAACTATAGTTGCTCTGGAACTCAGATTCAGCATTGACAGACATTGACAGTTCAGCTCAGCAGCAGAATGAATCTGGTTTTCAGAATTCGGATTCTGATGACTACCACTCCTTCTTGATATGCTTGAGGATTGCATTCCTATTGCAGCTGTTCTTAGTCATTCGTTAACTGGGAAAATGAACTCATTTTGTATGGCTAAAGAAGCAAACAGAATTAAAGTTCAACACAGCTCTAAACTCAGCTCCTGCTCATTTCTGCAACTATAAATTCAGAATTCCTTACAAATATTTTTTTCTTTTTTCTCTTTTCCATTCTCTTTCTCATTTGATCTTCAGCAAGACTTAACCACATTATCATACAATAGCACAACAATTCAGCTCGAATTTGAACTTCCCATAGATGCAATTTCAGTAACCAAACCCCAAACTGCAGTATTGAGAGCTAAGTTTTTAGTTCCAGCTCGAATTTGAACTTCCCATAGATGCAATTTCAGTAACCAAACCCCAAACTGCAGTATTGAGAGCTAAGTTTTTAGTATTGACTTTGCTTCTTTTCAAAGTCACAAAAACATATGTATACATGGAGATGAAGGATTGTCTTCATTCTTGATCCCTCTTAAATTCCAATTCCTTTCTTCATAATTTTCTTTAAACATTTCTTCTCTTGCAATTTAACCTTTGAGTACCTTTGCTTGGTCCATTTCATTGAGGGTTTTGGTTGACTATCTTGATGAGTTGGATTGTTTGATGTTGGACAAAGTTTTAATTATGGGGGGAAAATTAGTTTATGCTCAAGAATTTTGAAGAAGAGGGATGGTTTCATAAGTATTGAATTGTGATTTTTGAGAGTGATGTGGGAGTCTCAAACATGGACCTTGATTATGGTTACTTGATACAATGTGTAATAATTGGAGTTCTTATTTAAGTTTCCACATTTGGCTTGGTTTAGAGGCTACTTTTGGTTTGTATGTACTGCTCTTAAAAATCCAGGGAGCTGACATTTGATATTGTTGAAAATCTGATGTGCTGTTTGTTCAAGTTAAGTTACTAAACTTGATGCTGTGTGCCAACTCCTCATGCTGATTTTGAACAGCAGCATTTAGAATTCGAGTTCTTATCAATTTATTGCTGAATGATACCTTTTGGCAAGCTTAGTTCTACGTGATTTAAGCCAAAAAGTTCTAGAATTCTAAATTCTGAAACTTGAGCAGGAAGAGAAGAAATTTAGTATTACACGAAAATTCAGCAATGAATCCAGAAAGCTATATCTGTTCCTGCTGCTATCAAATGTAAAATGCAAGGGACTACTAATGCTTTCTGGATGTTGAATTACAAATCAGAGAGGAATGCAAAGAAATTAAATTCTGAATTGGTTGAGGAGCTGCAAGTGCAGAAACTGTTCAAATCAACTTGATGCATTTGAATCCCTTGTGCTACACCTGATGGGAATTTCAGAGACAGGAATTGTACAGAATTGCAAGAGTTAAGAGCTATCCAGTGGAGTTGAAATGAGGAATAAAAGGAAGTGCAAACTTGCACACTGCTGTGAGCAGTAGTTGAGGCTGATAATGATGTATCAACTTGGTATTTCTGACTTGTTAATCCATTAAGGAAGCAGCTGAAAGCACTGTTCTATGGGGAAGTAATTTGATTACATTTTCACTCATCAGTTTAAGTATCAATATTTCCAGGACTTTGATTCTGAAATTGTAATAACATGGCTGGTGGGAATGCAGAAATGATTTTTCCAGCCATTGTGAGTTGGAGAAGAATTGTTGTGACATGGAATGGAAAGGCTTAAGTGGTAATGTTAGTGGTAGAAATTAAGAACTGAATCAATTCGACTCCAGTAGGCTAAAGCAAACTGGATGCTGCCACCTGAAAACAGCAAGATACTGGACAGGAGTGACTACAAATCTGAGAAAGGATAAGGATAACCTTGTGAAGCTTTAATTCAAAAGTTTAACAGAAATGAAAGTGAAAAGTCAAATGAAGCAGAACAAATAAGGAAATCTGAAATGAATCAAAATGCAGTGAGCAGGATCCAGCAGAGTATCAATGTTGTATCAATTAAGCATTGCTTATTTCAAATTCAGTGAAGAACCATTTAAAGGTGCAGTAGAGCCATAAACAAATGGGAAATGTGTGCTCATTTCTTGGAATGCTAGAAGAACAAGAATTTCGAGAGTTGAAGAGTGATGAAGTAGAAATGGGAATGGAAAAAATTCTATTTGTAAATAGAATCTGTGGAAGATATTTTGAGCTTCAAGAGAAAACAGAATGAAGATGATAACAAATGCTGAATTGAGGTGGCTGTAATTTGCTAAAATTGCTCTTTGATTTTCCTGGAATCAGAGTTCTTTAATTGAATTTAGAAGCTAAGTGTAGAACTGAAATTGCAGGAATGAACCAGCCTCTGCAACCTTTACTTACCGCAGAGAAAGAAACAGGAACTAATTACATTCAGGTCCAGAACTAATTAAATCGAGCTGAGAAAGAATGTACCAATTTAAGTCTTTAATGTGCCAAGTTTTGAATGTAAATTTCTTCTCATTAAAGTATCAAGATTTGGAAAAGTCAGAACTCAGATTCTGAAATTTTGGTGGTTGTTTCTGTCCAAGTTAAGTTTTGGTTTTTCAATATCAAGTGATATTCCTTTTGTTTCATGAAGCCACCTTTTATTGATTCAAAGACCTTGGAATGCTCAGGAGTTGGAATTCAGAAATTTGTAAATTTCTAAAACTGTAGAAGGCCTGCAATTTCAGAGAGTTGATTTTTGAATGAATACATTCTATTGGATTCAAATTTCTGAAGCTAGATTACTGAGAAAACTTGAGTACCACTTTGCTAATCATAAGAAGTTGTATTGGGATGTTACTCTCGACAAAATTATCCTTAATCTTCCATTGCAGAATGAAGATCTAAAACTTCTCAATATGGTTTTGGAATTCTAAGCTGTTTCCTTGAAATCTAAGGTTCATTCACATGCTTCTCAAATATTGGATGGTAGATTTTGCCGGGAAAATATACATCAATCAGATCCTAAACATGGGAGCCAATTCAATTTCCAAATTGAGGATTTCTATAATACTTTTGAGATCCAGTTAGCTGGTTTGAAGATAAACTTATTGCAGCCTAAGATACCAAGGGTAGTTTCAGTGATGGAACATTTCTACACCTCTTTTCACCTTGGATTGTGTATATTTTTAGATGAACCCCCCTTTAAAAAAATTTTGAGGTTGATTGTATTGTTCATACACTTGCTATGCATATCTCCGTCGAAATAGTCGATGCTCTTCTCAGAGTGCAGGACTTGTGGTCAGTGCTTGGACCTCAGATATTTGCTGAAGATGATCCATATGTTATCAATGACAGTGCACATAATTCCCACTTCTTTCCCTTTCCATGTTCTGTGTCTGTCAAATTTGACAGCTGGCAATGTAATCTTGATCTTGAAGAAGATGCAGAAAATAGTGCAACTATCTCCCTTACTTCTAGAGATGTAGACGTTAGGTACTCTCTACAGGAAGCTATGAATCTTTCATTCCTTGCCAATATGTTGAAAATAGATTACCTGCACTTGTTTAATGAATCAAATTGTAATTATTGTGCTCAAAAAGAAATGAAATGTATGGCACTATAAATGCGAGTACTCAGTTTGCAGGTCTTAGCATACAAGAACTGTCCTCCAATGGAAGTTCTGGGACTCATTGCCTAGAGTTGCAAACTCAAGCTCAAGCAGGAGGTTTTCCAAGACAGCAGGAGTGCAGTTTGTTCATATGTGATATTGATCTTCATATTTACCCAAAACTTTCCGGATTACTGCAGAAGTTCATTCATAAAGTGCAATCTTCTATTGCTAGAACTTCAGTCAAGACATCTAGGCCGAGTGAGACTAATATTGATCTGGAAATAGTTGATAATGAGTGGTATGAGTATGTTTTCTCCAACTTCTACAATTTTAAACAGACTGCATGCCCCAAATTTTCTTCACGCCATTTCCCATTTGTCTCTATAGTTAATTCAGGTTTCCTAAACAGTCTTAAAAGCTCAAGTATGTTGGAACCGAAAAGTAGCTAGAGGAGGGGGAATAGCTCGTCGCGTTCGCTCGGTGCTCGGCGGTGCTTGTTTCTTCATAGATGTGCAGCGGAAATACAAAGAAATAATCACACAATGCTAACACGGTTGGTTTACTTGGTATCCACCTCACAAGAGGTGACTAATCCAAGGATCCACACCAACACACACACCCTCCACTAAGAAAACTCTCCTTTATGGTAACTACCAAGGGCGGAGAAGCCCTACAAGACTCAATACAAGAAGAGAGGGAAAGGATACAAGAAATACAAGCTTACAAGCTTACAATGAGTATAAACCCTAACCCTAGCTTCTCTTCTTGGCTTTGATCCGCCTCTTGATTTGGAGAACTTCCAAGATCCTTCAAGAACTGGCGATCTGAGCTTTGTGAGTGCTGTGGAGGAGCTGGCGAGAGATCTGGAGTGAATCTGCGAAGAGATGCCGAAGGAATCGTGTGCTTGCGGCCTTTATCGACGCCAACGGTCGGATCCCGATCGATTCGAATGTTCCCAATCGATCGGGGAGACTTTGGATCGATCCACGGATCGATCCAGAGTGCCTCTGTGCTCTGGGAAAAATGCCTGGATCGATCCATGGATCGATCTAGCGCTTATCGCGCGAAGCAGCCGCGTCCCAATCGATTCACTGATCGATTGGGACATCTGGATCGATCCACTGATCGATCCAGAGGCTTTCTGTTCGCTGGGAAAGGCCTGGATCGATCCACTGATCGATCCAGCTCCTGGATCGATCCACTGATCGATCCAACACTCGGTTTTTGCCCAAAACCAAGTTCCAAGCCTACCAAACCAACATCCGGTCAACCTTGACCTGTTGGTACATCATGCCTAGCATCTGGTCACTCCTTTGACCTGCTAGGACTTCCCACCACGTGTCTGGTCAATCCCTTTAACCAACTTGGACTTTTCTATTCATGCCAAGTGTCTGGTCACTCCCTTGACCTACTTGGACTTCCACCAGATGTCTGGTCAATCCCTTTGATCTATCTGTATTTCCTCGTGCTAAGTATCCAGTCAATTCTTTGACCTACTTGGACTTCCCAACACCAGATGTCCGATCATCCTTGATCCATCTGGATTTTCCCTTGCCTGGCTTCACTCACCAGGACTTTCACCTAGCTTCACTCACTAGGGTTTTCCATCTGCCTAGCTTCACTCATTAGGGCTTTCACCTGACTTCACTCACCAGGATTTTCCATCTGCCTAGCTTCACTCACTAGGGTTTTCACCTGGTTTCACTCACTAGGACTTTCCTCCTGCCTAGCTTCACTCACTAGGTCTTTCCTTCTGCCTAACATCCCAGTTAGGACTTCCCAGTCAAGTATCCGGTCATCCTTGACCTACTTGACTCTTCTTCAATCAACCTTGCATTGTCAAACATCGAAACCCAAACCAAGACTCAAGCTTGGTCAACCAGGTCAACCTTGACCTGAGGGATGTTGCACCAACAAAGTATACTTAGTGTTTCAGAATTAAAAGAATCATGCATCAAGAATGAAGAATTCTCTGAAAAAAAAAATGCCATGTACATCTCAAGAGTTGTCAGAAACTATTGTTAGTTGCAGGAAAGAAAAGAAAAACTTTGAGGCTGCATTCTTCAGAACCTTACAAGGCCTTAGAGTTCTGAAGTTTAAGACAAAGAACTCTGTCTTTGTGTCAATTTCTAGTGCTGTTTTTGATCAGTATGGTTAGAATTCAACTTCTTGTGATTACTGCACTAAATGAGAAGCATTAGTGAGTGGAGCTGGATCATAACTGCAGTGATAGGGAATTCGTTGTATCTCTGGATTGCAGAATTTTTCAACAAATGAAATCTGGATTTGTTGAGCTGGGTTACTGAATTTTCCTGCTGAATTGTCAAGTTTGTTCTATTGAGGGATCAAGTGCTAGCACAAGAGCATGTAACTCCAATGAATCCAGAATCTGAATTTTGAAGTGCAGAAACTGCAACTCAATTACAGCATATCTTATTTCTGAAATTAAAGTATCAATGTAGTTTTGATTGGGTACTGCCCTTACAGTCTTATAAGATCTTCTTTTCTGAATTTGTTGCAGTATAGGTTTGCATCCAGATTCTATTTACAGAAACAGCAGCACCTTAAAAATTTAATTGTTTTGTTGGATTCTATGATGAGTTTCATTGCCCGAGACGGACAATATTTTAAGTGTGGGGGAGGGAATTCTTCTTGACAAATTGAAGTGAGATTATTTTTGTTTCAAATTGCTAGAAATGAAGTGTAAAAACAGTGAAGAGAAAAATGGCACATCAAAAGAGTTGCAAATATGGAGATAGAGTATCAAGATTCTATGTTAGCCATCAAATTGAAGAGGAGGTTAGTTTGATATTTTGAATTGGTAACAACAAATGGTATTCATCTCTTTTCACATCAAAATGGTTAACTCATCAAGTATATTCCTCCAATACTCTCATCTTCTCAATTTTTCATTAAATTCTTTTCTTTTGCCTACTACATTCACTTCACTTGTTCTTTTTGATTCCATTTCAATTTTTGTTGATAAATCCTTTTTATTCATGTATGCTATGTTTATAGTGGTGGAGAATTAGAAAATAAGTAAGCTTATGGTAGTGAAATGTTGTGAGTTGCATTGAGTGAGCTCCACTTATACACATGTTTGAGTGTGAGAGATAGATTAGGTAAATCTCTTGTAAGATTGCAACTTGCTTAATTTTTCAATTGGATTGAAACTACCATACCTACTGATTATTGTTTGGATTGTATTCATGATTGTTTGTGATCTTTAGATGGTCTTAGTCAAATTCCCTTTTACTATCTTTTAGGTATTTCTAGGGAAATTTCTATGGAGATGATTTTTAGTTTTCTTTACTTGCACGGGACGTTCAAGACTAAGTGTGGGGGATTTGATAACCATGATTTTACTTCATTATTTTGATTCATATATGCATTGTTTGATGTTGATTTTATAGGTTTAAATCATGGTTACATTACATTTTGTGCATTATGTGTATTTTTGGACTTAATTGCAAATTACTTTATTTTTATATTATTTGATGCTAATATTTGATTCTTATTTTGTAGGCATCAAAGGATCTTGAATTTGGATCTATTTGGACCGAAATTGGGCTCGAATCGGAGTTCAAACAAGAAGATCAAGCTTTGGAGCATTATGGGCCGTTCATCAAGAATATGACAGATCTGGACCATCTGTTGAAGATCTAGCCGATCCAACCTAATGGGGATCAGATCTAAGCCATTGATGAAGATCCAGAAGTTTTGATCCAGATCTGAGTTCATCCAGCCATTGATCCAGCCGGATTAATCTGGGCCGTTCATTGAAGATCGGCAGATCTGGGCCATCCAGTCATGATCTGATCGATCCAACCTAAGGGAGGGTAGATCCAGACTCTAGATCAAGATCAGTACCTTCGGATCGGATTTTGGGCAAGTTTTCACCGTTGATTTAGCTCCAAATTGCTCCTAGCCGCCCGTTCAAATCTGGATCAGATTTAAAACAGAAGCTACAGTTCCCTTTCTTCTTCGTCGATTCCACGCACAGTAGCTTCGTCCCGGCGCGGTTTTCTCCGGATTTCGGCCCCTTTCTCTTCTCCAATCAATCTCCCGAGCTTCTATCTTGGTGGTGAGCTTCTCGGCGACGACATCCCGATCATCTGGAGCCATCGGAGAGTGTTCTCTCCGGTGGAATTTGGCTCGCGGCATCTTCCTTTTCCAGCTCGATTTGGCGGTGGTCCTCCAAATCCAAGCTCCGATTCCCATCAGCAACATTCGGAGGTGGTCTTCCGGTGTTCCTGAGCTTCACTCGACGTTCATCCGCGTTCCACAGCCTTCCATCAGATCTAGAGGCAAATTTTCAGATTTTCGGCATTTTCTTGGGTTTAGGGTTGTTTCAGCTCGTCGGGGGTGGTCCGTCGGCGTTTTTGAACCTTCCTTGAGCTGAGACGCAGCTGAGATTCTCCACTGAGGTCCGAAATTGGGTGGTTTCGATTTCGGCCTCTTGTGTGACGGCAAGAGTGTGAAACTTGTGGAATTAGTTGTGAGTTGGATTGGTTTACATTTTAATTCATTTTGTTATTGTTTTTATATCTTAGCACATATTACTTTTATGTTTTGTTATCTTTTTATGCAAGTAGTTAGCATTTCTTTCTTTGTTGAAGCCTAGTTTAATTTTAATTTGTTGCTTGGTTACTTGTTTAGTGTTTAAATTCTAAGTTAGGGTTTCATTTCTGTTTAGATCAGATTTAATTGTGTTTTGCTATTTTATCTTTAGTTTAAGTGTGTGTCGATGGTTTAATCACAACGTAGAGTGACAATACGTTGAGGTTTGATCATTGGTACATAGTTAGGTTTCACTCTTGCTTTAGATTAATTTCTTAATTGCTGTGTTTTTCCTCTGTTAGATTTAGATTTAAAGCTTTTAAATCCCCCCAACTCCATTTTTATATCGAAAACCCCAAAAACAGGAATAAAAGACAATCCTAAATTACATTCTACCGTTGGTTCCTCGGATCGATCCTGGGCTCGTTACTACAACGTTATTGTGAAATTAAGGGGTTCAGTGGAAAAATACATTTAAATAATTTGATAAGCCTATTTGTGACATTTAATATAGATTTTAGGCATTATCAATCGGCTGACGAGACACCCTTGGTGACTCGAAAGCGCCGTCGGCTAGAGCAAGCCGCTCAACAGCCTTCACCAAGGGAGCAGCTTTCCGAGCGGGGCGATGATGCTCAAGCGATTTTTGAGGCGGTCTCCTCGGAGCACACTCCGACTCAACTTGACTTGCCGCCGACCATCCCTGAAGCGCAACCTTCCACCTCTCGGACTTTACGTCGTCTTAGGCGACTGAGCGACCGTCCGGCCCCGATCGGCGAGTCCTCTGGCCCTGCTGCTGTATCTCACGATGATTCGAGCGGCCCGAGGGTGATTAAAACTGTTCTACGATTTCCCTCGGAGGAATACCTACTGGCTGCCGATCGGCCATCTGTTCCCGAACAGCAGATCACCCTCACCGGTCCGCTCGCCAAAGTTTGGGAGGACGCGCGCGTACGCGTCGCGCTCATGTCCCCCAGTCAGCTAGGGGACAGTAACCTGCAGCAGGCGACCGGGGTATGCTTTTCTACTTCACTGATACTTTTTGTTTTAGCTTTTAACTTAACTGCCATCGTTCGCAGTGTTGGGTAGAGCAGATTGCGGTCAGCAATCGACTGGCTGAGCTGGAGGAAGAAATGAAAAAACTCAAACTTTCGGAAGCGAACCAAGGGCAATCCACGGCTGCCCTGGAGAAAAGCAAAAAGCTTTTGGAAGCCTAACGGAAACGAGCTTCCGATCTGGCGAGCGAGGTCGCTCGGCTTGAAGCTGTGGTCAAACAACGGGATAAAGAGATCAAGACGGCGACCACTCGGAAGCGCAAAGCCATCGACGACATGGATCTAATGAAGGTGGAGATCAGAGGGCTAGAGCAACGCATCAAGGATCTGGATGCCCTTCTGGCCACCGAGAAGGAGAGCCGCTCGGCTGATCGGCTTAAATCTGAAGGGGATTTAAAGGATCTCCAGACCGCCCTTGATGCCTCCCGTGATGCGCTTAAAGGATATAAAGACGGAGAATCTGCCCGTTCAGATGAAGTGAGGAAGGCCTTCGTCCGCTCAGACGATTTTGGCGAGAAATTCAGCGACAAGATTTCCCTCACTTTTGAAGAGGCCATCAAGGTGACGGTAGATCATTTGAAGAACAAAGGCCACCTCTCCGCCGAGCTGTCCGTTCCTCCAGAAGACTTAGCTATCATGATGGGTTCTATCCCTGACGCCCTTTTTGATTTTGATGTGTGAGGAGTGTTTTCTATCAACTTTTTTGTATCCTTGCCGTTCGGCACAACTTATTTTAGCTGTAATTTCCTTTGTTTGCCCAGCGTTTGGCGTAAACAGATCGTCATCTTTCTGTTTTTGCAACTTTTGTTTTGGCGAGAAAATTTTCTTTCGTCATGTTTAAAGTGTTCTTTAAAACTCCTCCGCTCGGCTTCATACTTTAACATGAGCTCAAGCCGATTGTTTTCAAAAAACGCCTTTCGTCATGCGACTGCATAGCCGCTCGGCGCGGGAACGTCATTCGTTCACGCGCTCCCATCTTTAATTCTTATTAACCACCTTTTGCCTTGCCCCTTACCCCAAAGGGGGGTTTTCATCTAATTTTGCTAAACGAGCCGCTCAGCCGCATGTTGGCCTTAAAGAACAGGCTCTGTCATCGATCGACCCTTACCGCCGGAATGTATCACGTAGACGGCTATCCGCTCGGAGGGTTTATAGAGCCGGCTCATCTTTCGATTTTTAACGTCGGAGCTCGACGGTCTTCTGCTCGGACGTTTATAGACGCCGGCTCGTCTCTCGATATTTAACGTCAGAGCTCGACGGTCTTCCGCTCGGATGTTTATAGACGCCGGCTCGTCTCTCGATATTTAGCGTCGGAGCTCGACAGTCTTCCGCTCGGACGTTTATAGACGCCGGCTCGTCTCTCGATATTTAACGTCGGAGCTCGACGATCTTCCGCTGACGCGTTTATAGGCGCCTCGTCTCGATATTTAACGTCGAGTCGGCGGTCTTCCGCCGGACGCTTATAGACGCCGGCTCGTCTCGATATTTAACGTCCGGAGCTCGACGGTCTTCCGCCGACGGTCTTACGTCGGCTCATCTCTCGATATTTAACGTCGGAGCTCGACGGTCTTCCGCTCGGACGTTTATAGACGCCGGCTCGTCTCTCGATATTTAATGTTGGAGCTCGACGGTCTTCCGCTCTGACGTTTATAGACGCCGGCTCGTCTCTCGATATTTAACGTCGGAGCTCGACGGTCTTCCACTCGGACGGACTTGATGAGAATGTCATCCACTTACACTTCCAGATTTCGCCCGATCTGCTCTCTGAATACTTTGTTCATCAGGCGCTGATATGTCGCCCCCGCATTCTTCAATCCGAACGGCATCACATTATAGCAATAGGTACCGTCGGCCGTCACGAAGCTGACTTCTTCTTGATCTTCACGGGCGAGCGGCACTTGATGATAGCCTTAGTAAGCATCGAGCATACATATTAATTCGCAGCCGGTCGTAGAGTCCACCAGCTGATCTATCCGGGGCAGAGGATAAAAGTCTTTCGGGCAAGCTTTGTTGAGATCCTGAAAATCTATACATTCTCTCCACTTGTTGCCCGGCTTGGAGACTAATACTATGTTAGCCAGCCAGCTCGGGAACTGCACCTCACGTATATAGTCGGCTTCCAGAAGCTTCTCCACCTCCGCCCGGATGATGGCATTCTGCTGGGCGCTGAAATCCCTTTTTCTCTGCTTCACAGCCCGAGCGTCCGGTTGGACATGCAGCTCGTGCTGCGCTATGCTCGGCGAAATTCCGGGCAGCTCATGCGTTGACTAGACGAAGACATCACAATTTCTCTGGAGGCATTTGATAACTTCCTCCTTCTGGTTGGCCTTCAGATCAGACGCAATAAAGGTCGTGGCCTCCGATCGTGTTGGGTGAATCTGCACTTCCTCTTTTTCTTCATAAATTAAAGAGGGTGGCTTTTTAGTGATGGCGTTTACCTCGATCCGGGGCGCCTTCCGAGCAGAATTGGCTTTTGCTCGGACCATCTCGACGTAGCATCACCGAGCTGCTAGTTGATCTTCCCGTACTTCACCCACTTTATCCTCCACGGGGAATTTGATCTTCTGATAGAAAGTGGAAACGGCCGCTCGGAACTCGCTGAGCGCTGGTCGTCCTAAAATGACGTTGTAGGACGAGGGAGAGTCGACCACCACGAAGTTTGCTGTCCTCGTCCTTCTGAGCGGCTCTTCTCCCAGCGAGATAGCCAGCCGGATCTGTCCGACCGGCCGAACTTCGTTACCCGTAAACCCGTATAGAGGGGTTGTCATGGGTAGCAGCTCGGCTTGATCAATTTGTAGCTGATCGAACGCCTTCTTGAATATGATGTTGACTGAGCTTCCTGTGTCAACAAATACGCGGTGAATAGTGTAATTGGCTATTACCGCTTTGATGAGGAGAGCGTCGTCGTGGGGTACTTCAACTCCTTCCAAGTCCTAAGGCCCGAAACTGATTTCGGGTCCGCCCGCTCGCTCTTGGCTGCAGCCGACTGCATGGATTTGGAGCTGCCGGACATTCGCCTTCCTTGCTCGGTTAGAGTCCCCTCCGGTCGGTCCGCCTGCTATGATGTTGATCTCGCCTCGGGAAGCATTGCTTCTATTTTCTTCTTCTCGAGCGGACAAACGGGGACGTTCCCTAGACATCCGGAGATTCTCCCGTCTCGGAGAGCGATGCCGCTCGGGAGTCCGTTGTTGTCGCCGGTCAGCTACCGTCCGTTCGGCTTCACGAGGCCTCTGTCGTCTGTCGGCTGATGGCGACCGATGCCCGCCACCTCTGGGAACGGGGTGGGCGATTAGTGGAAGACTACGGCAATCCCTGGTGTTATGTGTGTCCGTCCGGTGAAAGGAGCAGAACATCGGAGTCCATCTCTTCTTTGTCCTGGGCCGCTCGGCTGCTACTTCTTGAACATGAGGTCTTGGATGAGCGTGAATTGTTTCGGCCCGCGGTCCTTTGGGTGGCTGATGAGCAGCGTGCAGCTTCCGTTCAGTAGGGGGAGCCCGCTCGGCTAGAGTTTCTTTTTTCCGGGCCTCTTGCGCTTCTTCCACATTGATGTATTCGTTGGCCCGGTGTAGCATGTGATCGTAGTCTCGGGGCGGCTTCCGAATGAGCGATCAGAAAAAATCCCCATCCACGAGACCTTGTATGAAGGCATTCATCATGGTCTCCGAGATGGCCGTTGGAATGTCCATGGCCACTTTGTTGAACCGCTGGATGTAAACTCGGAGCGATTCACGGGCTTCTTGTTTGATGGCGAACAGGCTCACGCTCGTTTTCTGGTAGCGCCGACTGCTCGCAAAATGGTGGAGGAAGGCCGTTCGGAAGTCTTTGAAGCTTGAGATGGATCTATCTGGCAATCTTCGAAACCACCGTTGAGCCGACCCAGAGAGGGTGGTAAGGAAAACCTGACACTTCACCCCATCTGTGTATTGATGCAGGGTTGCCGTGTTATCAAATTTGCCCAAATGATCATCTGGATCGGTGGTTCCATTGTATTCGCCGATCGTCGGAGGCACGTAGTGCTTGGGCAGAGGGTCTCGTAGAATAGTCTCTGAAAATTGGTGATTAATCCGCTCGGGCGATGAGTCCGCTCGAGGGGCTTTTCCTTTTTTGTCTTTTCTAGGCATTTCATCCGAAGAAGATCCCCGATCTCTATTGGTTGCTGCAGCTTCGGGGGTGCGGAATAGGGCCCGATGAAATGCAACGGTGGCCTGCGGTGCTTCTGCTCGGCCACCAGATGCGGACGTTGCTTGCTGCTCCGGCCGCTCGGCTGCTACTTTCTGCTTTTGCTCCACAAGCTTGGCGGCCCTCAACTCGATCAGAGCGTCGAGTTCCTCCGAGGAAAGCGTCACCATGTGTTGTCGTCCAGTCTCGTCCATTGTTTCCGTTCGGATGCAGGAGCGTTCCCACAGACGGCGCCAAATTGATCCTGTCCGAAAGCTGAATCAACAGACGCTGGGCACGTGGCGCTCCCCGGGTCGATGACGTGGATCTTCGACTGATTGCATGAATCTTCGGCGAACCTGCACAGAAGTTGGGCCGGGAAGGGGTTCCCGGCGGCGACCCTCCGACGCTCAAGTCAGGCAAGCAAGTAGTGAAAAAAGTGGCTCCCAAAGGTGTTGAACGCGTACCTCCGGCGAAGTATGAGGCTCTTTATATAGAGTGGTGAGAGAGCTCCTGCACGTCCACCGAGGCGCATACGTGTCTGCAGCCCATACCTCGGTATGTGTCTGTCAGAAGGCTTACCTGACGCCATACTGCTACAGTCCAAGCACGTCTTCAATGGGACAACAAAACACCTTGTTGTCAGACTTGAAGTATGGCCTAGCCATAAGACTTGACAGCTGTCAGAAGATGTTCTTGTCCTTCTATACCCACCACAGGGCGGGACGTCCGTCCGTCCGGCTGGACGAGGAGTTCCGTCCGGACGACCCTCATCTCACGCGCCGGCCGGACGGCACCCCCATCACGTTCGGACTACCACTTGCATCGATATGCTGGGGAGAATTTCGGTAGGGTGCTATGTAAGGACTATTAGCACTATGTTACCTTATATCTTCGGCCAAGCATGACTTCCGCTCGGCCCCTCGTTACTGTTCCATTGAGCGCCGGCTCTCGACTCCTATCCGTCCGGCCGGGAGGTCGGCCCATCCCTCTCCGGTCAGCCGCCCGGTTCACCTAGCCTTTTGACTTCCACGTGGCGTCGACCCCTCAAAACGGGGGTCCCCTGTTCTATCCGCCGGATCATTTCATTATGAACTCCTTTCTTAGAAACTTTCCGGAGGCTAAGAAGCCTCTTACAAGCTTGATTACATAAGAACACAATAAGAAAAGCAAACACAAATTAAATTGAAAGAAAAAATGACTTTACTGTTAGGACCCTTGGTAGCCGGTTAGAAGGGGGTGAATAGCCCCTGTACAAATCAAACAAAACAACCTTTCTTAGACAAATAACTTGATTAAAAGAATACTTGCATATAAAAATAATTAAGAAACTAAAAGACAGAGACACAGCGGATTTACTTGATTACAACTGGAGAAGTTGTTAATCCAAGATGAAAAAGCGCACTAATAATTCTCCTTCTGACGGAGAAGCCTCTTTACAACAGTGAACACTCAGAAACAAAAAGCTAAATAGAAAATGAAGTGCATACAAGTGTTGTATTGATCTTTCTTATTGTTAAAAAACTTTGGGAGAAAGGCTGCTTATATAGCCTTGCTCGGGGCACCTGGAAGGGTTCCAGGCGCCTGGAGGGAGAAAAAATTTTATCCCCTTCACAACGAATCAAGGTCAAATGCGATCCGGATAAACTTCGATTCTGGGCGCCTGGAAGGGTTTCGGGTGCCCGGAGTCTAGGCACCTAGACTGAGTATGTGTGCCCGGACCTATAAAGTCAATCATGTTGACTTTTTCAGTCCGACTCTTCCGCTTCGGTTTCGCTCGCCTCGATTCGAGTCTTCCGCTCTAGTTCATCTTGCTTGAGTGATCTCGGCTATCCGGAATAGAGCTCACCCAAATCCAACTTCCGGCCTTCTCGAGCAAGCTTCCGCTCTTGGCTTCTCGTCCCTCGGAAACGCTGCATGCCTCCTTCTAGTCCGCCCACGTACTCTTCCGTAGCTCCTCGTCTCTCGGGCGCATCAAGCCTGTCAGCTCTCTCCCGTACCGCCCTTCTCGCTAGCTGCGTCTTTTGCTCGACGCCCTGTGCTCCTAAGTTTCTGTACACTTAGACACAAGGTTAAACACAACAGGACCTAGCCTAACTTATTTGATCACATCAAAACAACCTTGGGGTACCAACAATCTCCCCCTTTTTGATGTGAGCAACCCAAGTTAAGTTAGGATAAACTAACATAAAGTAAAAATAAATAAATTTACAATTAAAGTACAATTTTTTTTAAAAAGGTTAAACTACCTCCCCCTAGACTTAATTTTCCCTTCTCCCCCTTTGATCACATAAAAATGAGGTACCAAAAAAATATATAAGGGTAACTTTTTCAAAAAAATAGTAAAGTTTTTTTTTAAAAAAATTCCAAGTTAAAAAAAATTGAGTAACTATTTAAAGTATTATTTAATTATAATTAAATGCTTTATCAGTTAGTCAATTAAATATTTTATTTCATTAATTGGCTTCCAGGCTGTGGCGAGACACTAGACTTTCTTGGTTATTAAAGTAACAACCACTTTCTAGACAAAGTCTCTTAAGAAAATTCAAACATTTAATTTTCTCGCTGAAAGTGCTAAGTCTAATTAAAGTTCAAATTACACATATAGGTTCCAGCTAACTAGATTAATTAAGAATTTTTTAGGAACACTTTTTTTTTTTTTGAAAATTTTCTAATTTATCCCTTAAGAAATCTAAGATGCCAGCTTAGTCTATTAAAATTTTGAGTTCTAACATTCAAGCATGCATGATTTTTCAAGTTATTTATTTCATTTTGTAAATTGTTAATTTCTAATTTTATTTTATCAAATTTTTCTAATGGACAACATTTTGCTAGAATTAATTTTAAATCTTTAATTTCTTTTTCTAGCTTGCAACAATTCTTCGATAAATATTTTATAAACTGAAATGACTTATCAGGCGGAAGAGATCGTATCTGACTTACCTTGTCGATCCTGTTATCTGTAGCTCTCCCTGAAGTGTTGCTTTCTTTCGATGTCGTTCCCTCTTCATCGATGCTCTCACTACAAAAAAATATGTTTTTAGAGACGAATTTTTGTAACAAATTATTTTCCTCGTAATTTTGCGATAAATTAAGCAATGAAAATCTAAATCGTTGCTAATTAGCAACGAAATAAAATTGTTGAAAAATAGCAACAAATCAATTTTGTCACAAACTTGGTTGTTAATTTGGGATGAAATATGAAATTTATTAAAAATTTTACAAAATCTGCGACAAAAAAATATATTCATCGCAAAATTACAATAAATTTTGCAACAAATCAGATGCTCTTATTCTTTCTTTATGGTTGTTGTGCAGGGTCATGTTCTCAGATATCTTGTGAATTGTAGTGCTCTTGTAAGACAAGGAAAAAAGCACAAAAAAAACTTTGAGATGGTTGATTCCTATAATTTTACCTTTTGCCAGCTGAGTCATTCATTGTTTGAGGAAATATGCTCTACAACCCTCAAAGCTTTTTCTACTGCTATGCCTATAACCTAATACTTCATTTCTCATAAAATGGATAAGTTCAAATTTTGATTTTCCAATCCTTCTGAATTAACGAAAGTTGTACAAAAATTTCTAAACATCTTACCTGTTTCAAATTTGTAGGTTGGTTTAGAAGTTCAAGACGACAACATAGAGTCTCCTAAAGCAATTCCTGATATTAATAAGAATGTTTTTGAAGACAATCCTTCATGTGGTTTGAGAACAAACAGAAATCCAGTGTCAGGTGATACTTCTCGAGACAATACGATTGCACAAGAGTAATCTGATGCGTCTGTTGGTTGCTACTCGAAATATCGTCCTAGTTCCCTTGTACAAAAATTTATACAAGCATAGAACTATCCTAGCTACCCTTGTGCTCTACTGAAGTTAAATTTAGATTGCAAACGATACTTAATATTATTTGATCCGGTGGTAAGGACGGGGGACCCTCATAGGCGGAGGGTCAAAGACACGTGGAGGTCAACCCTAAGTTCGCGCTGAACGAAGGATGCCGGGCCGAACGAAAGGATGCCCTGCCGAACAGAAGGATGCCGGGCCGAACGGAAGGATGCCGGGCCGAACGGAAGGATGCCGGGCTGAACAGGAGGATGCCGGGCCGAACGGAAGGATGCCCTGCCGAACGAAGGATGCCGGGCTGAACGGAAGGATGCCTTCAGCCCTGCCGAACGGAAGGATGCCGGGCCGAACGGAAGGATGCCCTGCCGAACGGAGGATGCCGGGCCGAACGGAAGGATGCCCTGCCGAACGGAGGATGCCGGGCCGAACGGAAGGATGCCCTGCCGAACGAAGGATGCCGGGCCGAAAGGAAGGATGCACTGCCGAACGGAAGGATGCCGGGCTGAACGGAAGGATGTCGGGCCGAACGGAAGGATGCCGGGCCAAATGGAAGGATGCCGGGCCGAACGAAGGATGCCGGGCCGAACGGAAGGATGCCCTTCCGAACGGAAGGATGCCGAGCCGACCTGACATTCGGCCAGGAGCTTCCCGGGCCGGACAGAAGACAACCCGACCATGGGCGGGTTTCCGACGCTCATAGTGAAAAGGGTCACCTGGCCGAGCGGATAGCCCGCTCGGCCGAAGCATAAAGCATCGTTGCTGTGGAACACTCTCAGCCGAGCACCCGGTCGGACCGATACCTACGCCCGGTCGGACCTATGCCTGCCGAGCGGCTGGCCGCTCGGCGCGGGAACAGAAGAGACAAGGACAAAGGAAACATCGGGGGAACATCTCCTGACAGCGGGTATGTTCAACGACCAGGCCATACGCAAGATCTTACAACAGAGGATCCCGCTGTCCCATCATAGATGTGCTCGGACTGTAGCAGTATGGTGTCAGGTAAGCTCTTCTGACAAGCCCATACCGAGGTATGGACAGAGGACACGTATGCACCTCGGTATGTGTGCCCGAGCCTCTTCACAGCTCTATATAAAGGGGTCCTCACCCTTCGCCGGAGGTACGCATTCTAATATTTGGAGAGCCACTTTTTCATTGCTTGCTTGCCTGACTTGAGCGTCGGAGGGTCGTCGCCGGGAACTCCTTCCCGGCCCGACTTTTGTGCAGGCTCGCCGGAGATTCGTGCGACTAGACGGAGGCCTACGTCATCGACTAGGAGAGCGCCACGTGCCCAGCGTCCGTTGGTTCAGCGATTCGGACAGGATCAATTTGGCGCCGTCTGTGGGAACGCACCTGCATCTGAGCAGAAGCAATGGACGAGGCTGGACGACCGCCCACGGTGATGCTCTCCACGAAGGAACTCGACGCTCTAATCAAGGCAAGAGCAGCTAAGCTCGTGGAGCAACAGAGAGAGAATGCGCAAGCCAAGCGGCTGAAGCAACAAACAACGTCAGCATCAGGTGGCCGAGCGGAGGCAATTATCCCCGAGCGGAGGCAATGATCCCCGAGCGGACGCCTCCCCCAAGACAATGATCCAACCGGCATTCAAGGGGGAGCACCGCCGAGCGGATGAAGATGAATTGGGACTTGGATCAACCATGAAGCGCAAATCATCTCCAGCTGTACCGAGCTGGGTGAGAGGTGCGCTGATGTAATTTTATATATGTTTTGGTCGCCTATGTCCTTGTAATGCAGGAAGCAGAAATAATTAAAGGATGACAAATAGCTTCACCGAACGGCAGTGTCAAAATTAACCTTAATGGCCGTCGAGCTCCGACGTTAAAAATAGAGAGACGAGCCGGCGTCTATAAACCCTCCGAGCGGAAGACCGTCGAGCTCCGACGTTAAAAATCGAGAGACGAGCCGGCGTCTATAAACCCTCCGAGCGGAAGACCGTCGAGCTCCGACGTTAAAAATCGAGAGACGAGCCGGCATCTATAAACCCTCCGAGCGGAAGACCGTTGAGCTCCGACGTTAAAAATCGAGAGACGAGCCGGCGTCTATAAACCCTCCGAGCGGAAGACCGTCGAGCTCCGACGTTAAAAATCGAGAGACGAGCCGGCGTCTATAAACCCTCCGAGCGGAAGACCGTCGAGCTCCGACGTTAAAAATCGCGAGACGAGCCGGCGTCTATAAACCCTCCGAGCGGAAGACCGTCGAGCTCCGACGTTAAAAATCGAGAGACGAGCCAGCGTCTATAAACCCTCCGAGCGGAAGACCGTCGAAGCTCCGACGTTAAAAATTGAGAGACGAGCCTGCGTCTATAAACCCTCCGAGCGGAAGACCGTCGAGCTCCGACGTTAAAAATCGAGAGACGAGCCGGCGTCTATAAACCCTCCGAGTGTAAAAAGGCGATCAAGGGGACTCGTACTCGCCGTCAATATCGTTCGACCACCTACGTGTTCTGCTCGGCCCAGTACCCAAAGATACTTCACCAACATCCAGTGAATAACCTCTTCTGTCGAAGCAGAATATATTCGTCCGAGCGGATGGTATTTTCATGGCACTGCTTGGCCGAACTGATGGTCCAGTCAGTCGGACTAATCGCCTCCTTCGACTAGACTTGAAGGGGAGGCATGTGATCCGGTGGTAAGGACGGGGGACCCTCATGAGCGGAGGGTCAAAGGCACGTGGAGGTCAACCCTAAGTTCGCGCTGAACGAAGGATGCCGGGCCGAACGGAAGGATGCCGGGCTGAACAGGAGGATGCCGGGCCGAACGGAAGGATGCCCTGTCGAACGAAGGATGCCGGGCCGAACGGAAGGATGCCCTGCCGAACGGAAGGATGTCGGGCTGAACGGAAGGATGCCGGGCCGAACGGAAGGATGCCCTGCCGAACGGAGGATGCCGGGCCGAACGGAAGGATGCCCTACCGAACGAAGGATGCCGGGCTGAAAGGAAGGATGCCCTGCCGAACGGAAGGATGCCGGGCTGAACGGAAGGATGCCGGGCCGAACGGAAGGATGCCGGGCCGAATGGAAGGATGCCGGGCCGAACGGAAGGATGCCGGGCCGAATGGAAGGATGCCGGGCCGAACGGAAGGATGCCCTGCCGAACGGAAGGATCCCGAGCCGACCTGACATTCGGCCAGGAGCTTCCCGGGCCGGACAGAAGACAACTCGACCATGGGCGGGTTTCCGACGCTCATAGTGAAAAGGGTCACCTGGCCGAGCGGATAGCCCACTCGGCCGAAGCATAAAGCATCGTTGCTGTGGAACACTCTCAGCTGAGCACCCGGTCGGACCGATACCTACGCCCGGTCGGACCTATGCCTGCCGAGCGGCGGGCCGCTCAGCGCGGGAACAGAAGAGACAAGGACAAAGGAAACATTGGGGGAACATCTCCTGACAGCGGGTATGTTCAACGACCAGGCCATACGCAAGATCTTACAATAGAGGATCCCGCTGTCCCATCATAGATGTGCTCGAACTGTAGCAGTATGGTGTCAGGTAAGCTCTTCTGATAAGCCCATACCGAGGTATGGATAGAGGACACGTATGCACCTCGGTATGTGTGCCCGAGCCTCTTCACAGCTCTATATAAAGGGTCCTCACCCTTCGCCGGAGGTACGCATTCTAATATTTGGAGAGCCACTTTTTCATTGCTTGCTTGCCTGACTTGAGCGTCGGAGGGTCGTCGTCGGGAACCCCTTCCCGGCCCGACTTTTGTGCAGGCTCGCCGGAGATTCGTGCGACCAGACGGAGGCCTACGTCATCGACTAGGAGAGCACCACGTGCCCAGCGTCCGTTGGTTCAGCGATTCGGACAGGATCATTATTAATCCAAATTGTCCTTCAGAAGTTAAACTTGGATTGGAAACGATACTTAATATTTTTACTCCAAGTTTAACCGATGTGATCTTCCTAAGTTAAACCATATTACAGAAGTTATCAAATATCTATTTCAAAGATCTGCTTCCAGGTTAAACATGACGAGACACTAGGCCTTCTTGTGTATGAGATCATCCACCACTTCCTAGACAAAGTCTCACAAAGAAATTGGATATTTAACTTCTTACAGTAAACTAGGTTTAACTATAGAGACTTTAATAGAAACACAATATCGAAATATGAAATCGAACAATAAAATCGATAACAAAAATGATAACTAAAAATTGATAACCTCTTGTGTTTGATTTTTCAAGATCTATACAAAAGATGAACTAGTTATGATGCGGAAACTAATAACTAGTTATACATTTTGTAGCTTATAGACCTCTTGATCTTCTATTGTATTCTTCTCCTTCTCTTAGACGTCGTGTGGGCGACGATCTTCCAAGAGGAAATCCACCCAAGCTTCTTCCTTTGCTTCCAAGATCCGACCACCAACTAACCTCCAAGGGGTGCTAGACAAGAGAGTTTCCTTCTCTTCTTCTTCTCCTTCAAGCAATCGGCCACCAAGAGATCTCCCACAATTGATGCCACCGGCCTCCAAGAGAGAAAACAAAAGGAGAGAAGAGAAAGAATAGGGCCGGCCACCAAGGAATTGGAAGAGAAGAAGATGTATTATAAGTGAGGCACCCCCTCCTTCTCTTTTATAATCTTGGTCTTGGCAAAAAAGGAAAGTTTTAAACATAATTAAAACTTCATTATATTCCTTGCTAATGACTAAAAAAGAAAGTTTTAAAACAAAAAAATTAAAACTTCCTTTTAAACTTGTCATGGTTGGCCATATTCAAGTGCTCCAAACAAAGAAAGTTTTAAACACAAAATTAAAACGTCCTTATTTGTTTCCAATAAGAAATTTTAATAAAAAAGTTCTCTTTTAAATCCCTTGTTAGTTATAAAAGGAAAATTTTATAAATTAAAATATCTCTTTTAAAACATGTGGATGGTTACAAAAAAGGAAAGTTTTATCAAAAATTAAAATCTTCCTTTTAACTACAAATAAGGAAAGATATCAAACCTTTATCTTAATCCTTTGTAGAAAACTATAAAAGGAAAGATTTTAAAATTTAAAAAACTCTCTTTTAAAATCATGGCTTCCACATAAGGAAAGATTTTAAAATTTATAATCACCCTTTTATTTAATGTGTGGCCGGCCACCTTGCTTGGGCTCCAAGCTTGGCCGGCCATAATCTTGCCTCCATCCTTTGGCTTAGCCAGCCCTAGCTTGGGCTCCAAGCTTGGCTTGGCCGATCACAAAGAGATGGGTAAGAAGCTTGGCTCTAAGTAGATATAAGGCTTTATAAATAAGAGACTACAATAGGGACTGAGAGGAGGAATTGGTTTTGGTCTCTCGATGAGCTTGAGCTTCCCATGTTCACCCCAAACACCCAACTCAAGTTCATCAATAATAACTCATACCACTAAAGAGTTATTATTGCACTACCGTATCAATCCCATATTACAATATGGGCTCCTTCTTATCATGAGTGCATTAGTCTCCCTGTGTTTAAGATATTGAATGTCCACTAATTAAATGAGTTATTGACAACTCACTTAATTAATATCTAGCTCCAAGAGTAGTACCATTCAACCTTATTATCATGTCAGACTAAGTCAACCTGCAAGGTTTACATGACAATACTTATGAGCTCCTCAAGGGGACATCATCAACCTAGATTACTAGACCACAATTTCATTCTATAATCAACAACACACCATATAAATAATATCATTTCCCAACTTATCGGGCCTATTGATTTAACGAGCAAAATCACACCCTTTGATAAATTAAAGAAATAAATATTAAGTATACGTGCTTATTATTATATCATGATTAAGAGTACGCACTTTCATAATAACAGAGGTTTTGTTCTTTTATATAGTCAGTATAAAAAGGAACTACCTCAAATGGTCCTGCTCAATACACTCATAGTGTACTAGTGTAATTTTATAATCAAGATAAACTAATATCAAATTATACTACAACCACTCCAATGGTTTGCCCCATTCCATCTTGGTTGTGAGCTACTATTTATAATTTATAAGGATCTGATAACATGATCTTCTGTATGTCTCCTCACACCATGTTATCTACAATATAAATTAAATGGATAACTACACTTAGCATAAATGTAGACATTTGACTAATGTGATTCTTATTTCAAAATAAATATTTACAAAAGGCTAGACTTTTAGTATACACTCTAACAATCTCCCACATATACTAAAAGACTATGCTTTTATAAACGCTGCCATACATCTGATTCTCATCCCCTCAACATGCCGATCAAAAGCTTTCGCTGGAAGGGCCTTAGTGAAAGGATCTGCTAGGTTATCTGCTGATGCAATCTTGGTGACAACAACTTTTCCTCACTTTACGATGTCTCGTATCAGGTGGTACTTGCGCTCAATGTGTTTACTCGCCTTATGGGCTCGTGGTTCCTTCGAGTTTGCTACTGCACCACTATTATCACAATAAATTTTGATGATTTTGGGCAAACCAGGAATTACATCTAAGTCCATCAAAAAGTTCCTAGGCCATACAGCTTCTTTGGCTGCCTCAGAGGCTGCCACATACTCAATTTTCATGGTTGAGTCTGAAACACATTTATGCTTAACACTCCTCCATGTTATGTCTCCACCTCCTAAAGTAAACACATAGCCTAATGTAGACTTACTATTGTCCCTATCTGATTGGAAGTTAAAATTCGTGTAACCCACAGGGAGCAAATCATCTGTTTGGTAAACCAGTATATAATCTCTAGTCCTTCTCAGGTACTTTAATATATGCTTTACGTCAATCCAATGTCCCTGTCCTGGATTACTTTGATATCTGCTAACCATACCCACAACAAAACAGATATCCGATCTCATGCATAACATAGCATACATTAGGCTTCCTACAGCTGAAGCATAAGGAACTGCCTTCATTTCTTCTATCTCTTTTGATGTCTTCGGAGACATCTCTTTAGATAAAGATACTCCATGTCTAAAAGGTAGAAAACCTTTCTTGGAGTCTTGCATGCCAAAATGAGCTAGGATAGTATCGATATATGAAGCTTAGGATAAGCTCAACATTCTTTTCTTGCGATCCCTTATTACTTGGATCCCAAGAATATGTGCATATTCTCCCAAGTCCTTCATATCAAATTGCTTGGACAACCATACCCTTACTTCCAACAACACTTTGATATTACTTCCAGCTAACAAAATATCATCTACGTATAATACAAGAAATACCACCACGTTTCCATCACACTTCTTGTATACACAAGACTCATCCGGACACTGAATAAATCCATAAGACTGGATTACTTCATTAAACCGGATGTTCCAAGACCTAGAAGCTTGCTTCAGTCCATAAATAGACCAATTGAGCTTACATACAAGATGTTCTTTGACTTTTGCAATAAACCCCTCTGGTTGCTTCATATAGATATTTTCTTCAAGACTTCCGTTAAGGAAAACTGTCTTGACATCCATTTGTCAAACCTCATAATCCATATGAGCTGCAATAGATAAGAGTATCCGAATAGGCTTAAGCATAGCTACTGGCGAAAAAGTTTCCTCATAATTGATTCTCTCTTTTTGAGTATACCCCTTCGCAACAAGCCTTGCTTTGAAGATTTCCACCTTCCCGTTTGTCCCTCTTTTTCTTTTGTAGATCCATTTACATCCAATAGCTTTTACACAATTTGATGGTTCTACTAGCTCCCAGACTTTGTTAGAATACATAGATTCTATTTCTGAATTCATTGCTCTTTACCAAGATGTTGCATCTTTATCTTGGAGTGCTTCGTCATATGTTCGGGGATCAGGTTTATATTTACCTGGGATCAAGTCCGAAGACTCTCCCAAAAACATGAATCTTTCAGGTTGCCTCACAACCCTCCCACTACGACGAGGCACTGTCTGTAGTTCACTATGTGAAAATGTGAAATAGACTTCGCCACTGTTTACTTCGGCAATTAGTAATTACGAAGTAATATATGATAATCAACTTCGATAATAAATTTGATGCAGTAAATTTGATTTTAGACTTCGTAGGTTTAAAAATATGGGTCTCGCTTTTAATTTTATCTGATATTTTACTTCAAAATATATATTCGATGAAGTAATACATTATAAAATAAAATTTATATATCTAAGTGTTGAAGTAATAAGTGAATGGATTAAAATTTGTGGTAGCTAGGGCTTGAACCGGTTTAGTTTTTTTTCCCAACCCCTGCTAAAACCTAATTCAGCCGAAAGCTTCGATCCCATCTCCTCTTTCTCCTTCGCGTTTTATCCCCGACGCGCGACGACCACCTAATGACAGCCTCACTTTTTCTCCCCGACGCACGACGACCACTCGACGGCAACCTTCTCCTTCAAGGTTTTCTCCCTGAAGCGTGACAGAAGCCTTCTCCTTCGGCATTGTTCCGCCGAAAGAAAACTCAGGTTTTTTCCTTTGCGTTCCCTTCCAATGATGGTAGTTGACGGTAGCTTCTCCTTCCCATCCCCCCTTGACGGCAACTTCTCCTTCCCCTTTCCCCCTGACGGAAGGATTCTCCTTCGCATTTTGTACCGATGGTAGGTTTCTTCGCTCTCCACCCCCTTCTTTCCTTTACTTTCTATTGTGACTTAGTGTTCTTCATCTTTGCAGTACTGTCAGAGGGAATTGACCTTCGATAGGTCGCCCTCTTTGAAGTTTCCTGGCCACGGGAAGAAGGCAAGTGCTTTGTTAAAGTTTGAGCTAGAGATCGTTGTCCCTAACAGATCTGGTCCTACAACCCTACTAACTCGTTAACTAGGTTAGTTTCTGGCATTTCTTGTTTTTCTAGTGACTTGAAGTTGATAATTGTAACAAGTTATGTATTTAAACAAGAAAACCGAGGTGAGATAGGCAAGGTTAGGTAGAGCAAAAAAACTTTACTCTAGCCCCATCTCTTGTTAATCTTGAAAATTTTGAAAATTGCATATTTTGTTTGATGTAGGGTTTTTGTCAAAATTCATTTTTTTAAACTTTATTACTTTTTTAAAAATTAAACAGATAAGTTTTAGATTTTATTCGATAGTAGAAGTTCTTTGTCAACTAGCTGAAGCAAGTTTCTAGATCATTTAATTAACCTTCCTTGAGATCACTTATTGGAGCAAAACCTTAAATGTGTTTTTCACATATACAGTTTCTTTTATTCTATTGTATATAGAAAATCATGTTATGGATTACTCTTGGCAAGTGGTTGTCCTAACAAGTGTTGGGCAATAAAAATGTCCAAGATTATGACAAAGATGTCAGTGCTTAGTATATATTTGCAGCTAGATAAGTTAGAATGCTTTACACCCTTGTTTGATGTGTCTCATGCATTCACAACCAATTGTTAAATCTTCCAACTACTTGTGTTTTTTTGGGTTAGAGGTTAGCACTGAGTAGAATGTAGAAAGAGAGTAGACTATCTTCCAGGCAACAAATTATTTGTATGGAGAGACCAAAGAAGAGGTCTATTTAGATAAAGGAAACAATCTAGTCACTAAGTTTGTTCCTACTATATTAACTGATGAGAAGTTTATGGAAGAAATTGCATCTTTTCTGAGGTAGTCTACTGGTTAGTTTCAGTCTCTTGACAATCCAAGATATCATTACTTGAGTGGGAATCAATTTCTTGCAAGTTACCTTCATTATCCAATAATACATATATTTTCAAATATAACTGCTTCTTAGTGGAAGTCCCAATTACTCATTCTCTATACTTGTAAGTAAATGCTTCAAAAGATAGTTTTAAACTTATTTTACTGAAGCTTATATTTATCTGAAAAGAACTTGCGGTTGCATTAGTAAACGACAGAATTATATAAACAAAATCTATTTCTTTGCTGTAATTTTATCTTATATATTTATTGAGGAAGATGTAAACAAAATCAGTGTCACTATCTGATTTTTGTGTGTTTAATTTTTTTTTTTGTGTGTCACATGACTTCTAAAATTGAGTGTCACTATCTGATTTTTGTGTGACACTATATGACTTCTTGCATTAGATTTTACAAATTAAAATTACATGAATTCTACATTTTGAACTACATGTAGAATTTTTTTAACTTTTATTTATTCACTTTAATATATTCAGATTTTCTTTATTTGTAGATTTTGCTTGATTGAAATGAATAAATCTTAGATATATTTGGATAGAAGGTCTAAGTAGTATGAGGAGGGTGTGGAACAGTTTATTAGAGATTGTTTATAGAATTTTAATATTGACTCCAATGATATTCATTGTCTTTGTTGCAAATGTATCAATCTTAAAAAAGGACCGCAAATGATTGAATTTGTTTTAACAGGCTGGAGGCGAGCTAACTGACTGCATAATTGTATTGAGGAATGAAGCTGCCATCAAAACCTTTAGCAGCAATGGCCATTTGTCCATTGGTGCAGGATTGAGTGCAGCTGCTGGAATTTTTGGACGGGCTGCAGAGGCTGACATACGTGCAGGTGATGGCGGTATCGCTGCTTGTTATACATACAGCTGCAGTAAATGTGCATTTCATCCAAATATCCATTTGCTTACATATCAGATTAAGACATAATCACTGAAGCAAATATAATGTCAAATGAAGTTCAAATGTCTATTGAAATATAGAATATGAATTATGCTTTATTTAACTTGTTTGCTTCTGAACAACTTAATCTCAAGCTTATTGCTCAGGCAAGGTGTTGAATTACTAATCTGGTTGCCTAGATTTAGTTTTGAAATGTTTTTCTTAATTAGACAAAGCAATTGCACCAGACATGCAACACTGAGAGAAAACTGGATTTATAGGACAATGTTTTGGGGATTTCTAAGTCCTGTTTTTTCTCCCCTTATGCAAAAGCTTGAGCATTTACCCGTAGTCTGTGAAGGTAACCACTTACAAGTTACAAAAATGGTAATTCAGTAAACTTGTTCTCCCTCATCACAGGGAAACTAAAAACATTTCTTCCTAGAAGTAAGTCATTTACAAATATTTTAAAGCAGTTTGTATTAGTATTTTCTGAAGGAGAACCTTGGCGCAATGATAAAATTGTTGCTTTGTGACCAAAAGGTCACGAGTTTGAATATGAAGAAGTTGATAGATCGATACTTTGGCGTAAAGCCCGTGAGGACAAATTTGGCAACATAACAAATATGGAGATAGCAGAAGTCGCTGAAAAAATTATAAATGTTTTTTTTTTTATCTAATTTTCATATTGTCTTGCTAAATAATATTAGAATTTTTGGATTGATTTGTTACAATCTCATATTGTAGGATGATTTATTGGAAAAGAAAATCAAAGGAGAGTTCAAATCTTTTGGGACGAATGATGTGTTAACCACTGCCTTAGGAAATCGAGAACACTATGGACGGGTGAGAGGTGGTGTTGAATGTGGACATTCTGTGATGCGATATATGAAAGAGATAGTCTTGGATAAAGATCCACAATTGGAGAGAAAGATGAATTTCTTCTTTATGAAATATTTTTCTTTATAAAATATTGAGTCATTTTTTATTAGTCCTTAAACTTCTGTTAATGTTTCAGTTTGCAGCATCAAAAAATAAATAGTATTACAATCAATCTCAGTATGATGAAGTCAGAAGTGAATGGAGCGAATTCGTCTACTTCTATGTGGGTGCCTAAGTGTTGGCTATGATATAAATTTTAGACATGTATTTAGAGATTTATGGATAAAAAAGTTTTTGGGTTATGGTTAAATATGTCTTTTATGAATACACTTTTGGATTGTATTTGATATATATTTGTGATATATTTGTTTAATTTTGGTGGTAAAAAATATTGTGCTGTAGTAAAATATTATAATATAAATTTTTTTCAATTAAAATTGTATTGCAGTAAAATATGGTTATATTACTTTGATATTATAAATAAATGATGAAGTAATACAATAAAAAAGACTTCACTAAATTTAAATAGTGATGTAGTTAAAGAAACTATTTACTTCACTACTGATCAAATTTATGAAGTAGTTCATATAAATTACTTCGCTACATTGAATTTTTTGTTGTAGAAAAATATACTCTATTACTTCTATACTATGATGAAGTAATACAATAATAAATACTTCAACCAAGACAAATTATGTAGAAGTAAAATTAAACATTTACTGCACTAGAATCCAAAAATTGTGAAGCTGTATACCTATTTTACTTCGTCAAACAACGAATCCTATGAAGTAATATATCATCAACTACTTCGGTCATTTTACTGGTCTCGATGAAGTAATAGAGTTTTTTTACTTCGAAAACGGTTCGATTTTGAACCGATTTTGGACCGGTGATAGATTTCGGTAAACGTGGGGTGAAGTAAAAAATTGACCCTTTTACTTCACGTGCGTCTAGTTCGGTAATTATCTACCTATTATTTCGGATAATATCCGAAGTCTATTATCGATTTTCACATAGTGGTTGTGTATAATTTGTGATACGTGTTGCAGTTTCTTGTGATATTTCATCTTGCACTGTTGGTACTAAAGTAGGTGTGCCCTCTCTCATTTCTTCTAGAACAATTTCACTCATGGGCTTGTGGTTCATTACATAGTTCTCTTCTAAAAATTGAGCATATTAATGCTAATAATGACCTTCTGATCTTTAGGACTATAAAACAAACCACCTTTCGTTCTTTTAGAATAACCTATAAACAACCGTACTTCTGTACGAGATTTCAACTTATCAGCATCTCCCTTCAGCAGATGTGCTAGACTACCCCAAATCCGAATATGACTCAAACTAGGCTTACGCCCATTCCACAATTCTGTGGAAGCAGAGGGTACTGATTAGGACTGTGCAAAAAAATCGACAAATCGAAAATCGGACCGGAACCGGTAGCTTACCGGTTCCGGTTTACCAGTTTATCGGTTAATCAATTTTAATCTGTTCCGGTTAACCAGTTTTTACCGGTTTACCGGTTGATTCCTGGTTTTGGATTTTTTTTTACCGGTTTAACCGGTAAACCGATAAAACTAGGCACCAACCGGTTAACTTGGTTTTAATACGAGCCATGGATTACAAATTACATGGCAAATGAATCTAGTCTATAAAATGAAATCTGAGTATCTGACCAAATGGTGCTTCAAAATTCTTTCATATACCTTTCAATGGACTCAAGCTCAACCTGCAGAACTCTTCACAATCTTCTGGATAAATTTTGTTAAAGCACATACCTCTCTAAAAGTATAATAAACTTGGTCCCATCTTGAAAGTTTTTATATAAATAAATTTTTGGACATGTCTACGTCTCCAATCTGTCCAACCGCCGCCACCACCTGATCTGCAAAGAGTTAGCGGGAGCGAGATCTCCTGCCATGGCAGAGCAACCGGTTGCCGACGAACGGCTCGCCGTTCCGGCCGTCGTCGTGGTCCTCCTGCAGCTGGTGGAGCGCAACGACGCTGCCTCTGACGGCCAACGAGCTCCGTCGGCCTTCCAGGGCGTGCGAAAGCCGTCCATCTCGGTGCGCCACTACCTGGTGCGCATCTTCCGCTATACCTGCTGCAGCCCCTCCTGCTACGTCGTCGCGTACATATACCTCGACAGCTTCGCCGGCAGCCGCCAAGCCGTTGCCCTCGACTCCTTCAACGTCCACCGCCTCCTCATCACCAGCGTCCTCACCGCCGTCAAATTCATGGACGACATGTATGTATCTAAATGCCATCCTCCTCAAGAAACAGAGCAATTAGCTCTTGGAATTAACAATTGCATTGCTCAATTATGATCCAAGATTAGTGGTTCCTAATTCCTTTATTTACAATCTGCTGATTTAGTGTGCTTCAACTTGCTATCCCATTAATTGCGCTCTCTCTCTCTCCCCCCTCTCTGTACACCTGCCAACTAACAATGAAGTGGATACATGTTTTTTTTTTTTCCAAATGATGATTAATCAATCTGAAAAAATAAATTGTGTGTCGACAGAATGAGACTTGAGACATACTTGTAGCCATTCGGCAGAATGTCCTTCTCATACATTGAAAATTGGCAATTTGTTGGAATTGGTAGCTTTCTTCAGGTTGTATCTTCAAAGAACCAAGTAGAATACGTGTAGCAATATCTATTAAGTAGGTAAGAATAATGTAACAGTATGAACTGGATATCAATCTACAACATTTAGTCGAGAACATGAGAAAATTTCTATATTAAGCCTTTTAATTAATGGTGTTTTTTTGTTTTATTATTTCATCAAAGGTTTGGAACTCTTAACTTTAGTTTTACCGGTTCTCAGTTGGAACTGGTTAACCGACCGAAACCGGTTCAACCGGAACCAGTAGAACCGGTAAGATATCGGTCAGTTAATCGGTTTTAAATAAATCATGGTAAACCGGAATTAACCGGAACCGATAAACCGGTAAACCGGTTAACCGACCGGTTGAACATGCCTAGTACTGATTTAGAAAGTACCAAGTTCAGAATGTATACTGTTGTTTCTAAAACGTATCCCTAGAATGAATTTGGTAATTCTGAATATCTCATCATCGATCTAACCATTTCCATAAGAGTCCTATTCCTTCGTTCTACCACACCATTCTATTGGGGTGTACCAGGTGCAGACAATTGGGATTGAATCCCTATCTTTGATAAATAACTTCTAAACTCTTCTGAGAGGTACTCGCCACCACGATCAGACCGTAGTGCCTTGATACTTTTACCTTGACGTTTTTCCACATCAACCTTGTACTCTTTGAACTTATCAAAGCACTTAGACTTGCGGCGCATCAAGTAAATGTACCTATATCTCGAATAATCGTCTATAAAAGAGACAAAATATTCGAAACCACCTCTCTCTTGGATAGTCATAGGTCCACACAAATCAGAATGAACCAATTCCAACACATCTTTTGCTCTATACCCCTTGGTCTTAAAAGGTCTCTTGGTCATTTTTCCTTCCAAGCAAGATTCACAGGTTGGAAAGTTTTCCAACACTAATGAACCCAAGAGTCCATCGACTATTAGCCTTTGAATCATACTCAAGTTAATATGACCAAGTCTTAGATGCCAAAGATATGTTAGGTTAATTTTCAAAGGTTCCTTTCTCTTATTTGAATTAGCGGATGTGTTATTAATTTCCATTTGTTGCTTTGCGGGAGTTATTGGATTTAGAGTATACAAATTGCCAACTAATGTACCAGAACAGATAATAACCCTATTTTTCTTGATAACCACTTTATCATCAAAAGAAACAGCATATCCATCTAAAAATAGTTTAGAAACTGAAATTAAATTATTTCTAAAACTTTGTACATAGACAATCAAAGTTCTATTCATATCAAATGATAAGTAGACATCTCCCACTGCAACAGCCGCCACTTTTGTAGCAATGCCCATGTAGACAGTTATCTCTCCCTCATATAATCGTCGAATTTCCTGGAACCCTTGCAATGAATTGCATACATGATCAGTGACTCCTGTATCTACACACCAGGTACTGGCAGATAACACTGCTATACATGTTTCAACTACTAGAAAATAAGATATACCTTTATTGTTCTCTTTCCTACGAGGATAGACCGCCTTCCAATGTCCAAACTGCTTGCAAATAAAGCACTTGCCTTTCGGTTTCTTTATTCCTGCTTTTAGTCCAGTACCTAGAGATCGATTCACTTTCTTTGCTGAGCCAGCTTGTTTCTTCTTCTTCTTCTTCTTGCCTTTCGACTTAAAAGTAGAAACATTTTCAGCAAAGTGAATTTAAAAATTATGACGAAATAACTCTTCTGCTGTCTGAAGTTCTGTCAGTAGTTCGGCCAATGAATAAATCCTTTTATTTATATTGTAGTTCAGGAGGAACTGCTCAAAACTTTTGGATAGTGTTTGGAGAATGATATCGACCTGGGTTTCTCCATCGATTTCAGCTCCAAGGATTTGTATCTCGTTCAAGTAAGCCATCATTTTGAGGATATGCTCCCTTACGGGTGTCCCCTCTGCCATGGTGGCTGTCATTAAATTACTCATAGTCTCTTGCCTAGCAGCCCGATTCTGGTGTCCGAAGAGTTTCTTGAGATTGTACATCATGTTATAGGCAGTAGGCATGGACTGATGCTGATGTTGCAGCACATTTGACATAGAAGCCAAAATGTAACACCGCACTATCTCATCTGCCTTGACCAATTTCTTATGATACTCAATCTCCTCTTCACTAGAATCACTATTAGGCTCATTAGGGCAGAACTCTAATAGTACAAACTTATAGCCTTCAACAGTTAGGACAATGTCCAGGTTTCTTTTCCAATCTATGTAATTGGGACCAGTAAGTTTGTTCTCTTTCAAAATAATAGCTAGTGGGTTGAAAGTCATCCTAAGAATCACAAAATAAGTTTTGGTCAAAACTTTAGAATTTAGAATAATATTGAGTCCTCAAACAATATTATTTAAATTCGCCAACATCTCAAAACACCGTGAATTTTGTATGCCACGATAGTGTGGACGTATACAAATTCAAACATTTATAAGAGGAGGTTTTACCCATTAATTTTATTCTTGTCAACCTAACTTTATGACAAATAAAATTAATAGTTGGTATTCCTTTGGTCACACAAATAATAGCAGTTACTCCGATGGGGAGGATATTATTAAATGCGCTTAAGTGTATACCATTACTTGATACTTAGTCCATTAAATAGGATTATGCCCCTTCAGTTGGAGAAAATCATACGCTCCTAAATAATTTCCTATAACCATCCATAAAGGAAGTTTGATCTAGTGATCCGCAAACAAACTCATCCGATGTGGAGGAAGGCACTCAGAGCCAACGCGTAAGTTTGAATGCACCACTTACAAACCAGTAATGGAGACCATGAAATTTATTTATAAATCCCTCTTCCACTTAGTTATTTAAGATGAGGATTTTAGCATGCACACACACACATCACAGCAAATAAAAGCAATAAATATGGAAAAACAATTTCCAACTATTATGGTCTCTTCCATTACTGTCCTCCGTGTGTTGCCAGCCCTAGCAATCATCAAAACTAGCCACCAACCCTAGGGCTCATATCGACGCGTCCATCAAGCTTCCTTTTCTACTGCGCCTCTGGTCCTTAAATAGCACCACGCCTCGCAAGGATACAATCCGCGACAAAAATAAAATTTTACATATATCGATCCTATATTCCACAAAGGAATGTACATAAAGTCTAGATCGAATAAAATGTAAAATCCTAAAACTAATACAACTCCTGCTATATTTAATAAATACAATCATGCACACGCATAAAATGCCCTCGATATATCCGAGGGTCCAATCACACACAATCACAATAGGTCATAATAGTTGGAGTCTGCAACCACACAGTTAATCTATTTGCACATCCTACTATCATCCTGCCTAAAATATGTATGACATGTACATAATTAAACTAAAAACCAAACACACAGAGGTATATCCTAGCTCTGATACCAATTGTTGGTTGCTACTCAGAATACCGTCCTAGTTCCCCTGTACAAAAATTTGTACAAGCATAGAACTATCCTAGCTACCCTTGTGCTCTACTGAAGTTAAATTTGGATTGCAAACGATGCTTAATATTATTAATCCAAATTGCCCTTCAGAAGTTAAACTTGGATTGGAAACGATACTTAACATTTTTACTCCAAGTTTAACCGATGTGATCTTCCTAAGTTAAACCATATTACAGAAGTTATCAAATATCTATTTCAAAGATCGGCTTCCAGGTTAAACATGGCGAGACACTAGGCCTTCTTGGGTATGGGATCATCAACCACTCCTAGACAAAGCCTCACAAAGAAATTGGATATTTAACTTCTTACAGTAAACTAGGTTTAACTATAGAGACCTCAATAGAAACACAATATCAAAACATGAAATCGAACAATAAAATCGATAACAAAAACGATAACTAAAAACCGATAACCTCTTGTATTTGATTTTTCAAGATCTATACAAAAGATGAACTAGTTATGATGTGAAAACTAATAACTAGTTATACCTTTTGTAGCTTATAGACCTCTTGATCTTCTATTGTATTCCTCTCCTTCTCTTGGACGTCATGTGGGCGACGATCTTCCAATAGGAAATCCACCCAAGCTTCTTCCTTTGCTTCCAAGATGTGACCACCAACTAACCTCCAAGGGATGCTAGACAAGAGAGCTTCCTTCTCTTCTTCTTCTCCTTCAAGCAACCGACCACCAAGAGATCTCCCACAATTGATGTCGGCGGCCTCCAAGAGAGAAAACAAAAGGAGAGAAGAGAAAAAATAGGGTCGGCCACCAAGGAATTGGAAGAGAAGAATAGAAGATGTGTTATAAGTGAGGCACCCCCTCCTTCTCTTTTATACTCCTTGGTCTTGGCAAAAAAGGAAAGTTTTAAACATAATTAAAACTTCCTTATATTCATTGCCAATGACTAAAAAGGAAAGTTTTAAAACAAAAAATTAAAACTTCCTTTTAAGCTTGTCATGGTCGGCCATATTCAAGTGCTCCAAACAAGGAAAATTTTAAACACAAAATTAAAACTTCCTTATTTGTTTCCGGTAAGAAATTTTAATAAAAAAGTTCTCTTTTAAATCTCTTGTTAGTTATAAAAGGAAAATTTTAAAATTAAAATCTCTCTTTTAAAACATGTGGATGGTTACAAAAAAGGAAAGTTTTATAAAAAATTAAAATCTTCCTTTTAACTACAAATAAGGAAAGATATCAAACCTTTATCTTAATCCTTTGTAGAAAACTATAAAAGCAAAGATTTTAAAATTTAAAAAACTCTCTTTTAAAACCATGGCTTCCACATAAGGAAAGATTTTAAAATTTATAATCACCCTTTTATTTAATGTGTGGCCGGCCACCTTGCTTGGGCTCCAAGCTTGGTCGACCATAATCTTGGCTCCATCCTTTGGCTTAAGCCGTCCCTAGCTTGGGCTCCAAGCTTGGCTTGGCCGGCCACAAAGAGATGGGTAAGAAGCTTGGCTCTAAGTGGATATAAGGCTTTATAAATAAGAGGCTACAATAAGGATCGAGAGGAGGAATTAGTTTTGATCTCCCGATGAGCTTGAGCTTCCCGTGTTCGCCCCGAACACCCAACTCAAGTTCATCAATAATAACTCATACCACTAAAGAGTTATTATTGCACTACCACACACATCCCATATTACAATATGGGCTCCTTCTTATCATGAGTGCATTAGCCTCCCTATGTTTAAGATATTGAATGCCCACTAATTAAATGAGTTACTGACAACTCAATTAATATCTAGCTCCAAGAATAGTACCACTCAACCTTATTGTCATGTCGGACTAAATCCACATGCAGGGTTTACATGACAATCCTTATGAACTCCTCAAGGGGACATCATTAATCTAGATTACTAGGATACAGTTTCATTCTATAATCAACAATACACCATATAAATAATATCATTTCCCAATTTATCGGGCCTACTGATTTAAGGAGCTAAATCACACCCTTTGATAAATTAAAGAAATAAATATTAAGGTGGCGTTTGGTTTAGAAGTTTGGGAATGAGGGAATGGATTCATTTTCAAACCTTGTGTTTGGTTAGTGGGAATGGAATCAAGATTTTGGAATGAAACTCAAAAATTTGGGTATGGATGAAACCCACCCCCTCCCTTGGGTTTTGATGGAATGAGAATAAGAATTAAGTTTTGGACGAAAATACCCTTGTATATTTATTCAATTTTTCTTTCATTTCACTCTCTCTCCTTATTCTCTCTCATCATACTTTCTCTCTCTCATTCTATCATCACATTTTCTCTCTCAACATACTTTCTCTCTCCTTATTTTCTATCATCACATATTCTCTACCATTTTTCCTTTGTATTCTCTCTCATTATTTTCTCTCTCTTCATTCTTTCCTCATTTTTCATCATATTTTCTCTGTCATCATTCTTCCTCTCTCCTTAATCTCTCTTACTATACTCTCTCTATATTTTATCTCATCACACTTTCTCTCTCTTCATTCTCATCCATCATACTCTCTCTCCTCATTCTCTCTCATCACACATTCTCTACCATTTTCTCTCTATATTCTCTCTCATCACACTCTTTCTCTGATTATTTTCTCTCTCTTCATTCTCTCCTCATTTGTTCATCATACTTTCTCTCTCCTCAATCTCTCTTACCATACTCTCTCTATATTTTATCTCATCACACTTTCTCTCTCTTCATTCTCTTCCATTATACTCTCTCTCCTCATTCTCTCTCATCACACATTCTCTACCATTTTCTCTCTATATTCTCTCTCATCACACTCTTTCTCTTATTATTTTCTCTCTCTTCATTCTCTCCTCATTTGTTCATCATTCTTTCTCTCTTATCATACTTTCTCTCTCCTCAATATCTCTTACCATACTCTCTCTCCATATTTTCTCTCATCACACTTTCTCTCTCTTTATTCTCTTCTATCACACTCTCTCTCCTCATTTTCTCTCATCACAGTTTCCCTCTCTTCATTTTTTCCCATTACACTTTCTCTCTTATCACATTTTCTCATCATACTTTCTCTCCTCAATCTCTCATTTTCTCTCATCACACTTTCTCTCTCTTTAATTTTTCCCATCACTCTTTCTCTCTCAACACACTTTCTTCTCATAATACTTTTTCTCATTTCAATCTCTCCTATCACGCTCTTTCTCCTCATTTTCTCTCATCACACTTTCCCTCTCTTTATTTTTTCCTATCATACTTTCTCTCTCATCATTCTCTCTCATCATATGTTTCTCTCATATTCAACTATATCTTCCATCTAATTTTTTCTCTTATTTTCCTCTAAGGGTAAAAAAGGAAATTTAAGTTCATTCCGATTGAAAATATTCAACTAACCAAACATTATTTTTAGGAATGATACCCAAGCTCATACCCATTCCCATTCCACAATACTATGATACTCATTCCCATTCTAATTCCTAGGAGAGAACCAAACGCCACCTAAGTATACGTGCTTGTTATTATATTATGATTAAGAGTACGCACTTCCATAATAACAGAAGTTTTATTCTTTTATATAGTCAGTATAAAAAGAAACTACCTCAAATGGTCCTGCTCAATACACTCATAGTGTACTAGTGTAATTTTATAGTCAAGATAAACTAATACCAAATTATACTACAACCACTCCAATGGTTTCTCCCATTCCATCTTGTTTGTGAGCTACTATTTATAATTTATAAGGATCTGATAACATGATCTTCTATGTGTCTCCTCACACTATGTTATCTACAATATAAATTAAATGGACAACTACACTTAGCATAAATGTAGACATTTGATCAATGTGATTCTTATTTCAAAATAAAAGTTTACAAAAAGCTAGACTTTTAATATACACTCTAACAGCGTCTTTATCTCAGATTCCTCCCGGTGACGGTGATGATGGTGATGATGATAATGGCGGTGGTGGTGATTCTTCGTAAATTTATGGTAAGTTTTATGTTATGATTTTTTTGCATGCCATGTTATAGTTGCTTTTATATTTTTATTTTACCTTGATACTTTACATGTTATGCCATGTTTTGTATATTTTTGACTTGTCTACTACTAATCCATGCAAATTTGGCTATATAGGTTTGATACTTTTATATGTCATGAAACATGTATTTTTGATTACATGACCTATATATTTTTTTTATGCTTAGTTACAAGTTTCATTTCATGTATGTGTATATGTTTCATGCATATAAGGATGAATGATATTTTTTGCCATCTAAATCTTTGATATATTATGATAATGATTTAAGTTTTATTTAATTTGTTATAAATGTTAGATACATATATCATTGATATGTTAGATACATTTCTTTTTTAGTTATAAATGTTATTTATTGTTTGTTTGTAATTTGATGCAAGAAAAGAAGCACGGAAGAATGAAGGCCCTGAGACATGACGCTTTGTATTTTTTTTCCTGTGTGCATTAGATGCCTTGTGATTATATGTTTGGATATAATGATTTGCTAAACTTGTTGTTGTATAGATGTTGTTTATTTGTGTATGAATATGATGTGTTTAGTTTTGGATGACTTGTTTGAATGTTGGATATGGATGTGTTGAATGTTTAATTGGATGTGTTGATTATGATGTATGTTTGATATGTAAATAGGATAAAAGAAAAAAATTGGAGAGTTGTTGATTTTTTTTTTTGTGTGGGGGTGGGGGGGGGGGGTTAACATTTGCGACAAATATGCATTCATCGCAAATTTGTTATGAATCTTGATTCGTCGTAAATTTAGGATGAAAATTTGTTTTTGTCGTAAATTTATGAAGTTTTATGGCAGAGAAAAAAATAATGAATTCATTGCAGATCTGCGACAAATTTAGTTTGTTGTAGAATTCGTTGTAGATCTGCAATGAATTCAGATTCATCGCAGATTTGTGACAAATTTAGATTCATCGCAAATCTGCGACGGATTGAATTTGTTGCAGAATTCATCGTAGATCTGCGATGAATTTGAATTTGTTCTAGATCTGCGATGAATCTATGTTTTCGTCGCAGATCTGCGATGAAAATAGGGTTTTTTTGCTTGCGTTTATTCGCAATTATGCAACATTTTTTGGGATAAAAATTAATTCGTTGCAAATCTACGACAAAATTATATGTTTGTCGCAGATTTAAGATTATGAAATTTGCGACGAATTATTTTTTGTTGCAGATTTGCAACGAAATCAGCAATGAAAAATAAAATTTGTCACAAAATTTGCGACGAATTTCATTTTTTTGTCCCAAAAATTTAGCAACGGCAAATTAGCGACGAATTATTTTTCGTTGCAGAATTCGTCAAAAAATTTTTTGCAACGAATTTTTTTTCAAAATTCCTCCCAAAAATCCAATTTTTTTGTAGTGTCTCGATGCTCATTTTAAACGAGCTTGCTTCGTTTTCGTCGTCTTGATAGCTTGCCATTAACACAAGTCCGGAGAAAGCCTCAATCTCTTATTTGGACGATGTTTTGTCCCACGTCGCCTTCAGGTTTTTATGCTTGTTCATTTGGATGGGCTTCTTGTTCTTGCCTTTGTCCTTGTTCTTCAATTTAGAGCAGTTGTCTTTAATGTGCCCTTTTTCATTGTAGTAGTAGCATCTGATTTTTTTCTCTTTCTACCCTGCAGATGGTTAGATTTTCTAGATTTAAATAATTTTTAAACTGATTTACCATCATCACCATTTCCTCGTCGTCGAAAGAAGATTCTGAATCTAGTTCATCCATTTTCACCTTAAGGGCAATATTATGCTTCGACTTCTTCTTTGAATCTGCACATCTCGATTCATGAACTTCAAAAGTTGAAAATAACTCTTCTAAGGTAATAGATTCTAAATCTTTAGAGATATAGTAGGCACTATTAATGATGCCCATTTCATATTTCTAGGGAATGTATTAAGAGCGTACCTTAGTAAATCTCGGTTGCTTACCTTTTCTCTGAGATTCGAAAGTCCGGTGATGAGCTCCTTAATCCTTGAGTGAAGGTGTGCAATGGTTTCGTTTTCTTCAAATCGAAGGTTCGTGAGCTGGTTGTGAAGTAAGTCCCGTCTCGTGAGCTTGGCTTCGGACATCCCTTCGTGTAGCTCAAGGAACTTCTTCCAAAGCTCCTTTGTTGAGTTGTAGACACCGATCCGGTTGACTTCTTGTGGTGGTATGATGCTCAGTAGATGGAACTCTGCTTTTCCGTTTACCACGTAGTAGGCCTGCTTGTTCTTCGTTCACTAGTATTCTTCCTTACCTTCGGATGCTACAAAATCGAACTTCATTATTAAAAGAAATTCAAAATTGATTTTAAAGAATACTTGCATTCTCTTTTTCCAGCTCGCGAACTCCCCCTTGAACTTCGGTGGATATATGCTTGGTCCGGCCATCGATTCAGTGCTTTGATCGACAGTTAGTTCTCCTGAAGCATCCTTGCTCTGATACAACTTGTCCTTGCTCTGATACAACTTGTTAGGACCCTTGGCAGCCAGCTAGAAGGGGGTGAATAGCTCCTGCACAAATCAAACAAAATAACCTTTCTCGGACAAATAACTTGATTAAAAGAACACTTGCATATAAAAATAATTAAGAAACTAAAACACAGAGACTCAGTGGATTTACTTGATTACAACCGGGGAGGTTATTAATCTAAGATGAAAAAGTGCACTCACAATTCTCCTTCTGGCGGAGAAGCCTCTTTATAGCACTGAACACTCAAAAACAGAAAGCTAAACAGAAAATGAAGTGTGTACAAGTGTGTATTGATCTTTCTTGTTGTTAAAAAGTTTTAGGAGCAAAGCCACTTATATAGCCTTACTCGGGGCTCCTGGAAGGGTTCTAGGCACCTGGAGAGGGATAAAATTTTATCCCCTTCACAATGGATCACCGTCAAACGCTATCCGGATAAACTTCGATTCCGGGCGCCCGAACCTAGAAAGTCAACCATGTTGACTTTTTCAGTCCGGGTCTTTCGCTCCGATTTCACTCACCTTGGTTTGGGTCTTCCGCTCTGATTTCTCTTGCTTGGGTGATCTCGGCCATCCGGAATAGGGATCACCTGAACCCAACTTTCGGCCTTCTCGAGCAAGCTTCCGCTCCTGGCTTCTCGTCCTTCAGAAATACCGTGTGCCTCATTCTCATTTGCCTGCATACTCTTCCACAGCTCCTCATCCCTCGAATGCACCAAGCTCGTCGGCTCTCTCCCATGCCGTCCTTCTCACTAGCTGCGTCTTTTGTTTGACGCCCTGTTCTCCTAATTTCCTGTACACTTAAACACAAGGTTAAACACAATAGATGTAAAATACCGGAAAAGGGTGAATAACCATAAGGGAATTTTCCGAAATTTTTAGAAAATTTTTAGGAATTTTTCGGAGCTTGTATGACGAGTTTACGAGGATAAAAATTGGGTCCCAAGAAAGTCTGTTTAGGCTGTTGGACCCCGTGGTGTTTTGATGTGATCAACCAAGTTGGTTAGGTCCTGCTTTGTGTTTGATCCCTGTGTCTGAGTGTGTAGGAGCTTAGGAGCATAGGAAGTCAAGCGGAAGACCCGGCTAGCGAGAAGGACGGCACGGGAAGGGAGCCGACGGGCTCAGTGCGTCCAAAGGACTAGAGAGCTGCGGAAGAGTACACCGGTGGGCGAGAAGAACGTGCGTGGCGTTTGAGCGACGTTAAGCTGGGGAGGAAGACTACTCGAGGAGAAGGCCGGGAAATGGGTTCAGGTGAGCCCTATTTCGGTTGGCCGAAATCACCCAATCGCATGGAGCTACGGAAGTCAAAGCAAGGCAAAAGGATGCTGGAAATAGAGCTTAAGGCGCCTCAAGCCAGAATGGAGGCGCCTCCACCTTGGAGGCACCTCAATCTTCCTTGGAGGCGCCTCAAGCTTGAAGGCGCCTCAAGACTTGATGAAGGCGCCTTCAATGGTCAAAAGTGACCGTTTGAGCAGTGAATAAAGTTTTATCCGCTGACCGAGCTGGAGGCGCCTTGAACCTTGTTGGAGGCGCCTTAGACCCTCGGGATAGACTTTCCAGGAGCTATATAAAGGCCCCTGGAGCTAGGAAATATTCAACAACTCAAGCAATCAACTATGTAGTCCTTCCTAGCAATAGTTTTAAGCTTCCAAAGTGTAAAAGACTTCTCCGCCTTCAGAGAAGGAGATTTTTCTAGTGCGCGCTTTTCATCGCCTTGGATTAACAATCTTCTTGGTTGTAACCAGGTTAACTCCCGAGTTTCTAGCTTTATTATTTTAGTTCTTTTACTATTATTGCTATTGCTTTTACTTTGAGTTGAAAAGATCCGAGGAGGGTACGCTTTATTTTTTTTAGAAGCAATTCACCCCCTCTTGCCGGCCTCCGCTGCACCTACATAGGCTACCCCATTTAAGCGAGGAAATGTTGATTTTTTTTTCTTATTTTTCTTTCCTCCCCGTGTGCTCGAGCCTTTTTCCCTGACGCTGATCCTTTTCGTTTCCCTCCGCTTAACGGTTTCAATCTCCTCAACCGCCGACGCCGGTTTCCTCCTGCCTAAGTGTACAAAACCAAGCCCGATCCCCTCTGTTCCTTCTTCTCTTCTCCTCTGCGTGCCGACACCGACCCAGCGCCACCGCCCTCCCAACGCCACCTCCTCTCCCTCTACCCTAATTTGGGTTGTGTGCATGCCCTAGTGTCTACTGACGCCGCCTTGATCTCCAACGCCTCTAATTGCCAAGTTCAGTTTGATCGTTCCCCGACAGCCCCGGTCGAGCGGAAGCGCCTAGGTGTCGCCCTCTCCATGCATGGAGCAGCACCGACGCTGCTACAAACCGATCTCAACCGTGCCCTAGATCGGCTTCTGCACATCATTGCCGACCACATAAGACCCATGACGGGTTGTTGGAGCCTGAGGTCGTGCCCTATCCTTCGTCCACCGCCGATCGCCTCATAGTCGACCTCGACAGATCGCCGCCCCTTCTTCCTGATGAAAGTGTAGCCTCGGTATGGGCTGGACTTCGGCCAAGAGAAAGGATTCAAGCTCTAGCCTTGATTAGTCATCGTTCCTTCCTTCTTTTCTTGTCGCAGAATGCCACAATCCACCCTGACGACACTATGGATTCCTCAGCACCTAAGGGGATTTGATTTGGAGGTTAGTAGCTTCATCCAACCCTGATTATCGATTTCGACAATGAGTCTTTGTTTGTTGTGAATCATCGAGTGGTGTATTTACTTTAGGGATCAACAACCACACTGGTTTGCTTTGGTCACATTGTTCAATCAACGACTGTGAATACGGCTGTGAACTTGAGGTAAGGGTAGGGATTTGATATATGTGTTGGATTGGGTAGGTTATGGATTTCGTAATTAGTTGTTTATGTGTAAAAGGAATTAGGTTTCTATTAATGGTTGATTGGAGATTAGGTAACTAACCCTAATTGATCGTCAATTTTATTTAGGCAGGATGATGGTCATGTGATTAGGGTTTTACCCTAATTTAGGATTATAGATTTTATTTAGCTATTTATAAGAATTATAGCTAAATAAAATATATTTATATTGGTAACGCAGGACTTTGACGCGAGACAAGCATCTCGACGTCAGATTTGGATCAGATTGGACCTTTCTATTAGAGGCGGGTACTTTGACTTATCATTTTAGATATATCATTTGATATGCATAGTAATATTTTTAAGAAATAGTAATGATTATATTTCTTATCTGCATCGGTTGGTCACTACCCGATACCTGTTACATGCTTGTTTTGTTTACTTGTTATGCACTTCATGTTAGTACCTACCTGATTATACATGCTTATAAGGGTAGTGACATAACCATGCTTCATAATGTTCAGGACCTAGATTTTTATACCTTATCTGATCTGTGTACCTAGACCTTTGATTTGATTCATTGTCCTATCGTACACATTATGTAGAGATGGATAGGTTCAGGATATTCCCATGCTTAGTATCATGCACCATCTCGCATGATTGCATGCTGCACGATAGTCGACTCCATTATTATTGAAAATATCGCTAGTTACATGGATCTACACACACAACCACTCATGGGTTAGTGGTTCTTATCAGTCAGCGTGTGTTGCAGCAAGTGCTCTGTCAAGGGCTCCGTTGGTCCACTCATGGGCAGTGTGACATAGCGTTGTAGTAGGATGGAGATCCCTCCTCTGGACTTGCTCAGGGAGATGAGAGCATTGAGCTCCCCCACTTATGATTTGGGGTAGAAGGATAGGTATACTCCGATAGCATCCCATCCACTCGGTCACTCATCAGGAGCAGTGATGGCAGAGTGCACGGTTGTTACAGCCCTACCCACTCGGTCTCACCATCGTGTGTGAGACGGCTGACTGGAGAGTAGGGGTGGCCATGACATGTCTTTGGCATTATACGCATTGATGCATTTATTGCTTGTGTTTGCTGCACTTGTATGTTGCATATTGGATGGATGCATTTGTTTGACATGCATACAGGATTCCTATTCCTCTCAGTTGATTATCCATACACCGGGTCCTAGTTAGAATAGTTTTCTCCTGTTTATTTCAGTTGTATTTATCATTCTTATATCAGGAGACTATACGTATGATTAGTGCTAGTTGTTATTTTCTTACTATGCATGTCAATATTACCCGCTGAGGAGTTGACTCACCTCGTGTATGTTTACTATTTTCAGGTTGAGGTTGTCCGGAGTAGTTCCAGTCGCTAGTCCCCTGCAGATCACGAAGATGTGTTTTATCTTTTGGTTTCTTATTGTACTTTTTAGACTTGTTCTAGCTTTAACACTTGGATATTGTGTTATCTTTATTGTCGATGAGTTTTATTGGACATGTTTTGCTACATGCCTGCCTTGATGGCAGAAGAGGTGAGTTCATTGTGATTTGTGTTTTATGGGTGTAGTGGAGTAGGATATCTGTTTTGAGCTTTATGGGTGTAGTTGAGTAGGATTTTTGACTTGATTTTCCTTATCGTCACATTAGTTGAGTTTTGCTATTAAACTGCGTGGGTGTTTGCATTATTATTTATTGTTGTTGTTCCAACCGTGTTGGCTGACGTATATGTGGCCCTGAGGGCATTGTAGGAAGTTTCATATTGTCACCCGTACAGGGGAGATGCTGTCGAAAGTTCTTCTGGCAGGGACTCCTCCGGGGCGTGACAAATCTAACCTTTTAAGCCATACTTAACCAGAATCTCAGAACCGAGGTATTACAATCACCCCCACTTAAAGACACAACATCCTCATTGTGTTACCATAAATCACACCACAGACAAATCCCAGAATCTCTCTCGCTAAGTGGTGCCCTGGGTGCTCCTGCCACAGGCACACTCACAGTCGCAAGGTTGCTCTGATACCATCTAACCTTTTAAGCCATACTTAACCAGAATCTCAGAACCGGGATATTACAACAGGACCTAACATAACTTGTTTGATCACATCAAAACAATCTTGGGGTATCAACATTTACAAGGAAACACATTGATTTACTTGCTATCTTATTACATGGAAATACCTTTTGTTGACTCAAAAATGCACTAGCACTTCATCTCAGAATCTTCAAGAACCGGCTCCCAAAATCTTCTAATGAACCTTCTTTTATAGGCTTCAAGTCAGGAATGATTTTCACATATTCGTTGATTGATCTTACTCATTAGTCAATTGATATGTTAAATCTAACCGTTTAAATCTGTAGAACGACTCTTTCTTGATCTGTGCCTCCAGTCAACCTCAATCTTCTTCTTCGATGGGTACTCTATATTCGGTGAGGATAGTGAATCCGGTTTGGATTACTATCCACATTTCCACCTGAGTCTTTAAGTGGTACTCTATTCAACCCTTCCAATAACCGAAGTCCTCGTTGTAGAAAAGAGACAAGCGGGTGGTACTGTAGTCTTCTTGATGGATCATGTAGAGGATAAGATCTTGCAAAAAAAATCAAAATAAAAAAGATTGTCAATACTATATATTGGATTAATAGTGTGGGAGAAAAAAAAATAAGACGAATAATGACTTGAGTGGTGTTACACTAATTTCGAGAAAAAAAAACTAAAAGATTTGTCAGAAGAAATGATTGTACCAATTTGACTCAAGGAGAAAAACTGAAAATGAAAAACCAAAAAAGGCATGATACCAATTTTAACTCTTCTTGGATGGTGGTTGCACCAATTTATAGCAACTCTGCTCTGATACCAATTGTAGAATCAAAGAAGTGCTAGAGAGGGTGAATAGTATATGCTACTTTTTTATATTTTTCGGAAACTCGAGAGATAGTAATGAAAAAGAAATAAACAAGAGCACAATGCTAACACCACTCCTTTTTTACTTGGTTCATGGTTTGTACTGCTAGCCCAAGGTCCGTGATCGTTGATCGCTTTTGTTGGATAATCCATTAAAGATTTGATGTTTTACAAGAATTCAAATATACACAATAACTAAAGACAATAAAAATACCAATAACAAATTGAGATCCGAAGTAGAGCATTGTTGTCGGTGTGGCATGTCAACATTATAGTAGAATTTTTGTGCAATGGGAAGATCATTTGAGCGGGAAAATTAATGATTTAAGCTACTAGTTTAACACTACTTTTATAATGTATCCAGGGTGCCTCGAATGACCTAGGGCACCTCGGAGTAAGTCTTATCTGATGCATCGTTGCGTTATCTTCTTTGAGATGAAATTTCTGATCTAGGGCGCCTTGGATTGTTAGGTTCCAAGCGCCTTGGATTGTTCTAGGGTGCCTAGAACCTTCCAATGCCTCGAAACTCCTCTAAGCATCTTGAACTTCATTCAGGTCATTTCCTTCGGCTGCTACATCAAAGAATTAGCACACAAGTATAATATCAAAGTAGATATAAACTAATTTAACAGCCTTGGGATTGTTTAGTCCTAATTTTTGGATTTCCAATGAAACTCTAGATTGGAACAATGCTTACTGTTCCCTTCGAGGGAACACGTCTTCACCTGCTCCTCTTAGAAGAGTTTATCTGACTCTGCCAAATATTTGGTCCTCTAGACCTGTTTAGACTTCCTGTTCGGTATCTGATTCTCTGACCCCCAGGATTTTCTCTTAATGTCTAGTCCTCTAGGTCCATCGATCGTCTAGACGTCTAGTCCTCCAAACTCATCTAGACTTCCCTCCTAGTGTACTTCATCTGCCAAGACTTCCTCCTCGTCCCACTAACCAGAACTTCCTTACCTAACCTCAATTAGGACTTTTGCCTTGCCTATTATCCACTAGGACTTTTGTCTTGCCTACTATCCAATCAACTTGACCTACTTGGACTTTCTAGTTAAGCTACTTGCACACTTAGTCAACCTTCATTAGATCACAATGAAACTCAACTTTGAACCTTTGCTAATATCAAAATCTAGGTTCGACTATCTGGTGCTCTATACACGAACATAGCTTATTATGTCTTGAGCTCAAGACTTGATTTTTAATCCTCAAATTCTCAAATTTTGATTTTCATTATTGTCTTAGATATTTCTTTTTCTAGGCATATGTATAATTTTTTTAGGATTTTTGTCTAGATCTTTTTATCCTTAGGAGAGGTTGTTCTAGCATGATATGATATATAATTGTCCTTAAAATTACCATTCTTCTTATTTTCATGATGATGAGCTCTAAGAACATAAAAATTATTTCTAGCATGCTTTTTTCATCTTGAAATAAAGAAATACCATTAACTAATGGTACCTTGGATCTTGCCTTAGGTGTTTCCCCTAAACTTGAGCTTTCACCCTTTTCTTTTCTTTGATACCTCCCCCTTGGACAATAATTTCGGTAATATCTCTTTTGATTACACGTGAGGCACACAATGTGTTTCTTTCCCTTTTGTATCATAGGCCTAACATCTCTCGAGTTCTCTTTCACCTTGGTTGTCACTTGAGCCTCCTTCTTCATCAATTTAGAATACTTGTTCTTATAGTGTCCTCTTTCTCTACACTCAAAACACAATATATGATCTTTATTTTTAATACATAAATTTGTTATACCTTCGTGAGTTGAGCTCTCCATGTTTGTAGAGGTGGCACAATCTTCCTTATTGTCTCCCAATGTCAATGCATCCTCTAGATTCAATGTCAATGGCATCTCTCTCTCAATCCTTGAGATGAATACTTTTTCAATTTCCTCCTTCGATGTTGTATACTTTTCAACTTCCAAATCCTCTTGTTTTTGATCTAAAGAGTTTCCCTCTTTGAATTTGTCTTCACTTTGTATTGAGATTGAATCTTCATGGAGCTTAGTCAAATTACTCTATAACTCCTTGGTATCTTGATATATACCTATTTTACCAAAAATCTCATTAGGAAAAATATTAACTAGTAATATAGTTACCTTTTTATTTTCCATAGACTTTTGAATTTATTCCTCACTTCATTTTATCCTCCGAAGAAGTTTTCCTTTTGTATTTCTTGGAGCTTCAAATCTTTCCATTAGAGCAAACCATTGCTCTATATTCATTTTTTTTGAAAAAAAAAATACTCCATTCTTGATTTTCAATACTCAAAGTTTTCCATTATGAATAACGGAGGTACTCGAATGTCGTATCTGAATCTATCTCAGAGTTCCATTATGAAGTTGAGCTCCTTCAATGGCTAGTCCTTTGACTTGTTGATATTGAGAGCACAAAATTTTAGCATCTTCTTTCCTCTAGCTCATGCTTCTTTCGTCAATTAGTTTAATGAAAAGTGACCTCACTTTAATACCACTTATTAAGACCTATGTGTGCTAGAGAGAGAGGGGAATAGCTCCAATTGCTCCGCGTCTTCACTTTGTGCTCGTCGTTGAATGCACAGTGAAATTTTCAATCAACTTTGACACCACATGCATAACACCTTGGTTTTACTTGGTATTCACCTTCTTAAGGCGACTAATACAACAATCTAATCCTAGCGATCTTCTTCCACTATAAACTCCCTCCTTCTCAGAAATATTCCTGAGGTAGAGAAATTGTAGGATCAAAGATTGAAGAAGTGCTAGAGGAGGTGAATAATGTGTTTTATTTTCTCACATTTTTCAAAAAACATGCAACGGATATGAAAATAACAACAAATAAAAACAATGCTAACACAATTTTCTTTTTTACTTAGGTCACAACTTGTTGGTTACTAGTCCATGGTCCACAATCATTGATCACTTCCGATGGACAATTCACTAAAAATCCCCTTCTCCGAATAGAAACTCAGAGATAGAGATTTGTTTTTTTTTACAAAAGATGGGAACAGTGATGATGGCAACCGGATTTTACCCCAAGGGATGTAGCAGATTCATCCAAGCAATATAGTTGAATTCCTCTCTTTGGGGTTGAATAAATACTGCCAGGCAATATCATCAAAGCTTGCAAGGAGATGTTACTTAGCTCCACCAAGCAGCGTTAAAGGTATGCCAAGTAATGTTTCCATAAAGAAACTTCATGGAGGATTGTAGAACAATATTACTGAAGTTCTCCAAGCAATAACTTTGAGTTTTGCATAACAACCCTATGAGGTTCATCGAGCAATAACTCCGCATCCTGTAGAGTAACTTTATGAAGAACTACCGAGCAATAACTTTGTGTCCAGCAGAGTAACTTTATGAAGGATTGCTAGGCAAAAATTCTGCATCCCGCAGAGTAACTTTGGGAAGGTCTGCTAAGAGACACCTCTATGTTATGTAGAACAACCTCACATAGCTCCACTAAGCAATAACTCCATATTCTGCAGAGCAACCTTATGAAGGTCCGCCAAGCAATAACTCTGTGTTCTACAAAGCAACCTCACGAAGGTTTGCTAAGCGACACCTCTATGTTTCGCTAAACAACCTTATGAAAGTCCGCTGAGCAATAACTCTGTGTTTCGTTGAGCAACCTTGTGAAGGTTCGCCAAGCAATAATACTAAAAGCCCACAGAGCAATAACATTAGGGTGTGCAGATTAATATTATTAGGTGAGTCTTTCATCATCAAGCTTTTGATTGTCAACACATGGTGATAACTGAATGGAGAAATGTCTAAGGCATTTCCTTTGATCTTTTCTCATCTTACGTGGCGATTAACGATTGGGAAAATAAGTGATGGAGGTCAGAAGCAGTTCCCTTGATTCCTTCTACACACTATGTGGCAATTAATGAATGGTGAATGAACATTGGTTGTCAAAGGTGGTCTCCTCAGAACCCTTTGTACTTTATGTGGCAGTCAAGGATTGGGTGCATAGTAACGAACCATCAAAAACTGCGTCCTCACTGATTTAGGCTGGAAGAAGTAGAAAGGCGCGAAGATAGGTAACGTGGATATTTTTTTTTCTAACAACTATATAAGTACCTCATACGATTATTTCTATGTACGATTAAACTTGGTTGCGAGCGAACTGATAGCTTTTGAATTGATCAGGAGATCGATTGGGTAATCGATTGAGAGACGCTCGAGAATGAACAGAGGACTTCATAATCGATTGGGTGATCGATTAAGAAGGTTTGTAATTGATTAAGTGACGAAGAAAAGAGTCGTTGTGAGATTTGAATGGCTAGATGCGCTTGGATTTAACTTGATAATAGATTGAGGGTAAGGTCAATTGATTGAGACCCCTAATCCGTGAGATATAAAGGCGACGACGGAGATTCAAACGCAACTTTTCTTTTCCACTCTTCATCGTTGATCCTTGAGCTTTGGAAGAAAGGTGTTGTTGCACTTTCCAACCAATGAAGAGATGTTTACAAGCTACAAGAAAGTAAGCAAGATTTTCATTTGCATTATGTATTTTCTTCTTGTTTGCATTGTATTTCTTATGTGTGAATTTGTATGAGATTTCTTCACCTCCGAAGTGTTTTCGAGAAGGAATATTTTTATAGTGGAAATTGTACTCTGTGTGAATTTTTGGATTAGTTATCTCGTTGAAGTGGAAACCAAATCAATCTAGATGTTAGCATTGCTTCAAGTATTTTTTGCTGCAACTCATTATCAAAGAAACGATTGGGACTAATCACCCTCCCCCCCAATAGCTCCGCGAAATGTTCTACAACTTTGACTGTCGCCTCATTTTAACTTGGACTATCACATCATGTTGACTTCGATCCCAACTTCAATGCCCTATCTTATTATAATATAACTTTGGTTATATCTAAATCATTATCGCCACTTAAAAGTTACTAGCACGTCTAATTAATTGAATATATAGCAATTAATTTAGCCATATATCCACCTAAACATCCTAATTCAAATTCATTGACTAATTGATAAAAGGTTCAAAATTAATTTCGGAATAATCAATGGTGCATGCCCAATTAAATTATTATGAAAGTTGGAAGGAGAAAGAAGGCGAACGATCACGATCAACGACGAAACTGCAGCAGTGATGGCACAAATTAAGAATCGGCAACAAAGATATGGCACAAATTAAGTTTGACCTAGAACTGTGCTAGCTTATTGAAACCGACCCATATCTGTATATATATAACCGATCAGAGGGAGGAGAAGATTGGGACCCCTGGGAGAGTGGTACCCCCATCGACGATGAAAACATTGCCCGAGATGTAGTCGGACGAATCCTGAAGCAGGTACTGCACGAGCATTGTTATTGCTGGATCTGTCATGCTCATGCCGTACTTTCTCAATGGGACTATTTTCTCTACCACTCCGCTCAGCCATGGCTTCGACATTAGGGAAGCTGTTATCTCCGATTTGAACAGTCCAGGCGCAATCGCGTTCACCCGAATATTGTAACCGCCCACATCCAATGCCATCGTCTGTTTAAGGTCATTAATTAATAATTAACACATGTAATACTATACATTCAGTAATTAACTTGCCATGAATTAACATATATATATATACTATATACACACTGGGTGACACTTTGTGCGTAACCGTGAGCGATACGTAGACGTGGCGTTGCCAGCTTGGTTTCCCTACAAATAAAATATTCTTTTTATTCTCTCTCCCCTTCAGACCTCTGTTCAAAACTTCAGCGTGAAAATTACCCAAATTAAAATCTCCCTCCCCGCTCTCTCTCTCTCTCCCATTCGCAACCTCCGTTTCCGTCGTCCGGCCAACCTCGCGGGTAAAAACCAAGAAAGTTTAATATTAAAATTTCTCTCGCCGCTCTCTCTCTCCTTCGCTCGCTCCCTCTTTCAACGTCCTCCGTCATCCCTCGTCCCTCGCGCTCCCGGTGGGAAAGTTTCTTTGGCGTCTTCAATCACACAGCTGCTGTGTTAATCCACACCGTTATTGCCTACAAAAATTGGTAAAGGCGCTAGCTGAAATAATTGTCTAAAGATGCACCGCGCCTTTGCTTCGCTTCTAAACGTTGCTTCAACTACTTCACTTCAACTACTTCGTAGGAAACCGTCCTTGTAGCATCTGACTTGGATTGGTCGTCGTAGAAGGTCCGAAGGATTTATGCAACAACCGCCTACAGTCACTTGGACTTTCCTTTACTGCTACATGGTGTAGTGGTTATATGGAGAGGTAGCTGCTACAACGTGTAGCAGTTAACTCTTTGTGTAGCTGCGACACCTTGTAGCAGCTAACTTGGTAAGTCGTATTTCTAGCAGCACTATTTTCTAGCAGAGATTAACCCAGTAGCTATAGCTTTCATATTGTGTATATTAACTTGATTAAAAATTATTTTTCCAGTCTTACAATGCCATGCTTTGCTTTGCTGCTACAGATTGATTGTAGCTGTATATATATTTGCTTTAAAATTATTTATGCTACTGCAACGACCTTGGTTTGCTTTGCTGATACACGTTGAAGCAGCTATCTCGACTAATAACTTGCTACACCTATTTGTAGTTGATAAAAAGTTATTTGCGATGTTGCAGCGCCTTTGCTTTGGTTTGCTGCCACCGTTGTAGCAGCTAATTCGACTAATAACTACTACACATTGTAGCAGTTACCTCTACATGTAGTTGCCACAACTTGTTGGAGCTAAATCGGTTAGTCCTTTTTTTAGTAGCCGTATTTTTGTAAAAAGATTAACCCTAAAAATATTTAATTGTCGTCTCCCTATTTAAACTTGCTAAAAAAATGATTATAAATTATTTCCGCTGTTGCAGCGCCTTTGCTTTTGTTTGTTGTGACACGTTGTAGCAGCTACTTCGACTAAAAACTGCTATACCTTATAGCAGCTACCTCTACATGTAGCTGCCAAAACCTGTGGCAGCTAAATCCGTAAGTCCTCTTTTTAGTAGCCATATTTTTGTTCAAAGATTATCAACTTGCAAATAAAATGATTTAGAATAATTTCCGTTGCTGTAGCACATTCGCTTTGCTTTGCTGCTACACATTGAGGAAGCTTCTTCGACTAATAACTACTACAACTTGTAGCAGCTACCTCTACATGTAGCTACAACAAGATGTGGCAGCTAAATCCATAAGTGATTTTTTTAGTAGCCATATTTTTGTACAAAGATTATCAACTTGCAAAAAAAAATATATTTAAAATTATTTCCGCTGCCTGAGCGCCTTCGGTTTGCTTTGCTGCTATACGTTGAAGAAGCTACTTCGAATAATGACTGCTACACCTTGTAGCAGCTACCTCTACATGTAGCTGCAACAACCTGTGGCAGCTAACTCGGGAGTTCAGCTACTACAACGATCTAACAGCTCTTTCTTTGTTTATGCTCTAACAATATGTTATTCTGTATTTTCAACCAATAATAGTTTATAGCAATATCTGGTTTTTATTAAGATTAATTAAATGAGGTTCTACACGTGGTAGAAGCAACTACAACACATTGAAAAAGTTAGTCTTCAGAAGCTGCTACATGTTGTAGCAGTGTGACTATCCAAATAACATTTTCTACCCAAATACCTTTTTTCAATTATTGTGCTAATATATATATACCGTGCAATTATATTTTTACCCTCATAGGCCAAAGTTTTAACCCTAAACTCACCGTGTGATAAATATTTCGAAGGAATTTCTTTGATAGTACATCGGTGCCCCACGGAGTGTTCATCAGTCAACCTCACCGTGATGACTTGTTTCTCATCCAAAGCTTCACCTCCATCGTGAATATTATCTTAGGGGTTATTATTCAAAGCTTCGCCTACTTTGATAGTTTGAATTTTTAGGATTTTGATCCGTCTCCTAGCTACTACAATGAGGTTTAATGTTTTTAGGTCACTGTTCAATGATGGTTTACTTTGAGGGAACCAAGAGGTTAAAAAAAATTGTTTATCTTTGCTGTCGCAGCTCCTGTCGTTGAACTGCTACAAAATGATAGAACGTTGTTAAACCCTATAGTGTCGATTGACTTCTCACTGTTGTAGCAGCTACTTGACACTAACTGCTATAACGTGTAGAGTATTCATGTTTAGAAGCAACAAGTCACAATAAAGTACATAAGAGAAATTATAGACATTGTAATGTATTAGATTATGGTTTAAAAATAAGAGTGTCAGGTATCATAGTATGAGTGAAAATCAATTGTATTACAGTGAATGCAACTGAGTATCATTTAGATCTTATGTATTTTTTGGTATACAGAACTAAATGGTGAGCCAAAAAACTGTTGATTCCCGTGCATATCACAAGAAAGTGCATTGGAAAAGTAATTACCCTCACTTCAAGGGGTTTATATCATCACTCCACATAACCGACCAGCAGATGGAGATGATCAATGAAAGCCCATTTGCTTGGGCAGTAGCCATGCCTGAAATTGCAAATATTCGAAGCCTAATCCAAAATATGTTTGACAATTGAGACGTTCAAGCCAGATGCTTCATCTTTCAAAATAAGGAGATTAGCTTTACTAGGAAAGATGTTTCATTGATTTTTGGACTCCTAGACCAAGGCGTTGAAGTTAATTTACAACAGCATGCAACCACCACCCCACTATTTCTTCAACACTTCCATAATATGGAGTGTACACAAAAGGAGCTAGATAACAAGATGGTCACCCTCAATAAACAACCTCCAACTACTGAATCAGATACTCTCTTTTGCCAATTGTTAATATTGTATTTCTTTGTTACTGTTTTATTTACTACTAGTAGTAGTATATCTAGACTACCAGTACAATCACTAATAGATTGCGTAGATGATTTTGCCAATATAGGTAGGTATAATTGGTGTAAGGCTGTATATGACTATATCAGCCCACAACTGGGGGGTCATTGGTCCAATGCTTTCACAGAGGCTAAAACCAGAGGGCCTTGCATGAAATCAAGCTCCCATGCTCAGAGGGTTCGCACATCTCCTTGCTGTAAGTCTCTAAATATAATGATAGTCTCATAAGATTTATGCAGAGAGTATCATATTTAAACAATTTTTATTGTATTGCAGGTCTGGATGTGTGAACATGTTAGAATAATGGATCCTTACAGACATCATGCCCTTCCAAGAATATGCAGATGGAAGTGGCCAGGCTCCCGCGTTGAGACAATAAAGTCTAGGATCACTGAATCACCTCCTACAAAAATAATTATTGATTTAAGTCCATCAGACCTAGAGACACACCTGCTCTCAAATGATTCCCTAAAAGATCTTGTAGAGTATATTGATCAACAAATTGTAGAGGAGTTTTTACAATTAGCTTGGGAGGGAAATTCTGAACAAATTCCTGAGAAATTTACTGAAGAGACAGCGGATGCTCAGGAAATTCCCCACCATGTTCCAGCACAGACATCCGAAGCTCTGGAAAAGGCTGGACAAGTCCCAGAGCCATTTACTGTAGAATTTGTTAAGGATAAAGAGGCTTGTACAAAATGTCAAGCCAGGGGGGCCGAAAATTCTCGATTGGAGTCTGTGGTTGAGGGAAAGGACCAGATTGTTGGAACCCCAAGGTTGTTTTGGCGTGATCAACAAGTTAAGTTAGGTCTTGTGTTGTTTTAACCTTGTGTCTAAGTGTGCAGGAGCATAGGAGCACAGGTAGTCGAGCGAAAGACGTAGCTAGTGAGAAGGATGACATGTAGTGTGTCTAAGGGACGAGGTGCTGCTGAAGAGTACGTCGACGGACGAGAAGGAAGCGTGCGGTGGTTCTGAGGGACGAGAAGCCGGAGCGGAAGACTGCTCGAGGAGCAAGAGACGCAGCTAGCAAGAAGGTCGGCATGGGGTGCGACCGAGGGACGAAGACTACGGATGAGTACGCTGGCGGACGAGAAGGAAGCACGCGGCGATTCCGAGGGATGAGAAGCCGGAGTGGAAGCCTGCTCTAGAAGACCGGAAGTTAGGTTCGGGTGAGCCCTATTTCGGATGACAGAGATCACCCAAGCAAGCGAAAGACTCGATCTGAGGCGAACGGAGCCGGAGCAGAAGACCCGGGCTGGAAAAGTCAACAGGGTTGACTTTTCCAGCCTGGGTGCCCGGAGCAGTCCGAGGCGCCCGGAGCAGTCCGAGGCGCCCGGAGCAGTCCGAGGCGCTCGGAACAGTCCGAGGCACCTGGATCCCTCCGGGGCGCCCAGAGCCCTTCTGAGCGCCCAACGTTGACTTTTTGATCGGATCAAGTTTTGACTCGATCTGAACATTGGGAGATAAAGTTTATCCTCCCATGGCGCCCCGGCCAAGGTTATAAATATAGCCTTGGTCCAGAAACTTTTTCAACAACTTAAGAACTGTAATTCCAATGCTTGTGTGCTTTAAGATTAGAGTTGAGCTTCTATTTCTGTGCTTAAACGTTGTAAGAGGCTTCTCCGCCTGAAGGAGATATTCTAGTACACTTCATCTTCCTTGGATTAACAACCTCCCTGGTTGTAACCAAGTAAATCTCTTTTGTCTCTTACTTTTAGTTTATTTGTTTAATTTATTTATGCAAGTGTTCTGTTGAGAGTTCAAGAAGGGTTGGTTTTTGTTTTTGTATTTTCAGGCTATTCAACCCCCCTTCAAGCCGGCCCGTAACGGTCCAACAAGTGGTATCAGAGCCGAGGCACCTCAGAAGAACTAACCGCCGACTGAAGCAACAAAACGATGGTCGGAGCTAGCATCTACCCACCAACATTCGAGGGGGAGTTTGCTTTATGGATGCAACGCATGAAGGTGATAGGATCGAGTAGCGCGATAGAGGGGGGGGGGTGAATGTCGCTTCTTTTTAAAACTATTCTTTTCTTTTTAAGTCATAATCGTGCAGCGGAAAATAAGAAAGGAGACACAATCGTTTACTTCGTTCGGAGCCTAGCTCGACTTCTACTCGAAGGCCCACGGTTCTTGACCGCACCGATGGGCAAAACACTAAAACTCTTCTCTCCGAAGTCCTCGGAGAGAAGCAGATCGTACACATACAATAGAATAAGATAGTAACAAATCTACTATCTTATTTGCAATTAAGTGGAAAATAAAATATATATACCGACAAATGAATCGAAGATTTAGCGTAGGTCGGTGCTTTCGAATGACGCATCTTGCTGTACTGATGAAGATGAGTCGCTTGTAGAGCAGTAACTTGTGATCAGAAAAGTTGTTCTGGCCTCTGACCTCGAGCCTGAATTTATAGGTGCACTGAGGTTCGGTCGATCGATCCCTCTGTTCGGTCGACCGATCCCTCTGTTCGGTCGACCGAACCAGTTCCGATCACCCACAGCTGGAGTCTGACACTGGCTCGTAAATTCTGCATTAACTGGCCTTCAATGGTTCGGTCGACCGAACCCTTTTATCGGTCGACCGAACAAGGTTTTTCCTTGTTCGCTGAAATCTGCCGAGATCACCCTTTAATGTTGAGTAAATGTTGATTGGATCGGTCGACTGATCTCCAGGTTTGGTCGACCGATCAGCTTCTATTTCCTTTGCTGCTGATCGGTGCTGATGATCTGTCCTATGCTGAGTCACTATGGTTCGGTCGACCGATCAAGCTTTTGACCGGACTGAATTCTGCTTTGCCTGATCTAAACTGATCTCTGGTCTGAGTCAAGCTGGTTCGGTCGACCAATCCTCCTGTTCGGTAGACCGATCAAGCCGAATATGCAAAACAGAGTTTAAACAATATTCCTGCAAAACAAGTGTTAGCACAGTAATATAATGCATGAGTAATATAGACAGTAGAGTTGTCTTGATCTCAACTTGGAAACCTTCCCGGTTTCTTCAGTTGGATCAGCGACCTAAGGTTGTTCCCTCTGGGAACCCGACCTCACTATCGCTCCTCCAGTTTGCTTACCTCAACCTACCTGCCAAACTTTGATCCTCCAGATCCAGTTTGGACTTTTCACTCAGCCTTGATCGGCTCCTCAGGACTTTTCTCTTGATCTTTAGTCCTCCAGACTTCTCGATCATACCGCTAAGCATTGGGTCCCCTTGACCTGCTTGGACTTGCACCTAGGTTCCACGATCTGCTAAGACTTTTCTGCCTAGCCTCCAGCTAGGACTTTCCCGGTTGAGTAAACATCCTGCACACTCAGTCAACTTGTTAGATCATAACAAGACTTAACTTGAACCTTTGACAACATCAAAACTCAGGTTTGATTCTGGTGCAGTTTGCACCAACAAGCTCCCCCTTTTTGATGTTTGGCAACCAAGGTTCAAAGTTAAGTTTAAAAATATGCAACAGGTAAATAAACAAGCATAAAAATATGCCACAAGTAAATAAGCAAGAAATTTAACTCACCCTTTGAATTAACTAACTCTCCCCCTGAATTCACTATTTCTCCCCCTTTGACACACATCAAAAATAGGGGCAGAACCAAAAACCAAGTAAATTTAGAATAGGCAAATCAAAGAATAGACTTATATTTTGAAAAATATTATGAAAAATATACTAAGTCAAGAAAAAACTTAAAAAGTACATGTTGAAAAGAATTTTTAAGTAAAAAATTTAACAACCTTTTAAAAGATTATATTTTGAATTTTAAAAAATATTCTAAGTCAAGAAATTTTTGAAAAATTCTAAAATTATATGTTGAAAAGAATGAATAAAAACATTTGAAATTTTATTTTTTTTGAAAAGAATAACAGTTTAACAACATTTTAAAAAGTTATATTTTGAATTTTGAAAAAAAAATACTAAGGCAAGAAATATTTTGAAAAATTCTAAAATTATATGTTTTAAAAAAAATGAAACATTAAGTAAATTAAAACATTTGAAATTTTATTTCTTTTGAAAAAGAATAAAATAAATTTTTAGGAGAATGAATATCTGAAAAATAATATTTTGAAAAAATTTGATCAAAATAGTATAAGCCTAAAAATCTTGTTTTGAAGCTCCCCCTAAAATTGACAAATTCCTAAAGTCCAAGCATGGATATAGAAAAACTAAGGAAAATTTGTCCTTATGATGAAATGTCCAACCCTTGTCCAAGGCCAGCTATCACAAGATAGTAGCGATTTGACTTAGGTTGGTCAATTTGAGCATTTATAACTAGCAAGGTTTTTACTTACTAGTCAACTCAAATTGATCAATGTCTGTTATTTAAAGCCCAGATTTATAGCGATGCACTGACATAAACATCTGAAATCTAGGGCTAGGTCCTAAGCATCTCATCCATTCTAAGTTATCAAGCAAGGGATCCTACTGTGCTTGTGAGATGTTGGCTCCTAAAACTATAGGATCATGCAATTCTAGGGTAAGACCTAGGCTATTCCATAAAATGAAAAATAGTTTCAAAGTATTTTTGAAACAAAAATTTGAAATGGGAATTTTTACAAAAATAATTTTGAAAAATAAACTACGTAGTAATTTTCAAAAACAGAGAACCTATTCTACAAAACATAACCCTAATTGTCTTCTTAGATTACTAAATTCTGCTTCATGTAAGGGTTTAGTAAAAATGTCTGCTAAGTTAGATTTGGATTCAATATAATTAAGTTCAATATTCCCTTTAGACACATGATCTCTAATGAAGTGATGCTTAACCTCTATATGTTTAGTTCTAGAGTGATGTACTGGATTTTTAGTAAGATTTATAGAACTAATATTATCAATGTAGGTTTTGACATTTTTATAATCTAGATTAAAATCTTTTAATGTATGAGACATTCACAACAATTGAGCTACACATTCACCCATTGCTATGTATTCGGCCTCAGTGGTAGATAAGGCAACACATTGTTGCTTACGGCTAAACCAACTAACTAAAGATGATCCTAACAACTGACAACCTCCACTTGTACTCTTTCTATCTAACTTACACCCATCATAATCCGAATCCGAGTATCCGACTAAGTCAAAATGTGAGGTTCTTGGGTACCAAATTCCCACATTTACAGTGCCTTTTAAATATTTGATAATTCTTTTAACCAATGAAAGATGGGTTTCTTTTGCACAAGTTTGATATCGGGCACACATACTAACTGCAAATAAAATGTCAGGTCGGCTTGCAGTTAGATAAAGTAAACTCCCTATCATACTTCTGTAATATTTTAAGTCAACAGGTATACCATTTTCATCATTATCAAGAGTTAGATTACTTACCATTGGTGTTTTAATCCCTTTACAGTTTTCCATACCAAATTTTTTAAGGTCTTTTGTATATTTAGTTTGATGTACATAATTACCATCTTTAGTTTGTTTAATTTGGAGACCTAAAAAATAATTTAATTCACCAACTAAACTCATTTTAAATTCATTTTCCATTAAGGTTACAAATTCTTTTAAAAATTTTGAATTAGTTGAACAAAATACAATATCATCTACATAAACCTGGGCTATAAAAATGTCTGAGTCAAAGGATTTAAGAAAAAGTGTAGGATCAATTTGACCTTCTTTAAAACCCTTGGATTTTAGAAAACTAGATAAACATTCATACCAAGCCCTAGGTGCTTGTTTTAATCCATATAAAGCTTTTTTAAGTTTAAAGACATAGGTTGGATTTTCTAGATCTTCAAAACCGGGTGGTTGACTAACGTAGACTTCCTCCTTAATAACGCCATTTAGAAAAGCGGATTTAACATCCATTTGGTACAACTTGAACCCCCTAAATGCAGCATAGGCTAACAACATTCTAATTGATTCAAGTCTAGCTACCGGGGCATAAGTCTCGTCGTAATCTAGTCCTTCGACTTGACTAAACCCTTTCGCTACTAAACGAGCTTTATTTCTTAAAATATTACCTTGATCATCTAATTTGTTTCTAAACACCCATTTAGTATCAATAACCGTTTTATTTATTGGTGGAGGTACTAAGTTCCAAACCTGATTTCGTTCAAATTGGTGTAATTCTTCTTGCATTGCGATTACCCAGTCTGGTTCTATTAATGCATCATTTATCTTTTTAGGTTCGGTTTTAGATATCAATGCTATTTGACTTAGATTTCTAAAAGCATATCTTGTTTGAACTCTTAATTCAGATCTCCTATGATTTGATTGACTGGATGGTGAGGGTTAGATTTTAATAATTTTGAATTTTCAGATTCTTTAAGGTTAGGTAATTCTTCATCATCTACTTGATTACCATTTGAATGAGGTTGAGTTGTAGAATCAGTATCAATTTCATTAAATGTTACATTTGTTGTTTCCTCAATTTTCAAAGTAGATTTGTTATACACCCTATATGCCCTACTTGTAGATGAATACCCTAGAAAAATTCCCAAGTTAGTTTTTGAAGTGAATTTGCCTAAGTGATCCTTAAGATTTAAAATATGAACATTACAACCAAAAACTTTAAAATATTTTATATTAGGAATTTTGTTGAAATAAATTTCATAGGATGTTTTATTTTTATCTTTATTAATTATGATCCGATTTTGAACATAACAAGCTGTGTTAACAGCTTCAGCCTAAAAGTATTTTGGTGTATTGTATTCATTTAACATGGTTCGGGCAGCTTCTTGTAAGGTTCTATTCTTACGTTTTACTAAGCCATTTTGTTGTGGTATTTTAGGGCATGAAAACTCATGGTGATAACCATTTTCTAAACAAAAATTATTAAAATTATGATTTCTGAATTCTCCTCCATTATCACTTCTTATCCTTTTTATTTTAATATTTCTATCATTTTCTACTTGTTTACAAAAATGCTTGAATGTTTCAAAGGTTTCATTTTTGTTAGATAAAAATTTGACCCAAGTATATCTAGAGTAGTCATCAATGATTACTAAACAATATAGATTTCCATTAAAAGATTTTATTCCATGAGAATCAAATAAATCCAAATGTATTAGTTCAAGTATTCTATTTGTTCTATTTTGATTTGTAAGTTTATGAGTTGATTTAATTTGTTTACCTTGTTGACAGGAATTACAAAATTTATTTAAAGGATTTCCTAATTTTGGCAAACCTTTAACTAAACCATTTTTGCTTAATTTTAATAAATTTCTAAGGTGAGTATGAGCTAATCTCCTATGCCATAACCAAGTTTCATCATTATTTGCTAGAAGACATTTAGATATTGTTTTAGGTAGATGAATGGAGTATATATTTTTGTCTCTAAAACCTCTCAGTAAAACACTAGTTGAGTCATTGTAACTTATTAAGCATTTAGAAGACAAAAATTGAACCTTAAAACCTAAATCACAAAGTTGACTTATACTAAGTAAATTATAATTAAAATGTTCAACAAGTAAAACCCTTTTAATCGAAATGTTTGACTGTAATTGAATTTCACCTGTACCGATTACCTTTAATTTGCCATTGTTTCCAAAGGCAACGGACCCTAAATTTTTGAATTCAATGTTGGTAAATTTGTGTTGATCCCCAGTCATGTGTCTGGAACACCCGCTATCCAAAATCCATTTATCCAGAGCTTTGGAATCCTACAAAACGTAGGATGAGACCAAAGTGTGGTTAAAGGATTAAATCAGTAGTTTTGAACTTTAATTGATTTACATGAATTTAGTATGTATTATTTATTGTTCGAATCAAGTAAAGTAAATAAGCTTTAAAATGAGTTTAAAACAGTTTTTAATAAGTTTAAAATAATTTTTAATTAATAATATTTAATAAGTTTAAAATAATTTTTAATTAATAATTTTTAATAAGTTTAAAATAATTTTTTAAGATTTTTAAAATAAATTTTTATTTTTAATAAGTTTTAAAATAATTTTTTTAATAAGTTTAAAATAATTTTTAATAAGTATAAAATAATTTTTTAATAAGTTTAAAATAATTTTTTAATAAGTTTAAAATAATTTTTAATAAGTTTAAAATAATTTTTAATAAGTTTAAAATAATTTTTAATAAGTTTAAAATAATTTTTAATAATAATTTTTAAGATTTTTAAAATAATTTTTTTTAATAATTTTAAAATAATTTTAATAAGTTTAAAATAATTTTTAATAAGTTTAAAATAATTTTTAATAAGTTTAAAATAATTTTTAATAAGTTTAAAATAATTTTTAATAAGTTTAAAATAATAATTTTTAAGATTTTTAAAATAATTTTTTTTAATAAGTTTAAAATAATTTTAATAAGTTTAAAATAATTTTTAATAAGTTTAAAATAATTTTTAATAAGTTTAAAATAATTTTTAATAAGTTTAAAATAATTTTTAATAAGTTTAAAATAATAATTTTTACGATTTTTAAATTATTTTTATTTTTAATAAGTTTTAAAATCATTTTTAATAAGTTTAAAATAATTATTTTTAATAAGTTTAAAATAATTTTTAAGATTTTTAAAATAATTTTTATTTTTAATAAGTTTTAAAATAATTTTAATAAGTTTAAAATAATTTTTAATAAGTTTAAAATAATTTTTTAATAAGTTTAAAATAATTTTTTAATAAGTTTAAAATAATTTTTAATAAGTTTAAAATAATTTAGTTTGAATTAAAATTAAATTTTGTTTGAATTAAAATTAATTTGAAAGAGGTTATTGAACCCATATTAGATTCAAACTTAGCTTTGGGTTAATCAAGCAGGCGTCCTAAGGATAAGTTTCAGTTCAGTGGCGAGGCATACGACCTACTTGAATATAATTAGACCACTTGCTGAAGACTTTCCAAACTGTTCCTGCCCAAAAAACTTAATACTAAATTTTGATCTAACTAGCCCATGTTTGACTGGGGTAGCTTCGGTCAGATCCATTAAGTCTAGTGCACCAGGTAGAATTCCATATTCAACCTAGACATGCCTTCGACAAAGTTTCCTTGACGTACTATCATCCCAATCCATTCCGGTGCTATGTTATAGGGTTTGGTAAAGCTTTTTCATCTAACCGTTCTAATAATCCTAATCCTAAGTATTGAGTTTGTTTTAATTAAGTTGGTTGGATTGTATTTCTAATTGCTCCCCCTGAGTCATAGCTTAGATAAGGTCTATCTAAGTAATGGATTTGACTCTTAGGGACCAAGTAGTGGTTTGGTTTGATTGGTTTGGTTAAGTGTTTTGTTTGAACCCATGCTTGGACTTGACTCCTAACATTTTGACTGATTAGAGACATGTATGATTTGTTTGTTTTGTTCGGTTTATAGCCAAGCCCCGATTTGTTGTGCACGGCTCGTTGCGATCCAAGTACCATATTTAGACACTTGGATCCCATTTCGAACCTTTCAAAAGTTTTCTTGAGTCGCTCGACTTGACCTTTCAAATCGGAATTTTCTTCCTCGAGTTTTTCAACTTGAGTCGAAGTTCCGACTTGAACTTGGTTAGTCGAGTCACTCAAGCTAACTTGTTGCTTAAGGTGGTCTATTTCCTTAAGTAACAAGTTATTTTGTTTTTCCGAATTTGCTAATTTTTTAAACAAACATTTAACTACTTTAAGTAAATTTGACTTTGAATAAATCGTTACCATATTCGGATCTTTCGATCCGGGGCTTCTCTCGGAATCGAGGTCGATCTCGGACTCGTATTCTTCGTCGGACTCGGACTCGGAATCTTCGTTTCTTGCCATAAATGCAAGGTGACTCGAGTGCTTCGTTTGTTCCGTGTCGGATTCGTCGGAAGAGGTTTCGTCCCAAGTCGCTTGAAGTGCCTTCTTCCGTCTTGTCGATTTGGGTCGTTCTTCTTTCCGATTTGGGCATTCGTTTTTGAAATGCCCCTTTTTGTTGCATCCATAACAAATCATTTCTGATTTGTTTTGGATCTGGTTCGGTGGAATCTTTTTGGTATTTCTTTTGAACTTTTTCTTAATCAACAATCTTCGGACCATGTTGACTAGTTCTTCTTCGTTTGTTGAATCTAAGTCTGACTCGCTTTCAGACTCGATCTTCGTTTTTGATTTTGTCTCTTTGTTTGAACCTGCATACAAAGCAACTCCTTTCTCGACATGGCTCATGTTAGATTGCTCGTGTAATTCCAACTCGCAAAACAATTCGTCTAACTTAAGAATTGAAAGATCTTTGGAAACTTTGTATGCATCTACAATTGATGCCCACAAAGCATTCCTCGGAAATGCGTTCAGAGCGTACCTTATCATGTCGCGATTTTAGAGTTCGTGTCCGATCAGGTGAAGACCGTTGAGGATGTCTTTCAGTCGGGCGTGTAGTTGCGAAGCCGTCTCTCCAGGAAATATTTTTATATTAAGTAAATTATTTAAAAGAAGATCTCGTTTGTTTACCTTTGAGTCGTCGGTTCCTTCGTGTAATTTGATTAGTGAGTCCCACAAGTCTTTGGCGTTGTCGTAGGGACCAACTCGGTTCAATTCCTCCATTGTGAGTCCACACTGAATGGTGTTGATCGCCTTGTAATTTAGTTGTGCCTTTTTGACCATTTGTGAAGTCTATTCTTCCGGTTCTAGAGTTGTTCCATCCTTCGTTGGAGGAGTATAACCTTTCAAGATTGTGAACCAGAGCTCGATGTCGGACTTCAGGAAACACTCCATCCTATTCTTCCAGTAGCTAAAGTTTTCTCCTTTGAATAGTGGAGGTCGGATCGTGCTATAGCCTTCTTGATATGAATTCGACATCCTTGCAAAGCACAGATAAAAAGAAATATTTCCAAGACTTTTGTCTTGGGATTAGTAGTTCTTGAAAAAATAGAGATAATGGAAAATATTAAAGAAATTTTAAGAAAAGAAAAGATTTTAAAGATGCTTAGAAAATCGGTTAAGAAATTTCAGAGCTAACCTCGCTCTGATACCAATTGATAGGATCGAGTAGCGCGATAGAGGGGGGGGGTGAATATCACTTCTTTTTAAAACTATTCTTTTCTTTTTAAGTCAGAATCATGCAGCGGAAAATAAGAAAGGAGACACAATCGTTTACTTCGTTCGGAGCCTAGCTCGACTCCTACTCGAAGGCCCTCGGTCCTTGACCGCACCGATGGGCAAAACACTAAAACTCTTCTCTCCAAAGTCCTCAGAGAGAAGCAGATCGTACAGATACAATAGAATAAGATAGTAACAAATCTACTATCTTATTTGCAATTAAGTGAAAAACAAAATATATATACCGACAAATGAATCGAAGATTTAGCGTAGGTCGGTGCTTTCGAATGACGCAGCTTGCTGTACTGATGAAGATGAGTCGCTTGCAGAGCAGTAACTTGTGATCAGAAAAGTTGTTATGGCCTCTGACCTCGAGCCTGAATTTATAGGTGCATTGAGGTTCGGTCGACCGATCCCTCTGTTCGGTCGATCGAACCAGCTCCGATCACCCACAGCTGGAGTCTGACGCTGGCTCGTAAATTCTGCATTAACCGGCCTTCAATGGTTCGGTCGACCGAACCCTTTTATCGGTCGACCGAACAAGGTTTTTCCTTGTTCGCTGAAATCTGCCGAGATCACCCTTTAATGTTGAGTAAATGCTGATTGGATCGGTCGACTGATCTCCAGGTTCGGTCGACCGATCAGCTTCTATTTCCTTTTGTAACGCCCGAAAATTCTCAAAACTATTTTATAAATATTCTATGATTTTTCTAGAATTTTAGGATATTTTTACAGAATTTTTAGAGTAACGGAAGTAGCAAAAACAAATAGAAAACGAAAACGGCCTAAGCGGGAATTGAACCCAAGACCTATGGTTTACGGATAATGTTAGTAACCAGTTGAACCTAGCAGGGCCGTGCTGAAAGGAAAGGGAGGCAATTAAATTTATATTAGAGTTGGGCTGAAATTACCCACTTAATATAAATAGGGAATTTAATAGGTGAAGAGTTATTTTTTTTAACGTGACTTTTCCTTCTCCTCACCCTAGCCACGCCGCCCCCTTCCCTCTCCTTCTCTCGGCGCCAACCACAAGAAGAAACCTAGGGTTCCTTTCCTAGGGCTTCAAGGACACCTTCCGGCGACATCTCCGACACGAGGACGTTTCCCTTCGCGAGAGGAATGCTTAGACGCGAGAAGATCGTCGAAAGGATCGTCTCCTCCGGAAAATCTCGCGATTAGAATCGTAAGAAATTATGAATAGGAGGTAAGAAACCCCTCACCTGCAGTATAAGTAGCTTCTTTTTGAATGCATGCTTTTAGATTAGTTATACTCGGATTTTTGTCGACATCTAGGGTGTATTTAACCCTCCTCGCAGCTTTAGGGATTAGTCGAGCACCTCTAGATGGGTCGGACGTGTTTGCCCTCTTCAGTTGAGGTGTTAGACGTTGTCGGGTGCCTAGAGGTGGTCTCCCTACTAGAGAGGAGAGTTAGCGCACACCAAATGCTCGATAAAAAGATTAGGACAGCTTTTGATTCAGTGGGCATTTATTCAGCTCAGTCAAATGCCGTATAGACGTATTGATCCAGTTAATTAGCTTTATTACAGCTTTCATGGGACTAGATGTTCAATGGGTGGGCTCCCACAGTCGCCTCTAGGTTCAGACAACCTAGCTCTAGGTTCAGATAACCTAGAAACGGCTAAATAAAACAGTACAGCTATTCAGTATTTTATTTTCAGCAGTGGGATCAGATATCCATTGGGTTGGACTCCCACAGTCGTCCCTAGGTTCAGATAACCTAGTAAACCCTACTAGATTTGGAACTTGCAATCCCGGGTCTAGCTAGGGGTGCGCGCACGGCACGTACAGTTGCCAGGGCCCTCAGCAGCATGATTATTATTTTAATCTACTTATGTATACAGTTTTCAAAACTCTCAGTCACCTATGTGATCAGGATTTAATTCAGTATCAGCTTAGTTTAGTTCAGTTTCAGTTTCAGTTTAGTTCTTCCTGACTGATACCATGAGTTAGCTCCATGCTTAGATTTTGATATGCATGCTATGTTTCAGTATTTGTGCTTAGTAACTTTACTATGTCATGCTTATCTATGTTCAGTACATATTTCAAATAGCATGTTTTCAAAACATAAATTGCATCATGTGCATGTTTTGTAAGGTAGCTGGTTTCTTACTAAGCTTTAAGCTTACAGATACTTTTTCCTTATACTGCAGATAAAGGTAAAGGGAAAATGGACTAGCGGAGGCTGGAGGACAATGCGATGAAGATGTGTGTGGAAGGAACTTGGGAATAAAAGATCTTAGGGATCTAACAAGCTTTATTTATGCATTAGAACTTTCAGCAAAATTAGTTAACTGTTAGAACCTTATTATTCTACACATAGTACATTTGCATGCCACGAATTAGTGAACCATGCGTGATATCATGTTTAAAATGTTAGCTAATACATGTTAAAAATGTTTCTAGCTGTTATAGACTTGATGTGTGTGAGTTGGGCACGAAATAGTGCTGAAATCGTGGGTTCGATTGAAATCGAACCCGATCGATCTGATCGATCGAGTGGCATCGGTCGGTCACCGACCAATCCGAATCGAGAGTTAGCGTCTGTTATGGATCGGTCCGATCCGATCGCAACAGAGTAGCTCACGATCGGTCGGTGACCGATCGGTGAGTTAACGATCGGTCAAGCCGGCCGATCAGTGTACTCTGGATCGGTCGGTAGACCGATCCAGGCACCAAACAATATAGCTTATGGATCGGTCACCAACCGATCCGAGTTTTTCTCCGCGTTTATCGTGGATCGATCATCGGATCGATCCGATGTTAATCGATTCATGGATCGATTGAAATGTCTGATTACAGCTAGCAGGACATCCGAGAGGCATAGATTATCTTCCCTAGCATGTGTACAACTCCTAGGTACACCTAGAATATTAAGTTCAGATTTTACAGTAATCAGTTTAGTAAAATTTTAATCAATCCAGATTTCCGCAATAGTAATTTAGCACAGCATAATGTAGCGATCGGCCTCACAGCCTAGTCAGTAGAAGGCGGGTCGTTACAGAGTGGTATCAGAGCAGTTCCCATACTTTCTACACACACATCAGCATTGTACCTGCAGCTTCCAAGTAAGAATACCTCTCACTTTGCATGTTTATTGCTTTTCTGTTATAGATAACTAAAGCATGCTAGTTTATGATTGTAGTTAACATGATAACAATAGTTTCTCTATTATGCTTGTGTTAGTCATGTATGTCCTGTATGTCTTTAGAAATGGCACGAGGACGCCCAGCTAGAAGGGCACCAGCCACTGAGCCCAAAGACTGAGGCGGCCGGTGCCTCCCACCTGACTAGTGGCTCGATTCTGATGCCTAGTGAATAGCAACAGAAATAGCCACCTTAAAGGCTAGTCGGCAGAACACTTTCACCGTCACCCCGGAGCCTAACTTAGCGACACCATGGTCTTAGAGGTTCCACCATCCCAGCACAGCAGCAGGAACGCAGAGAGAAACCTATCTCGATCCGGTGGCGAGAGTCAAGCCGAGAATTTCTCAAAGAATGAACCATGGGATGCTCGGGCATGGTTCAAAACACTGAAAGTACGATGGAGCTTCTGGACGCCGAACATGAGAAGGTGAAGTGCGCCTCCTACAGGAGATGCACGTATGTGGTGGGAGAGAATCAGAGCGAAGCGCCCAGTGAACCAGATGACATGGGCTGACTTCGAGAAGGAATTCTTTGAGGAGTTCTTTCACATGCGGGTCACCAACCGTCACTACGATGAGTTCACTGAGTTTCGTCAGGGCAACCTATCAGTTGAGGAAGCCGTGAAGAAATTCAACAGGTTGGCCCGTCTATGCCCTGAATTAGTCAGCACAGAAAGGGAACGAATCCGGTTGATGCTCAAGATGCTGAGGCCGGAAATAGAAATGAACGTGGCTGGCGGCGTTCATAGGCCGCAAACCACTGAAGAACTAGTCAGCAGTGCTCTGACCACTGAGCTCTACCAGAACAGTATCAAGCAGCAGAAGCAAGTTTTCTCAGAATCCAAAGGTCAAGGAGGCTCAGGTACTCAGAAGCAGCAGGGTCACAGCTCCCACGGCTCTAACTGGAAAGGGAACTCCAGCAACAAGCGCAAACCAGGGAGTTACCCAAAAGGAGGACCAGCTAGCAAGCAGCCCAGTTATCCAAAGTGTGCTACTTGTGGGAAATTCCACCCTGGAGTTTGTCGTAAAGGCACACGAGGATGCTTTGAATGCAGACAGGAAGGGCATATGGCCAAGCAATGTCCAAACAAGACCAATCTTCCTCAGCCACAGCCGATTCAGTATGGAGGCTAGCCAGCTTAGTTACATCAGATGCAGGCCGCTTTAGATGGTCCACATATCAGCCAGGGCAGATTAGAAGCCCCTCCAGCTACGACCAATGCGAGGATCTACTCACTCACCAGAGAGGATGCAGCAAATGCCTCGACGGTTGTTACAGGTCAGATTAGTATTTTACAGCAAAGTACAACTGTCTTATTCGATACTGGGGCAACCCATTCATACATATCCAGGGCATTTGCTGAGAAGTTAGCAGTACCTCCAGAGGTACTCAGTAGCCAGTTCCTTACGACGTTACCCTTAGGAGAAATCATGGCGTCCACGCACTAGCTCAGAGCAGTGCCGGTCACTATAGCAGACAGAGAGCTCTTTTACGATCTGATAATGATTAATATGACCGACTACGACGTCATCTTCGGGATGGACTTCTTGATCAAATACGGTGCCTCCATCGAGTGCCATAAACAGAAAGTCATATTCCAACCTGAAGCGGAAGCACAGTTCGAATTCGTCGGAAAACCCAGGAGAAAGGCCAAGGAGTTTCTCTCAGCTATGAAGGCACAGAGGTTGATGGATTCAGGATGTACGGGGTTCTTAGCACACGTAGTCAGCACCAGTCAGGACAAGGACCAATAGCTAGCAGAGGTCCGAGTCGTATGTGACTACCCAGCAGTCTTCCCTGAAGAGTTACCAGCGACAGGGAGATCGAATTTGAGATAGAGCTCATTCCCAGTACAAATCCTATCTCCAAAGCACCTTACCGCATGGCTCCAGCAGAACTGAAGGAACTTCATGAGCAACTACAGGAGCTGCTAGACAAGGGCTTCATCCGTCCTAGTCACTCACCATGGGGAGCACCTGTATTGTTCATGAAGAAGAAAGACGGGAGCATGCGCCTGTGTATAGACTACCGGGCACTGAACCAAGTCACAATCAAGAACAGGTATCCTCTTCCCAGAATAGATGACCTGTTTGATCAGCTAAAGGGAGCAGCAGTGTTCTCTAAAATAGACCTCAGATCAGGTTATCATCAGGTGAAGGTTAAAGAAGGGGACATACCCAAGACAGCATTCAGGACTAGATACGGACATTACGAGTTCGTAGTCATGCCCTTTGGCGTGACAAATGCTCCAGCTATTTTCATGGACCTTATGAACAGGGTCTTCAGAGAATATTTAGATAGGTTCGTTATCGTGTTCATCGATGACATCCTTATCTATTCCAGAACTCAGGAAGAACACGTAGAGCACCTGAAAACAGTATTGCAGACCCTTCAGCAGAATCAGCTGTACACCAAGTTCACCAAATATGAATTTTGGCTAGATCAGGTGTCCTTCCTGGGTCACATCATCTCAAAGGATGGTATCATGGTAGACCCCAGTAAGATAGAAGCTGTGAGCAACTGGAAAAGACCCAAGAATGCCAGTGAGATCAGAAGCTTTCTGGGATTAGCAGGTTACTACAGGAAATTCGTAGAGGACTTCTCCAGGATAGCCTCCCCACTGACAGCTCTTACCAGAAAGAGGATTGTGAGAACAGTTTCAGCGAGCTGAAAAGGAGATTGACCAGTGCACCTATTCTGACTCTACCAGAGAACGCAGATAGCTTTGACATATATAGTGATGCCTCGAAGTTGGGACTAGGAGCAGTGCTGATGCAAGATGGCAAGGTGATCGCCTATGCCTCCAGACAACTTAAGGATTATGAGAAGAACTATCCTACTCATGACCTTGAGCTTGTAGCAGTGGTGTTCGCTCTCAAGATTTGGAGACATTACTTGTATGGAGCTCAGTGCAGAGTGTATACAGATCATCAGAGTCTGAAGTACTTCTTCACTCAGAAGGATCTGAATATACGACAGCGCAGATGGCTAGAACTGGTCAAACACTACGACATAGATATCCTCTACCACCCAGGAAAAGTGAATAGGGTAGCAGACGCCCTCAGCAGGAAGTCCAGCGCTACCCTATTATCTCTAGCAGCCATGTCACCGCCCCTATAGAAGGAGATCTCAGATTTCGGTCTCGAGCTCATAGTCGGACAGCTCTCTACTATGACATTAGAGTCTACCTTGCTTGGTGACATCCAGACAGCTCAGGAGCAGGATCCTGAAATTCAGAGAATCAAGCAAGATTTAGCAGAATCAGAAGGTGGAGAGTTCAGAATATCAGATAGCGGGGTGTTGTATTTTGATGACAGGCTATGTGTTCCAGATCAGGAGGAACTACAGAGGAAAATCCTAGACGAGGCTCATAAGACTCCCTATGCGATGCATCCTGGCTCCACCAAAATGTACCAGGACATGAAGAAACATTTTTGGTGGCCTGGGATGAAGAGAGACATCGCTCGATATGTCAGCACCTGCCTAACCTGTCAGAGGGTTAAGGCAGAACATCAGAGACCAGGGGGAGTTTTGCAGCCCATACAAATACCAGAATGGAAGTGGGAAGACATTTCTATGGATTTTATAGTGGGATTACCCAGAACCACGAATGGTTTTGATACCATCTGGGTAATAGTTGACAGATTGACTAAATCAGCCCACTTCTTAGTTATCAGGATATCCTACTCCATGGAACAACTAGCTCAGTTGTATCTCAAGGAGATCGTTAGATTACATGGAGTCCCACGAACCATTATTTCAGACAGAGATAGCAGGTTCACGTCACACTTCTGGGAGTGTGTACAGACAGCTTTGGGCATGAAGTTAAAGTTTAGCACAACCTTCCATCCGCAGACAGATGGACAGACGGAGCGAGTAAATCAGGTACTCGAGGATATGCTTCGAGCATGTGCCCTAGATTTCAAGGGAAGTTGGTGAAAATATCTGAGTTTAGCAGAATTTGCATACAACAACAGCTATCAGGCCACTATCGGTATGACACCTTATGAGGCTCTCTATGGGCGGAGGTGTAGATCTCCAATCTGCTGGTATGAGAGTGGTGAACAGAAAGAGCTAGAACTTCAGACAGATCTAGTGGCAGATACCACAGCAGCTATACAGCAGATCCGCCAGAGGATAGAGACAGCTCAGAGCCGCCAGAAAAGCTATGCTGATATACGGCGCAGACCTTTGGAGTTTTCAGTTGGGGATTCAGTGTTCCTTAGAGTAGCTCCCATGAAGGGAGTAATGCGTTTTGGGAAGAAGGGCAAGCTAAGTCCCCGATATGTGGGACCATACCTTATCAGCAGAAGAGTGGGCAAGGTAGCATATGAGCTAGAGCTACCTCAGGAAATGTCAGCTGTCCACAATGTATTTCATGTCTCTATGCTGAAGAAGCATATCCCAGATGCCACCCAGGTGATTGAGCCCCAGTCGGTACAGATCCGCGAAGACCTCAGCTATGACAGTCGGCCTATTCAGATAATAGACCGAGCAGTTAAGAAATAAAAGTCATGTGGCACAGTCACACAGCAGAAGAGGCAACATGGGAGACAGAAGCCAGCATGAGACAGAAGTACCCAGAATTATTCTAAGTTCGAGGACGAACTTTTTATAAGGTATGGGGGATTGTAACGCTCGAAATTCTCAAAACTATTTTAGAAATATTCTATGATTTTTCTAGAATTTTAGGATATTTTTACAGAATTTTTAGAGTAACGGAAGTAGCAAAAACAAATAGAAAACGAAAACGGCCTAAGCGGGAATTGAACCCGAGACCTACGGTTTACGGATAATGTTAGTAATCAGTTGAACCCAGCAGGGCCGTGCTGAAAGGAAAGGGAGCCAATTAAATTTATATTAGAGTTGGGCTGAAATTACCCACTTAATATAAATAGGGAATTTAATAGGTGAAGAGTTATTTTTTTTAACGTGACTTTTCCTTCTCCTCACCCTAGCCACGCCGCCCCCTTCCCTCTCCTTCTCTCGGCGCCAACCACAAGAAGAAACCTAGGGTTCCTTTCCTAGGGCTTCAAGGACACCTTCCGGCGACATCTCCGACACGAGGACGTTTCCCTTCGCGAGAGGAATGCTTAGACGCGAGAAGATCGTCGAAAGGATCGTCTCCTCCGGAAAATCTCGCGATTAGAATCTTAAGAAATTACAAATAGGAGGTAAGAAACCCCTCACCTGCAGTATAAGTAGCTTCCGTTTGAATGCATGCTTTTAGATTAGTTATACTCGGATTTTTGTCGACATCTAGGGTGTATTTAACCCTCCTCGCAGCTTTAGGGATTAGTCGAGCACCTCTAGATGGGTCGGACGCGTTTGCCCTCTTCAGTTGAGGTGTTAGACGTTGTCGGGTGCCTAGAGGTGGTCTCCCTACTAGAGAGGAGAGTTAGCGCACACCAAATGCTCGATAAAAAGATTAGGACAGCTTTTGATTCAGTGGGCATTTATTCAGCTCAGTCAAATGTCGTATAGACGTATTGATCCAGTTAATTATCTTTATTATAGCTTTCATGGGACTATATGTTCAATGGGTGGGCTCCCACAGTCGCCTCTAGGTTAAGACAACCTAGCTCTAGGTTCAGATAACCTAGAAACATCTAAATAAAACAGTACAGCTATTCAGTATTTTATTTTCAACTGGATCAGATATCCATTGGGTTGGACTCCCACAGTCGTCCCAGGTTTAGATAACCTAGTAAACCCTATTAGATTTGGAACTTGCAATCCGCGCACAGCATGTACAGTTGCCAGGGCCCTCAGCAGCATGATTATTATTTTAATCTACTTATGTATACAGTTTTCAAAACTCTCAATCACCTATGTGATCAGGATTTAATTCAGTATCAGCTTAGTTTAGTTCAGTTTCAGTTTCAGTTTAGTTCTTCCTGACTGATACCATGAGTTAGCTCCATGCTTAGATTTTGATATGCATGCTATGTTTCAGTATTTGTGCTTAGTAACTTTGCTATGTCATGCTTATCTATGTTCAGTACGTATTTCAAATAGTATGTTTTCAAAACATAAATTGCATCGTGTGCATGTTTTGTAAGGTAGCTGGTTTCTTACTAAGCTTTAAGCTTACAGATACTTTTTCCTTATACTACAGATAAAGGTAAAGGGAAAATGGACTAGCGGAGGCTGGAGGACAATGCGATGAAGATGTGTGTGGAAGGAACTTGGGAATAAAAGATCTTAGGGATCTAACAAGCTTTATTTATGCATTAGAACTTTCAGCAAAATTAGTTAACTGTTAGAACCTTATTATTCTACACATAGTACATTTGCATGCCATGAATTAGTGAACCATGCATGATATCATGTTTAAAATGTTAGCTAATACATGTTAAAAATGTTTCTAGTTGTTATAGACTTGATGTGTGTGAGTTGGGCACGAAATAGTGCTGAAATCAGGGGTTCTGATTCGAAATCAGAAACCCAGATCGATCTACAGATCGATCAGAATTGGGTTGTGCCACTGGATCGGTCAGCTGACCGATCCAGTCGCGAACAGAGAGTTAGCGTCTGTTATGGATCGGTCAGCCGGCCGATCCAGATGCGAACAGAGAGTACAGAAGCTCACTGATCGGTCAGCCGACCGATCAGTGAGCCACTGGATCGGTCAACCGACCGATCAGTGTACTCCTGGATCGGTCGGTAGACCGATCCAGCCGCATACAGAAGCAATATAGCTTATGGATCGGTCAGCCGACCGATCCAGAGTTTTTCTCCGTGTCGGTATCAAGCTGGATCGATCACTGGATCGATCCGACAGCCCAATCGATTCATGGATCGATTGAAATGCCTGATTACAGCTAGCAGGACATCCGAGAGGCATAGATTATCTTCCCTAACATGTGTACAACTCCTAGGTACACCTAGAATATTAAGTTCAGATTTTACAGTAATCAGTTTAGTAAAATTTTAATCAATCCAGATTTCCGTAATAGTAATTTAGCACAGCATAATGTAGCGATCGGCCTCACAGCATAGTCAGTAGAAGGCGGGTTGTTACACCTTTACTGTTGATCGGTGCTGATGATCTGTCCTGTGCTGAGTCACTATGGTTCGGTCGACCGATCTTCTGGTTCGGTCGACTGATCAAGCTTTTGACCGGACTGAATTCTGCTTTGCCTGGTCTGAACTGATCTCTGGTCTGAGTCAAGCTGGTTCGGTCGACCAATCCTCCTGTTCGGTCGACCGATCAAGCCGAATCTGCAAAACAGAGTTTAAACAATATTCCTGCAAAACAAGTGTTAGCACAGTAATATAATGCATGAGTAATATAGACAATAGAGTTGTCTTGATCTCAACTTGGAAACCTTCCCGGTTTCTTCAGTTGGATCAGCGACCTAAGGTTGTTCCCTCTGGGAACCCGACCTCACTGTCGCTCCTCCAGTTTGCTTACCTCAACCTACCTGCCAAACTTTGATCCTCCAGATCCAGTTTGGACTTTTCACTCAGCCTTGATCGGCTCCCCAGGACTTTTCTCTTGATCTTCAGTCCTCCAGACTTCTCGATCATACCGCCAAGCATTGGGTCCCCTTGACCTGCTTGGACTTGCACCTAGGTTCCACGATCTGCTAAGACTTTTCTGCCTAGCCTCCAGCTAGGACTTTCCCGGTTGAGTAAACATCCTGCACACTCAGTCAACTTGTTAGATCATAACAAGACTTAACTTGAACCTTTGACAACATCAAAACTCAGGTTTGATTCTGGTGCAGTTTGCACCAACAGAAGGTATATCTAAACACAGATTTTGGTATTTCATTAATTATGAAATTTGGTTATGAAGCACCAAAGACAACGAATGGAGAAGAAATCAAGAAATATCTTTGGAACGAGAAGCAACGTAACAAATCGATGGCAAACGCTCGGGCTAAATTTCATCTTCTAAGCGTAATACCAGATGAAGATATCGACAGAGTCGGAGAATACAAAAGCGCAAAGAACTTTGGGAAAAGTTCTTAAAGACCTATGAAGAACCAGCTGAAGTCGAATCCAACTCTTCGATGGGCACCAAGTCACCATCAGAACAGTCCGAGAATGAGGAAACTGCCAAGACAGCCAAACTCCATCTCGAGGACACAGAAAGCTCATCCCAGATAAGCATCGATGAAGGGGGAGAGACTTTGGAAGAAAGCAACACAACAGGGGGAGAATCAATAGCTGACAAGGTAAGTCAGGTATGGTCTCTACCTTCTGAACAATTGGTTAAATCAATTGAAAAGTTGCCCGAAGATTTTTACAAATTCAAAATTGAATCGACAAAAGAGTTTTTTGGATTAGAAAATCTTTTGTTGAAAGAATTTAGCAAATTAGAAGCATTGCCAAAAGATTCTTGTGAGTTACAAAATACTTTGTCGAACGAATCTTGCAAATTAGAAACATTGCCAAAAGATTTTTTTACCAATTATGTTGTCGAAAGAATTTTCTGCATGCTTAATATTGTTTGTTTTAAATCTGAAAAATTATGATAGACTAAAATGGAAATTTAGATATCATAATGATATTAAAGAAATGACAATAACTTGAGAACGAATTTTATTTAAATAAAAATAAATAAATAACTATTTTTGTGTAAGTTAAAAGTTTTTCTAAAATTGAAAATTTCTGCTTAAATTTTTTTACTTAGAATTTTTAAAAATATTTTTACAAAATAATCTAAGTCAGAATTGTTTTTACTTAAAGCGATACTTAGAATTTTTTTTTTTTTGAGATTGCTTTTGTGAAAATTATTGCAAAAATTTTCTAAGTCTTAACCCTTAGATTTTTTCTTGCAATCCCATTTTTTTTTATATGATCAAAGGGGGAGAGGAAAAGTATAAGTCTAGGGGGAGGTAGACCAAAAATAATTTTTCTATCTGTTTGCACTTAATTGCAAAAATTAGTTAGTTTTTTTTAATATCTATTTTTACCCTAGCTTAACTTAGGTTGATCACATCAAAAAAGGGGAGATTATTGGAACCCCAAGGTTGTTTTGGTGTGATCAACAAGTTAAGTTAGGTCTTGTATTTTTTTAATCTTGTGTCTAAGTGTGCAGGAGCTTAGGAGCATAGGTAGTCGAGCGGAAGACGCAGCTAGCGAGAAGGACGACACGCGGTGCGTCCGAGGGACGAGGAGCTACAGAAGAGTATGTCGGCGGACGAGAAGGAAGCGTGCGGTGGTTCCGATGGACGAGAAGCCGGAGCGGAAGACTACTTGAGGAGCAAGAGACGCAGCTAGCGAGAAGGTCAGTACGGGGTGCGACCGAGGGACGAAGACTGCGGATGAGTACGCTGGCGGACGAGAAGGAAGCACGCGGTGATTTCGAGAGACAAGTCGAGCGGAAGCCTGCTCAAGTAGACCGGAAGTTGGGTTTGGGTGAGCCCTATTCCGGATGACAGAGATCACCCAAGCGAGTGGAAGACTTGATCTGAGGCAAACGGAGCCGGAGCAGAAGACCCGGCTGGAAAAAGTCAACGGGGTTGACTTTTCCAACCGGGGCACCTGAAACAGTCTGGGGCGCCCGGAACAGTCTAGGGCGCCCGGAACCCTCCGGGGCGTCTGGAACCCTCCAGGGCGCCCAGAACCCTTCCGAGCGCCCGAAGTTGACTTTTTGACCGGATCGAGTTTTGACTCGATCTGAACATTGGGGGATAAAGTTTATCCCCCCAGGGCTCCCGGAACCCTCAGGACACCCCGACCAAGGCTAAAAATATATCCTTGGTCCAGAAATTTTTTCAACATCTTAAGAATTGTAATTCCAACGCTTGTGTACTTTAAGTTTAGAGTTGAGCTTCTGTTTCTGTGCTTAAAAGCTGTAAGAGGCTTCTCCGCCTGAAGGAGATATTTTAGTGTGCTTCATCTTCCTTGAATTAACAACGTCCCCAGTTGTAACCAAGTAAATCTCTTTTGTCTCTTACTTTTAGTTTATTTGTTTAATTTATTTATTCAAGTGTTTTGTTGAGAGTTCGAGAAGGGTTGATTTTTGTTTTTGTATTTTCAGGCTATTAAACCCCCCTTCAAGCTGGCCCGCAATGGTCCAACACAGATCATTGCCCAGATGGAGCGCAAAATTAGTGAGTTAATTGAGGAGAATGAAAAATGTGCCCGTGATGCAGAAACTTCATTAGCTTCCAAGGATAAAATAATAGATGAGAAGGACAGAATTATAGAGGTAAAAGAGCAAATTATTACAGAGCAAGATAGAAAAATTAAAGATCTTCAAAGTTAGATGCTTGCGAAGGTTATTGACCCATTACCTGTCAATCGGTCATTAATCAGGACAAAGACTTGTGCTACAAAGAGAAGGACACCCCCAACTACCAAAGAGATTAAGGGAGTGCCCTTGGCCAAAAGGAGTAAAAGAGTAACTTTTCAAGATGAGCATGAGTCAGAGATGGTCAAGGGCAAAGGAGAGGCATTTGTTGTGCCTCTTGTTAAAGTACAAGATGGGCATAAACCATCTACTGTTGTAGCTGCCACATCTTTATCAAATAAACTATTGAATACACTTTCCAAACAAAAATCCAAAATACTTAAGGTGCGGTTTTAGTTGGTTAAATGTGTTGTCTTTTAGTTCTAATTCACATATTACTCACACCGAAAAGTTGTCTCTATGTATTTTTTTCAATAAGCGAAGTTATATTTTAAGAAAAATAAAGATGATGTGGTGGTAGAGGCATTGTTGAAACTGAGCCAGCTAAAGTGAGTTGGAAGTTTCTTGAGTTATACACTTACTGAAATGAAAATATATGATGGATTATGAATGTATAATTTTATTGGGAATACAAGGTTAAATGACTTTGGCATTATCTGCTAATTTAATAGTGAAACAAACATTTCATTTTGTTGAATCATATCAACCATGTCTGATATAAAAGTTTCTATAACACATATAATTTATGTAACTACTTTAATTGTAGCAACAATAGGGAGTGTTGATGTAAACTAAATTATTGGACATGTTTTATTTTTGGTTTCTATAGGGCTACGACAAAGCCAATATGGTCCAACGGAACAATATCATTGGATTTGTCATATTTCCTATGTATTTTTGATTGGACTGTCTTCCTAGATGGTGATTGCATAAATGCATATTTTGCAATAATTTCAGAGGAAGCCAAATCTTCCGACAAACCTTATTGGCCATCTATATTTTGTCCTGTTGGTTTTGATGTAAGTATAACACCAACTCCTCCTATCTAGTTTTTTATTCTCAATATATGCCTCCAACAATGCTTATCTGCATACACAGGATTTGTTTGTAATGACAATATATGTTTGGCCTATCAGCAAGTACTAACACTGACAAGACACTCAGGTATATATTCTGTTCATTAAATAATGTAGATGATCACTGACACCTACTGATCATAGATCTCCAAGAAGCTCAATTTGCATTATAACTCACTTGGATCCTCAGAGCTATATACATCTAAGTTTCAAAAGTTTGTAAGTAACTTCCATATTGAGTAAATCATAATTTATTCGATGTATGTGTGTATTGCTTACAAACTTTAAACTCGTGCAGGTTGATTTTTTTTAAAATATGGACCCATCTTACTACGAAATGTGGTATCTAGGGCTACATTCCTTAATGTCAAGAGACTTTGAGGTATCTATGATCCCGGGTCCAACACAAGTAAAATCATAAGTACATATGTTTATTCATAATTTTTATACATCTCCATACTTTTTCTAGCAATTATAATATTAATAGTGTAAAATCAACTCTATCTTTCAGGTTAGATTGTGCAATTTTTGTGATGCGATACGTTGAGAGTTTAATGTACCGAAGGCCAACAAAATTTGGACAAGTTGGAATGAGTGAATTTAGTTTTCATGTTGGTCATAAAATTTTTAATAGCAAACACTGGATTAAGGACAAGGTAGGGGTGTAAACGTATTGATTCATTGATTGTAAAGGTAGTGTAAATCCCATAAAAATAGGCTAGGTGGTGTAAATGTATTTGTAATACTGCTGTCAATACCTTGGGAAGCTAATATAGGGTATAGCAGCTAAAGATTATGTATATTAAATGTGGAAAAATACAATTATATATTTTTATGATCGGAAGTAGCTACTACAATGTGTAGCAGCTAATCATGAGAAGCTTCTATAAATTGTAGATGTTAATCTGCACTAACTGCTATAGAGTGTAGCAGCTACTATTGAGATGATGCTGCAATTTATAGGAGATCACTTGTAACACTCCAAATTTCATGATTTAGAGTTCTAAAAGACCTTATTAAAATCTAGAAATATTTTATAAAAATTCTAGAGATTTTTAGGAATTTATAGAGTATTTTTATGTAATTTTTGGAGTTCGTTTGGTATTTTTACCAAGAGGAAGAAGTAAAAAATAATAATAATAATATATGTTGAAGCCGGGTTTTGAACCTAAGATCACGGACCCGAATCAGGACTTAGCCAACCAACTGGTCTGGAAATATTTTGTTAACCAATTATGGAATGAAATATATTAAAGTAGTAGTCAGGAGCTTTTAATAAAAGGAGGAAGAAAAAGGGTTGGGCCGAGGTTCGAACCCGTGACCTCGGACCCGACCCGAAACTTAGGCGGAGCGGATGACCAAGTGTTCAAGCAGCTTTTTGTGATTAAACAGATAGCGAAATAATCTTAAGCCATAACAGCATACCTAGGTATTATAAAGAGGGATAAGTTGATGATTACCGGTGCTCTCGGCGACGGCGTTTTCTCTCGGGCGAAAAACGCAGCCGAGCTTTAGGGCGTCTCCGGTGGTTGGCCAAAGACTCATCCGAAGGCTTCTTCATCTCCTTGCGATCCTCTCGTCGAGGAGGAGCCGTGAGCACAAGGAGGGACCGAGAGCTCGAGTTCTCCGAAGCCCTAGAATTGTTCTCGCCGGCTGTAAGTCTAAGAAACCGAAGTAAGTCACTACTCACCTGCAGTAGGATAGTTCCGAGGTCTATTCCTTGTTCCTCTCCTTGTTCCCGAAGCTTTGCATGAAACCCTAGGGCTTGTTTGTAGGTGAATTGATAAGCTATTTTTATCTCACAGCATGCCTTAAGAGTTGTATTTATTTTGTTGCTAATCTTTTTGTCAAGCCAGGACAGCCCTTATATTTAGCATACGGTTTTGGGATTCCTTATTTCTGCCGTGTATTAACAGTGGTTCTTTAGGGTTGATATATTTTCAATAGAGCAATATGTAGAAGTTCAAGTTGTGAATCAGTTTTGTAGAGGTTTATGTTTTAAGTTTTCAGCAAGTTTAATTTGGTGATTGTTGAGGTTTTTCGATTTGAACTGTGAAGCTTTGATTTCTTATGGTTTTGCAATCGTTGGTTGGTTTCGAATTGGAACGATGAAGTTCTATTTCTCCTTTGTGCTTCTTAATGCCATGAGTAGATAGGGTTCAGTTGGAGATGTTCTTCTTGTTAGTTCACTTCTTCTTATTATACTTGTAGTTTGAACACAAATTGTATACTTTAGTTGTCTGGTTTTATAAGTGGTGCTAGTTGAAACTAGGGTTGTTATATGTAATTATACACGCTGAAATACATAGTATGTACTGATCTATATTAATTAACAATGATAGATATATCATATAGTTGCCAAGTATTTAAATTAATACTTATGAGTAACCACTTCAAGAATTTACCTTGTAAGAATCCTTATGAATTGAGAAGAGATCAGAGAAAGTAATAATCATACGGGTTAAATTATTTTATAGATCTTTTTGTGCCATTAATGGGCACGAACAACCCTATGTTTAGCATTTTCTGTTTAGACCTTTTTGTACTATTTAGAAGGCACGAACAACTTTTAATCTAAGTACATAGTATTAGTTTTCTTTGCTATTTAACAAACATGATAAGTCCTGCTTATTAGCATTGCAGTTTTAGTTTCTTCGCTACTGTAAAAGTATGAATAGTTACTCTCTAAGTGTATGCAGTTTTCCTTTTAAAGAATGCAGATCTTTCTTTCTTTGATTTATTTCTGCTGTAGCATGCCTAAAGACTTCAGATTTGTTTTCCTTTGTTTTAAATCTGTTGTAGCATGTTTGAAGAGGCTAGTATTTTACTTGGACAAGTATAAGAAAGATAAAGAAAGGAAAGAAAAAGGCCAAGGCCTTAAGTAGATCCCAAAGTCAAGACTTTAGGGATTTTGGCACACAAGGTGCTAAAGAAAATGTCGAGGCATTATATAGAAGTATTAAAAGATAACAAGTATTTTACTTTTATCAGTGGCACTGTACTGGACTCTCAGTTGTCCTTGGGTTGGGCTCCCATAGTCGTCCCTAGGTTTAGATAACCTAGTAGTAACGGCACGGCCGACGGTCGACGGTCGACGACCCGAGGGTCGCCAAATGGGCCGCCGAATGGGTCGCTCCGTTACAAAAGTAAAAGCACAGTTGTCGGGCCTAAGAAGAAAGTTGATTATTATTTTGAAGTATTATAAGTATAAGTTTTTGAACAAGTAAAGCAATTTTTACATAAGTATAAAGTATTAAATAATAAGTTTTAAACAAGTGAATTAAAGAATAAGTTTAGAACAAATGAATTAAGTTTCACTTTGTTTTAAAATCAGCAAGTCGAGTTTTCTTTTATGCTAGCATGTTATTTAGATTAGCTTACTGTTCTTTGCTATTTTCTAAACATGAGTAGCTTTACATGTCTAGCATTTCAGCATGTCTTGTTCTTTTATTAGTAAATGAGCATGAGTAGTCTTCAGTAAGTAATCAGTTAGATCATGTTATAGATATATATACATGCATATCGAGATTTTGTGAGTTAGATAGCGCTTACTAAGCATTTTGCTTATAGTTTGCATTTCCTCTTACTGCAGATACAGGAAAAGAAAAGTGTTAGCAAAGGAAGGCGACAAGGAGGTGCGGATGGATGTGTAATGTCATGACTATGGAGAGACCTGGGAAGTTTTGAGTTTTCATGTTTAGTGGATAGAAATAGTTGAGTTGTACCTTATGGTTTATGTCTTTTTAGATTGTATTTTCATTCCGCATTGTTAGTTTAGTTTTATTCATTTGTTATTGCTAGAATAGTTTATTTTCTTTAGTTGTTGTATCTTATAAACTGCGTGATTGTTTGATAAATGTTCCAGTCGCCTGTGACTGTGTATATTATGTTATGTATCAATGATTATATTCATCGGTACAGGGGAGACTCTGCCGAAATTTTTCGGTAGGGATTCCTCGTGGTTTTTAATTATACCGGTTAAGTAGAGTTAGTAGTTAAGTAACGGTCACTCTTAGAGAGTAGTATAGTATAGTAAGAAGGGTGGTTGTTACATCACTTTCATACTTTATCTTGATAAATTATAATTATATTTCACCACCCCATTCGGTTGCCTTTAATGCGGTATAAGGAAATGATGGTAAAAAAAAACTGCTACAACGTTGTTATGTATATTAACTTGGTAAAAAAAATGAAATTATTTTAATCAACAATAGCTACTACAACGTTGTAGCATGCACTGCACTATTTGTCGCATGTTGTAGCAGGCAGCAGCTACATCATAAAGTATACCACTAGAATAACTGCTACATGTTGTAGCAGCTAATCCTAAGTATCTGCTACAACGTGTAGCAGCTTACTGCCAGTATAACTGGCACACGTTGTAGCAGCTAGTCTTTTGTTGCTTCTATGTGTCCTTCCAGCATCTTTTGCTAGACGATGGCTTAGCTAGTCAGTGTATACGAAATGTAGACAGAAGATGCTACATGGTGTAGCAGGTACTGCAACACATTGTTGCATTCACATCTACTTATTCGAAGATGCTACAACGTGTAGTAAATTCTAAGGAGTAGTTGCTACACTATGTAGCAGTTACTAGGAATTAGCTACTACACATTTGCTGCGAAACTCCAGACATGTAGCTCCCACATCGTGTAGCAGTTACTGTGGACTAGCGGCTAAAAGGTGTGTCAGCTACTGTAGCACAGTGTAGCATTAGCATCTAGTTCACAGATGATGCTACCACGTGTAGCAGCTCCTAATGAGTATAATTAGATTTGGTATTACTAGGTGTTAACATCTTCACCTTAGCATATCACATCTCCGAATTAACTGCTACAATGTTTATCAGTTAATCCTCACTAATTCCTATATAGTGTAGCAACTAATATTCAGTAACTGCTACACCTTGTAGTAGTTACTATTGATAAGCTGGTACAATTTGTAATAGCTAATCTGCAACACTAACTGCTATCGTGTGTAGCAGCTACTATTTAGAAAATGCTACAATTTGTAGCAGCTAAGCCGCACTAATTGTTACAGAGTGTAGCAGCTACTCTTGAGAAGCTGCTACAATTTGCAGCATATCAGTTTATTACTGTATCTTGAAAAAGTATAATTATTTATGACCGTCCCCTTTGGTTGCATTTAATGTGTTATCTGGAAATGATGGTTCAGTTGCTACATGGATATATCAACTACTACACTCTAGCTGCTAAAACGTGGATCGCATGTTCGTTATTCGTGACTTTGTGTGTTTGGTTAGGACTCATGAGTCCACTTTAATTTACCGCATTATGATATCCAACAAATCTAAGAAATAAAATAGGAATAATCTATTTATTGTAAATATGGCAAAACAAAATGATATGTGTCTGTCCATTAGGCCGTAATTGTAATATTGAACATAGTGAAGATAGTAATATGAACCACCCCCTTGACCCCTCACATTGTTCTCTTTTGTTTTTCACCTACCTTACGTCATTTTGTCGGCGATGGGAGAAATGGGAGAAGTTCGTGGAGGCAAGAATCGTATGGTTATTCCATTAGGATTCCTCGGTGAACTCCCAAGAGTCTTCATTGCGAACACAAGATGTTGGGGAGATGATAGACCAGTACATGAGCGGTCTAACCTTATCCACGTCATTTGGTCGAGGTTGGTAGAAGTTCGTCGTGACCAAAATCATATGGAGCCTACATGAGGATTCCTCAGTGCATGAAAGAAATACTTGAATATGTAGGCTAGATGCAATGAAAGAAAAAATGAAGGTGATGCCGGGAAAATGGTGTCAATCCAAGTAGAACTACTCATTTATCATTGGACCTCATGAAAGGAGGCTCCCTGCCTCTGTTATATTGGAAAACAGAGGTGCTTAGTATTCATTATGGGAATAGTTGGATTGACGCATCCACACCTGTGCTTTTGACAAGGCTAGTTTTTTAAGTCTTCAATGGTCATGATTTATGACAGTTATGAGTAGTCATAGGCTGTCATAAAAACAGTATGAGTGGTCATTCTATGGACGTCACAGATGAATGGACCTGATGTGGTAGGTTACCATTAATCAATTGATGTGTCTCTATAAATTTATTACTTTTTAAATTATATAACTGGTCATCGTATTATTATATAGAGTTGAGCTTGTTAGTGAAGGCGCTGGGAGTTCCGTTCTGTGTAAATCCCCTGTACAAAAAGTTGTACGAGTACAAAACCTTTCCTAGCAACCCACATGCTTGATCAGACATGTGTTTGATCAATCAAGCAAGTTCTTGATTGATCAAAGTGCACCCTAATCGAAGCACAAGATTGTTGGCCTCTTGTGTTGGTATTCAAAATCGATATAAAGAAAACAAAACTAGATACGCAGCGAAATCAAAGAACTAGTTGTACCTTTTCTTTGTAGCTAAAGACCTCTTGATCTTCTGCCGTATTCCTCTCCTCTCCTTGGACGTCGTGTGGGTGACGATCTACCAAGAACAAAACCACCCTCCTTCTCTTCTCTTCCAAAACCGTCGGTCACAAAAAGAGTCGCTAGGATGGGGCGCCTTCTAATCTTCTTCCTTCTCTTCTTCTTCCTCTTCTTGATTTTCTTCCTCTTCTTCAAGTCTCCGCCCACAAGGAGGAGAAAGAGGGTGTCAACCACAAAGAAGGAGGAGTAGAAGGGGAGCACCGGCCCTAGGAGGAGAAGGGGGCCGACCCTTGGTGGAGGTGGCGCTAGCCACAAGGAGGAGAAGAAGGGGTTGTGCCGCCGGCCCTAGAAAGGGAAGAGGGGGTGGCAACCACAAGGACAGAAGGGAGTTGTGGAATAATTAGAAGATTAGGTTTTAGGGGCCACATCCTACTCCTTTTTATAGACTTGCCGTCGGTTACCAAGAAAGAAAAATTAACAAAATTTTGTTTAGAAAAAATCTAAACAAACTATGTTAAACTAAACCAAGTTAAGTTAGACCAAACCAAGTTAAGTTAGATCAAACCAAGTTAAGTTAAACCAAACTAAGTTATGTTAAACCAAATCAAGTTAAGTTAGACCAAACCAAGTTAAGTTAAACCAAACCAAGTTAAATTAAACCAAACCCGGTTATGGATGGGTGGATGCAAGGCTTTATATATAGAAGCTACAACAGAGACCGAGAGGAGAAATTGGTTTTAGCCTCCTGATGGACTTGAACTTCCTGTGTTCGACCCGAATACTCAACTTAAGTTCATCAATAATAACTCATACCACTAAAGGGTCATTATTGAACTACTGCATCAATCCCATATTACAATATGGGCTCTTACTTATCATGAGTGCTTTAATCTCCCTGTGTTTAAGATATCGTATGTCCGTTAATTAAATAAGTTACTCCAACTCATTTAATTAACATCTAACTCCAAGAGTAGTACCACTCAACTTTATTATCATGTCAGACAAAGTCAACCTGCAGGGTTTACATGATAATCCTTATAAGCTCCTCAAAGGGACATCATTAACCTAAATAAATAGGACACAGTTTCCCTTTATAATCAACAACAAACCATATAAATGGTACTATCTCCCAACTTATTGGGTCTATTCATTTAACGAATAAATCTCACCCATTGATAAGTTAAAGAAATAAATACTAAGTATATGTGTTTGTTATTATATCGGGATTAAGAGTACGCACATCCATAATAATAGAGGTTCTGTTCTTTTATATAGTCAGTATAAATCGAACAACCTCAAATGGTCCTACTCAATACACACATAGTGTATTAGTGTAATTATATAGTCAAGACAAACTAATACCAAATTACATTACAACTATTCCAATAGTTTGTCCCTATCCATCTTAGTTGTGAGCTACTATTTATAATTTATAAGGAACTGATAACATGATCTTCTGTGTGACACCACATACCATGTTATTTACAATAAAAATTAAATGGACAACTGCATTGACATATATAGAAATATAAAATGCAGACATTTGACCAAAGTAATTCTCTTTTCAAAATATCTCAAAAACAGATGTTCATACAAAAGCTAGGCTTATAGTATACATCCCAACAATCTCCCACTTATACTAAAAGACTATAATGTCATATATGCTGCAATACATCTGATTCCCATCCCCTCAACATGCCCATCAAAAGCTCTCGCTGGAAGGGCCTTAGTGAAAGGGTCTGCCAGGTTATCTGCTGATGCAATCTTGGCGACAACAACTTCTCCTCGCTTTATGATGTCTCGTATCAGGTGGTACTTTTCGCTCAATGTGTTTACTTGCCTTATGGGCTCATGGTTCCTTCAAGTTTTCTACTGCACCACTATTATCACAATGAATTGTGATAATTTTGGTTAAACCAGGAATCACATCTAAGTCCATCAAGAAGTTTCTGAGCCATACAGCTTCTTTGGCTGCCTCAGAGACTGCCACATACTCAGCTTCCATGGTGGAGTCTGAAATACATTTCTGCTTAACACTCTTCCATGTTATGGCTCCACCTCCCAAAGTAAACACATACCCTAAGGTTGACTTACTATTGTCCCTATCTGATTGGAAGTCAGAATCTGTGTAACCCACAGGAAGCAAATCATCTACCTGGTAAACCAGCATATAATTTCTAGTCCTCTTCAGGTACTTTAATATATGCTTTACGGCAGTCCAATGTCCCTGTCCTAAGTTACTTTGATATCTACTAATCATACCCACGACAAAATAGATATCTGGTCTCGTACATAGCATTGCATACATTAGACTTCCTACAGCCAAAGCAGAAGGAACTTCCTTCATCTCCTCTATCTCCTTTGATGTTTTAGGATACATCTCTTTAGATAAAGGTACTCCATGCCGAAAAGGTAGAAAACTTTTCTTGGAGTTTTGCATGCTAAAATGAGTTAAGATAGTATCGATGTATGAAGCTTGGGATAGACACAACATCCTTTTCTTACGATCCCTTATTACTTTGATCCCAAGAATATGTCCACATTCTTCCAAGTCCTTCATATCAAACTGCTTGGACAACCATACCCTTACGTCTGACAACACTTTGACATTATCGCCAATGAGTAAAATGTCATCCACGTATAGTACAAGAAATACCACCATGTTTCCGTCACTTTTCTTGTATACACAAGACTCATCCGGACACTGAATGAATCCATAAGACTGGATCACTTTATCAAACCAGATGTTCCAAGATCTCGAAGCTTGCTTCAGTCCATAAATGGACCGATTAAGCTTACATACAAGATGCTCTTTGCCCTTCGCAATGAATCCCTCTGGTTGCTTCATATTGATGTTTTCTTCAAGACTTTCATTAAGGAAAGTTGTCTTGACATCCATTTGCTAAACCTCATAATCCATATGAGCAACAATAGATAAAAGAATCTGGATAGACTTGAGCATGACTACCAGCGAAAAGGTTTCTGTTAGAGTGTATACTAAAAGTCTAACTTTTTGTAAACAATTATTTTGAAATAAGAATCACATTGGTCAAATGTCTACATTTATGCTAAGTGTAGTTGTCCGTTTAATTTATATTGTAGATAACATGGTGTGAGGAGACACACAGAAGTTCATATTATCAATTCCTTATAAATTATAAACAGTTGCTCACAACCAAGATGGAATGGGGCAAACCATTGGAGTGGTTGTAGTGTAATTAGGTATTAGTTTATCTTAACTAATAAATTACACTATGAGTGTATTGAGCAGGATCATATGAGGTAGTTTCCTTTTATACTGACTATATAAAAGAACAAAACCTCTGTTATTATGGAAGTGTGTACTCTTAATCATGATATAATAACAAGCACATATATTTAATATTTATTTCTTTAATTTATCAAAGGGTGTGATTTAGCTCATTAAATCAATAGACCCGATAAGTTGGGAAATGATATTATTTATATGGTGTGTTGTTGATTATAGAATGAAACTGTGTCCTAGTAATCTAGGTTGATGATGTCCCCTTGAGGACCTCATAAGGATTGTCATGTAAACCCTGCAGATGAACTTAGTCCTGTTAGTTGCTACTCAGAATACCACCCTAGTTCCCCTGTACAAAAATTTGAACAAGCATAGAATTATCCTAGCTACCCATGTGTTCTACTAAAGTTAAATTTGGATTGCAAATGATGCTTAACATTATTAATCCAAATTTTCCCTTTAGAAGTTAAACTTGAATTGGGAATGAAACTTAACATTCTTACTTCAAGTTCAAATGATGTGATCTTCCTAAGTTAAACCATATTACAGAAGTTGATCAAATAACTATTTCAAGGATCGGCTTCCAGGTTAAACGTGGCGAGACACTAGGCCTTCTTAGGTATGAGACCATCCACCACTGCCTAGACAAAGCCTTTCAAAGAAATCAGATATTTAAACTTCTCACAGTAAATTAGGTTTAACAATAGAGACCTCAATAGAAACATATTATCGAAACAAATATCGAAAACAAAAATGATAATTAAAATCGATAACCTCTTGTGTTTGGTTTTTCAAGATCTATACAAAAGATGAACTAGTTATAATACGGAAACTAATAACTAGTTATACCTCTTGTAACTTATAGACCTCTTGATCTTCTATTGTATTCCTCTTCTTATCTCGGACGTCGTGTGGGCGACGATCTACAAAGACGAGAATCCACCCAAGCCTTCTTCTTCCTTTCAAGTTTCGGCCACCAACTTTCTCCAAGAGATGATGAAGTTCGACCACCAACTTTCCTCCAAGGGATGCTAGACAAGAGAAACTCCTCTTCTTCTTCTCCTTCAAGCAACCGGCCATCAATGGATCTCCAAACCAATATGCCGCCAACCACCAAGAGGGAAAACAAAGGAGAAGAGAGAAAGAGTAAGGGCCCACCACCGCCAAGGAAGAGAGAAGAGGAATAGAAGATGTATTGTTGTAAGGTGAGGCACCTCTACCCTCTCTTTTATATTCCTTGGTCTTGGCAAATAAGGAAAGTTTTAAACATAATTAAAACTTCCTTATATTCCTTGCCAATGACTAAAAAGGAAAGTTTAAAAAAAAAAAATTAAAACTTCCTTTTCTTCTTGTCATGGCCAACCACATGCTTGTTCTCCAAGCAAGGAAAGATTTTAAACAAAAATTAAAATCTCTCTTTTAAAAATCTCTTTTATGGATAGTTCTAAAAGGAATGTTTTATAAATTAAAATCTCTCTCTTTTAAATCCTTTTATGGATATCTATAAAAGATAAGATTTAAAATAAAACATGGTTTCAAGAGAGGAAAGTTTTATCAAAAAATTAAAATCTTTCTTTCACATTATAGATAACTACAAATAAGGAAAGATTTCAAATATCTCTTTTATTCCTTTGTAGAAAGCTATAAAAGGAAAGATTTTAAAAATGTAAAACTCTATTTTAAAACCAACATAAAAGGAAAGTTTTCAACAAAATAAAAACTTCCTTTTATTTCCTTTTATGACCGATCTAAAAATGAAAAGTTTTATATTAAAATTATCCTTTTAAATCCTTTTAATAGATCTCTATAAAAGGAAAGATTTTACAAAATAAAACTTCCTTTTGAATTCAATGTGGTCGGCCACCCTTGCTTGGGTTCCAAGCTAGGGTCAGCCACAACTTGAACTCATCTAACCTTTGGCCGACCCTAGCTTGGGCTCCAAGATGGGCTTGGCCGGCCACCTTAAGGTGGGTAAGAAGTTGGGTTTGGCTGGATATAAGACTTTATAAATAAGAGGATACAATAGGGACCGAGAGGAGGAATTGACTTTGGTCTCCTGATGAGCTTGAGCTTCCCGTGTTCGCCCCGAACACCCAACTCAAGTTCATCAATAATATCTCATTCCACTAAAGAGTTATTATTGCACTACCGCATCAATCCCATATTACTATATGAGATCTTTCTTATCATGAGTGTGTTAGTCTCCCTATGTTTAAGATATTGAATGCCCACTAATTAAATGAGTTACTAACAACTCACTTAATTAATATCTAGCTCCAAGAGTAGTACCATTCAACTTTATCGTCATGTCAGACTAAGTCCATCTGCAGGGTTTACATGACAATCCTTATGAGCTCCTCAAGGGGGCATCATCAACCTAGATTACTAAGACACAGTTTCATTCTATAATCAACAACACACCATATAAATAATATCATTTCCCAACTTTTTGGACCTATTGATTTAACGAGCTAAATCGCACCCTTTGATAAATCAAAGAAATAAATACTAAGTATATGTGCTTGTTATTATATCATGATTAAGAGTACATACTTCCATAATAACAGAGGTATTGTTCTTTTATATAGTCAGTATAAAAAGATACTATCTCAATTGGTCCTGCTCAATACACTCATAGTGTACTAGTATAATTTATTAGTCAAGATAAACTAATACCTAATTACACTACAACCACTCCAATGGTTTGCCCCATTCCATCTTGGTTGTGAGCAACTGTTTATAATTTATAAGGATCTGATAACATGATCTTCTGTGTGTCTTCTCACACCATGTTATCTACAATATAAATTAAATGGACAACTACACTTAGCATAAATGTAGGCATTTGACCAATGTGATTCTTATATATTTATACAAAAGCTAGACTTTTAGTATACACTCTAACAATCTCCCACTTATACTAAAAGACTATGCTGCCATATACCCTGTCATACATCTGATTCCTAACCCTTCAACATGCCCATCAAAAGCTCTTGCCTTATGGGCCTTAGTGAAAGAATCTCCCAGGTTATCATCTGATGCAATCTAGGCGGTAACAGCTTCTCCTTGTTATACGATGTCTCGTATTGGGTGGTACTTGCGCTCTATGTGTTTACTTGCCTTATGGACTCGTGGTTTCTTAGAGTTTGCTACTGCACCACTTATTATCACAATACACTGCAATAATTTTTGGACAAACCAGGAATTATATCTAAGTCCATCATGAAGTTTCTGAGCCATACAACTTCTATGGCTGTCTTAGAGGCTGCCACATACTCAGCTTCCATGATAGAGTCCGAAAAGAATCTATGCTTATAACTCCTCCATTGTTATGGCTTTACCTCCTAAAGTAAACACAAAACCCCGAGGTCGACTTTCTATTATCCCTATCTGATTGGAAGTAAAAATCCATGTAACCCACAGGGATCAAATCATCTGCTTGGTAAAGCAGCATATAATCTCTATGCTTTACGGCAGTCCAATGCCCCTGTCTTGGATTACTTTGATATCTGCTAACTATGCCCATGACAAAACAGATATCCGATCTCATGCATAACATAGCATACATTAAGCTTCCTACAGCTGAAGCATAAGGAACTGCCTTCATATCTTCTATCTCTTTTGATGTCATCGGAGACATTTCTTTAGATAAAGATACTCCATGCCTAAAAGGTAGAAAACCTTTCTTGGAGTCTTGCATGCTAAAATGAGTTAGGATCGTATCGATATGTGAAGCTTGGGATAAGCATAACATTCTTTTTGTCACGCCCCGGAGGAGTCTCTGTCCGAAGAAATTTCGACAGCATCTCCCCTGTACGGCGGACAATCTGAAACTTTTCTACAAGCACTATATACCTCAGCCACATGCGGCTGGAATAATAACAATAAAAGAAAACAAACACCACGCAGTTAATATCAAATTCAGCCTCTGGCTGACACAACCACGCAGTTAAAAATAAAGCAGCCCACTCGGCTGTACCCAAAACCAAAACACAAAACTGCTAGCCGGCTAGACTTACACAACCAATAACATAAATACAAAATACCACATAACAACGTCAACACTCCAAAAATAAAACCAGAGTACAGAGCTAAACAAACTGATACATAAAACAAACAAAACATACGTGAAACCGATAAGTCTTCTGATGTGACGTGGGGACCAGCAGACAGGATGCTCCAAGCGACACCATAAATAACCTGGTACCTGAAAAAGATAGTGTCAACGGGGGTAAGTTCAACAACTCAGCGAATACCAATGGACATGAGTAGTAAGATATATCTAACAGCAACAAACATGGAATACAGCTTCCTAATCATATATAGGGAATATGCAAAACTGAAAGGTAACTGAGGAAACTGTACTCACTAGGAACTCCTATCCAGACAAAAGGGTCGTCAAACCGAAAGTGTCAATAATCCTGTATGCAGGTTGATCCTGTCCGAACCAGGAGTCAACGGACACTGGGCACGTGGCGCTCCCTGCTGGATCCTCAAGTGCTCCGGTGAACCTGCAGCAAAACCGAGCCGGGAGGGGTGTCCCGGCGACGGCCCTCCGACGCTCAAGTCAGGCGAGGAATAACAAAAAGGTGGCCTCAAGATGAAGACTTTTCATACCTCCGGTGAAGAAATGGAGGCCTTATATAGACCTCTCGAAGAAGCCTGGGCGCGCCAATCAAAGCAACCACCTGCCTTTGACCATGCCCAGGCATGGGTCTGTCAGAAGGGTCATGCCCAGATATGGATCTGGCAGGAAGACATCCATGAGGCCATACTGCTACTGTATCAACCTTTCCATGATGTGACGGCAAGATCCTCCATCGTGCGATCTTGTGTACGGCCTAATCATCAGACATGCTTCTGCTGATATCCCATATCCCGAGCTGAGAGCATAGGCCGCTCGCCTTATCTTGGCCGAACGGACAACCCGCTCAGCCCTTTGGCCCCAGCTGAGCGGACTCCCGCTCGGCCCTTCGATCCTCCTGCCTTGGCGTCGGAAACCCAAGCCCCTGGATGGGTTATCTCTAGATCCGCTCGGACCTACTCAGCTGCTCGGCGCGGCCATTAACCGCTTAGTCAGCCCTTCATCGGTCCTCAAGCTGAGACCCTTCAGGAAGTGGGTCCCCCATTCTTACCGCCGGATCACTTGCCTTCCCTTTAAGTCTAGTCGAAGGAGGAAGTGAGTCTGACTGACTGGACTATATGTGTCCGAGCGAGCGGTCGCCGCCTTTCCGTAGCTTATAATATCCCTGGGGCCGTTCGACCCTTCTGCCAAATTCAGCCGCTAGGCTCTTCGTTTTGGTTGTCTTGTCGCTCAACATGGGTGTTTGCTTGTCTAAATCTTCTCAAAAATCACGCAAATCCTCTTCATTAAGCCGAAGTATGCGCGGTATGGGCGCCTTAATTGCACCTGGTGACAGAGCGCCACGTGGCTCCTCTTGCGTGGCGGTGATGATCCATACGATGGGACGCCGATTGCTTTGAAATGGACGGTTAGATGATGACCTTGTCTCCCGTGACCTGCATCCGACGGCGGAGGCCGACCGACCTCAGCCGTATAAAGCCTCCGTCTCCTTCCTTCGTCGCATATTCGCTTGCGCGTTGCCTTCTGCTTCTTCCTCTACCGTGACCTCCGACGATCCAGTTCTTGTTTTTCGGCGGCTACCATCTCACCGGTGATCCTTTCCGTCCGTTTCCTTCTCAGTGAGTCTTCTCCCTTCGTTTACAAGGTCTTCCCAACTTGTTTTGCCTCTTTTGCTCCCATTCCTTCGATTTCTTGCTATCTTTTTGCTTCTTCGAGATGGCAAGCTCCTCCGAACCCGCTGTTGGTGTTCATGGCCCTTGGTACCTGACCATGGAGAGTCGATTTGATGAGGAGGGTGCTCGGCGCCTTGTTCGAACGTATGGGATTCCCGATAACTATGAAATAGTTGTAGCCGACCCGACTGACCGGCCCTATGACCCCCCGATCGGCACCATTTGCTTTTTTCTAGACCAATTCCAGGGCGGCCTTAGATTTCCTACACATCCCTTTATTTTAGAGGTTTGTAACTATTTTCGCATCCCGCTCGGCCAACTTGTGCCGAATTCCTTTAGGCTGCTGAGCGGGGGTGGTCGTCCTCTTTAAGCTGCACAGTATCCCTCTTGACCCCAAAATATTCTACTTCTTCTTCTACCCCAAACAATCCGAGCCGGGCACTTTTATCTTCCAAAGTAGAATAGGCTTTAAATTTTTTGATAATATGCCGACCTCCAACAAACACTGGAAGGAGTTTTTCTTCTATATCCGACTTCCCGAGCGGCCAGCATTCCGAACCAAATGGCAGACCGCTGTACCGACTCGGCCGGAGCTCGGCAAGTTCAGAAGCAATCCAGCCTATCTTCATGCGGCGAACTGGTTGTCCGGTCAGCGATACAAGATTGACCAGTTGCTTCTCAAGGGGGTGTTGTATATTTTCGGATTGTCTCCCGTTCGGGCAAATCTCCCCTTCCGCATGAGTAAGGATTCTCTACTCTCTTAGTCTTTTTTGTCTAATTGATTTTAATTTCTTTTACTGCAGCTGAAGTCATGTGGCGCTCCAAGGCTACCGCTCATTTGAAATTAAAGTCCGTGGAGATTGAAGCGGCCACCAAAAAAGAGCTCGCCGAGCGGGGTCTCATCCCCAGCCGCCCGGCAGATGCAGGAGAGGGGGGGCGCAGTCCGCCCCTGAAACAGAAGCTGCCCCATCCGCTTCAACGGAGGTTGAGGCGGATCCTGTTTCCTCAGCCCCCGCCGAGCTGGGCGTCCCCCAGGTTGGAGATCCACCATTGGAGGTTCGGCGGAAACGTCGAAGAGACTCCAGCCTTCCGCCGACCCAAGAGGGGGAACCACAGGCGCCAATCGGCGTAACTTCGCCTGCTCGCACGCCATCACAGATCGGGACCCCTGTGGCTTCGCCTACCGCACAGCCCTCCGGCTCTCCTCCCCGGACTCGTCGCCGCTTACGTCGGTTGGGTGAAACTTCCACTATAGGGGAGTCCTCGCATCAGGCGGCCGCGACTGAAGAAGCGCCGTCCGGCCATCCAACCATCAAGACTACCCTCCGATTCCCATCGGAGGAATATTTACTGTCCGCCGATCGGACCTAATTAATTTAGTACTTGCGAACGCTCGTTATTTGGCGTCCTCAGTTCCGTCCAAGTTCACAGTCGCGAGTTCGGCACTCGATCTTTGACGGAGCTCGACGGTGCGGATATTTATAGCCGATCGGCGCGGCTCTCGATTTAACGACGGTGCTCGTCGACCTTTCGCTCGGACATTTATAGACGCCGGCTCGTCTCTCGATTTTTAACGACGGTGCTCGTCGGCGCGGAAGTTTATAGCCGATCGGCGCGGCTCTCGATCTTTAACGACGGTGCTCGTCGGCGCGGATGTTTATAGCCGATCGGCGCGGCTCTCGATCTTTAACGACGGTGCTCGTCGGCGTGTCTATTTATAGCCGATCGGCGCGGCTCTCAATCTTTAACGACGGTGCTCGTCGGCGAGGATGTTTATAGTCGATCGGCGCGGCTCTCGATCTTTAACGACGGTGCTCGTCGGCGCGGATGTTTATAGCCGATCGGCGCGGCTCTCGATCTTTAACGACGGTGCTCGTCGGCGCGGATGTTTATAGCCGATCGGCGCGGCTCTCGATCTTTAACGACGGTGCTCGTCGGCGCGGATGTTTATAGCCGATCGGAGCGGCTCTCGATCTTTAACGACGGTGCTCGTCGGCGCGGATATTTATAGCCGATCGGCGCGGCTCTCGATCTTTAACGACGGTGCTCGTCGGCGCGGATATTTATAGCCGATCGGCGCGGCTCTCGATCTTTAACGACGGTGCTCGTCGGCGCGGATGTTTATAGCCGATCGGCGCGGCTCTCGATCTTTAACGACGGTGCTCGTCGGCGCGGATATTTATAGCCGATCGGCGCGGCTCTCGATCTTTAACGACCGTGCTCGTCGGCGCGGATGTTTATAGCCGATCGGCGCGGCTCTCGATCTTTAACGACGGTGCTCGTCGGCGCGGATATTTATAGCCGATCGGCGCGGCTCTCGATCTTTAACGACGGTGCTCGTCGGTTTTCCGCTCGGTTTTTATAGCCGGTCGGCGCGGCTCTACGGTTTAACGTCTGGGCTAGACGACTCTGGCTAATTTTGACGCTTCCGTTCGGCGAAGCTTTTTGCCCTCCTTTTTTATCACTTTTGGTTCCTTTCACCCAGCTCGGAAAACGTACTCTTGGCCGAATGGCTCAGGGTCTGCTTCGTCAAGCATTTTGGCTAGGATAATATACCTCCGTCCGAATGGTACGGGACCTTCAATTTTAGAGCGCTTGGCCCGACCCATTTACCTCCGGCCGTGCGGCTCGGGGCCTTCGTTCTTTTATTGGCGATGTCTTATTTGTTCTCTTGATTTTCGTTTCTGCATTTCAAGTATTCAGTCGAAAAAAGTACACAAGATGATTTACATAGGCACACCTTTCACCCTGCCCGGTAAGGCTGGAGGTGGTTCGCGCTCCACGGCCTATCTAGCTACCGACCTTCCTCATCCTCCAAATAATACGCTCCCGAGCGGAGCTTCTCGATGATTTTGAAGGGACCTGCCCACGGAGCTTCAAGCTTGCCGACTTCACCGACCGGCTTGACTTTCTTCCAGACAAGATCGCCAACCTGGAATGACCTGGGAATGACGCGCCGGTTGTAGTTTTGCTTCATCCGCTGACGGTATGCCATCAGCCGAACGGATGCCTTTGCCCTCTCCTCTTCTACCAAATCCAGCTCCATGTTTCTCCGTTCGGCATTGTCATCATCGTAGCTCTGGATCCGGGCTGACTCAACGCCGACTTCAACCGGAATGACGGCCTCGCCGCCATATACCAAATGGAACGGTGTGACTCCTGTCCCTTCTTTTGGCGTCGTTCGGATGGCCCACAAGACGCTCGGCACTTCATCCGGCCAACTTCCTCCCAAATGATCGAGCCGAGCGCGCAGAATACGGAGAATTTCCCGATTGGCCACTTCAGCTTGACCGTTGCTCTAAGGATAGGCCACGGATGTGAAATATTGCTCAATGTCGTAGCTCTTGCACCAATCCTCTAACATCTTCCCTGTGAACTGCCGCCCGTTGTCGGACACTAGTCGGCGAGGGATGCCGAACCGACAAATGATGTGTTGCCAGATGAATTTTTTAACCATTTGTTCAGTGATCTTTGCTAGCGGCTCGGCCTCCACCCACTTGGAGAAATAGTCTACCGCCACTAGTAAGAATTTCCTCTGCCCCGCCGCCATCGGAAATGGACCGATAATATCCATTCCCCATTGGTCGAATGGGCATGAAACGCTTGACGCCTTCATTTCTTCGGCCGGTCGGTGGGAGAAGTTGTGATACTTCTGGCATGAGAGGCAGGTAGATACTGTCCGAGAGTTGGCCAAAAGTATCCGCCAAGAGGATCTTCTTGGCCAATGAGCGCCGGCCCGGATGACCCCCGATGTACTTCCGGAGGATGTATGCCGAGTCCTCCGAGCTTACACATTTCAGAGGTCGCGAGAAAGCTTTTTTGTAAAGCTGATCTCCGATGAGTGTAAACCGACCGACTCTTCTTCTGAGGAGCCGGGCTGCATATTCATCGGAGGGTGTGGTACCCGAACGGAGAAATTCTATAATAGGTGTCCTCCAGTCGCTTGGAAACGTGAGGCCTTGCATCCGATCGACGTGCGCCACCAGCAGTACTTTTTCAATTGGTTGCTGAATGGCAACTGGTGTTATTGAACTCGCGAGTTTGGCTAACTCGTCTGCTGCCTGGTTCTCCGTTCGGGGGATCTTCTGTATAAGAACCTCTCGGAAAGTAGCTTTGAGCTTTTCAAAGGCCTCAACGTAGAGTTTAAGCCGAACACTATTGATTTCAAAGGTGCCAGAAAGTTGTTGAGCGGCCAACTGTGAATCCGAATAGAGAGTCACCCGACCGGCACCCACATGCCGGGCTGCCTGCAATCCGGCTATGAGGGCCTCATACTCTGCTTCGTTGTTGGTAGCTTTGTAATCCAGCCGGACGGATAGGTGCATCTTCTCTTCTTGAGGTGAGAGCAGCAATATTCCAATCCCACTTCCGAGCCGAGTGGAGGACCCATCCACATATATTTTCCACATAGCTTCCGGCTCTGGCCTTTGTACTTCGGTCACAAAATCAGCCAAGGATTGGGCTTTGATCGCCGAGCGGGGCTGATATTGGATGTCAAATTCACTTAATTCTGTCGTCCACTTGATGAGCCGTCCGGACGCTTCTGGATTCAACAGTACTCTTCCGAGTGGACTGTTCGTCCGGACAATGATGGTGTGAGCAAAGAAATACGGTCGAGCGGCTAGAACCAAAGCAAAGGCCAACTTCTCGAGCCGGTGTAACGAGATTCATCATCTTTTAAAATGTGGCTTAGAAAATACACCGGCTGCTCTTCGCCGCTCGGCCTGCTGAGCCTACAGCATGCTCAATCGATGACAAATAAATATAAAGTGACTCACCCCGATCGGCTTGGCTAACATTGGCAGAGAATTAAGATATGTCTTCAATTCTCCGAACGCTCGGTCACATTCTTCATCCGAACTTAGTAGCCTTGCGCAGGATCTTAAAGAATGGAAGGCTCCGGTCAGATTTTGGAGATGAATCTGGACAAAGCGGTTATCCGACCGGTCAACCTCTGCACTTCTCTTGTATTTCTTGGGGCGGCATGTCTTGCGAGCTTTCACCTTCTGGGTTTTCGATTCCCCTCGGTCACTATGTACCCCAAGAAACGCCCTTGCTCCGAACAGGCACTTCGGGATTTAGCTTGACTCCATATTTGCGCTCGGAAGGTTTCTTCCATATCCGGAAGATCGCTCAGACGGATTTGATAAGAATGTCGTCCACATAGACTTCCAGATTACGCCCGATCTGCTCCTTGAACACCTTGTTCATCAAGCGTTGATAGGTGGCCCCGGCATTCTTCAATCCGAACGGCATCACATTATAGCAATATGTGCCGTCGGCCGTTACGAAGCTTACTTTTTCTTGATCTTCCCGGGCGAGCGGCACTTGATGATATCCTTGATAGGCGTCAAGCATGCAAATTAATTCGCAGCCGGCCGTAGAGTCCACCAGCTGATCTATCCGTGGCAGAGGATAGAAGTCCTTGGGGCATGCTTTGTTTAAGTCCCGAAAGTCGATGCAGACTCTCCACTTGCCGCCCGGCTTGGAGACTAATACTACGTTAGCCAGCCAGCTCGGGAACTGCACTTCTCGTATGTGGCCGGCCTCCAGAAGTTTCTCTACTTCCGCCCGGATGATGGCATTCTGCTCGGCACTGAAATCCCTTTTCCTCTGCTTCACTAGCCGAGCGTCCGGTCGGACATGCAATTCATGCTGCGCCAGGCTCTTCGAAATTCCGGGCAACTCATGTGTCGACCAGACGAAGACATCATGATTTCGTTGGAGGCATTGGATCAGTTCCTCCTTCTGCTCCTCCTCCAGATCAGAGGCGATAAAAGTCGTGGCCTCCGATCGGGTCGGATGGATCTGAACCTCCTCCTTTTCATCATAAATTAAAGCAGGAGGTTTCTCGGTGATGGCATTTACCTCGATTCGAGGTGCCTTCCGAGCAGAGTTGGATTCTGCTCGGACCATCTCGATATAGCATCGCCGAGCTGCTAACTGATCCCCCCGTACTTCTCCCACTTTGTCTTCGATGGGGAACTTCATCTTCTGGTGGAAGGTTGAGACGATGCTCGGAATTCGCTAAGCGCCGGTCGTCCCAAAATGACGTTGTAGGACGAAGGAGAGTCGACCACCACGAAGTTTATTGTCCTGGTCCTCTTGAGCGGCTCTTCTCCCAGTGAGGTAGCCAGCCGAATTTGTCCGACCGGCTGAACTTCGTTGCCAGTAAACCCGTAGAGCGGGGTCGTCATGGCCAACAGCTCGGCTCGATCAATTTGCAGCTGATCGAATGCCTTCTTGAATATGATGTTGACCGAGCTCCCTGTGTCAACAAATATGCGGTGAATAGTGTAATTTGCTATTACCGCTTTAATGAGCAGAGCGTCGTCGTGGGGCACTTCAACTCCTTCTAAGTCTCCGGGCCCGAAAGTGATTTCCGGTCCACTTGCCCGCTCTTGGCTACAGCCGACTGCGTGGATTTGCAACTGCCGGACGCTCGCCTTTCTGGCTCGGTTGGAGTCTCCTCCGGTCGGCCCGCCAGCAATAACGTTGATCTCGCCCTGGGCAGTATTGCTTCTGTTTTTCTCTTCTCGAGTGGACGGTCGGGACCGTTCTCTAGACGCCCGGCGATTATCCTGTCTCGGAGATCGGTGCCGATCGGGTGTCTGTTGATGTCGCCTCTCGGTGCGGGTCCGGTCAGCTTCATGAGTCCTTTGTCTCCTGTCAATGGGAGGTGACCGTCGTTCGGCATTCCTGAGAACGGGATTGGCCACGAAGGGAAGACTTCGACAATCCTTCGTGTTGTGCGTATCCGTCCGGTGGAAGGAGCAGAACATAGGGGTCCACCTCTTCTTGGGCTTGGGCCGAGCGGCAGCCACTTCTTGTACGTGCGACCTGGCGTGGGGGGATCGGATCGCTTCGGCTCTCGGTCCTTTAGGTGGCTGCTGAGCGGCGTGCTGTTTCCGCTCGGCATGAATAGGTGCCCGCTCGGTAGGAGTTTCCTTTTTCCGGGCGGCTTGTGCTTCTTCCACGTTTATGTATTCATTGGCCCGATGTAGCATATGATCATAATCTCGGGGCGGCTTTCGGATGAGCGACCGGAAGAAGTCCCCATCCACAAGGCCTTGCGTGAAGGCATTCATCATCGTCTCCGATGTGGCCGTTGGGATATCCATCGCCACTTGGTTGAATCGCTGTAGGCTCGAAGCGATTCTCTCGACTCTTGCTTGATGGCAAACAAGTCGACACTTGTCTTCCGATAACGCCGATTGCTAGCGAAGTGGAGGAAGGTCGGAAGTCCTTGAAGCTAGTGATGGATCCGTCCGCCTCCGAAACCACCGTTGAGCCGATCCCGAGAGAGTTGTAAGGAAGACGCGGCACTTTACTCCATCTGTATATTGATGGAGTGTAGGTGTGTTATCTTACCCGGATGATCATCCGGGTCCATTGTTCCGTTGTACTCGCCGATCGTCGGAGGCACGTAGTGCTTGGGTAGAGGGTCTCGAAGAATAGCCTCCGAGAATTGGCGATTGATCCGCTGGGAGATGAGTCCGCCCGGGAGCTTTCCCTTTTCTGTCTGGCATTTCGTCTGAAGAAGAGCCTCTATCTCTTCGAGTTGGTCCGGGGTGCGAAATAAGGCCCGGTGAAATACGACGGTGGCTCGAGGTGCTTCCGCCGGCCACCCGACGCAGATGTTGCTTGTTGCTCCGCCTGCTCGGCTGCTTTTTGTTTTTGCTCCACCGTTTGGCGGCCCTCATCTCGACCGGAGCGTCCAAGCGTGTCGTCCAGCCTCGTCCATCGTTCCCGTTCGGATGCAGGAGTGTTCCCACAGACGGCGCCAATTTGATCCTGTCCGAACCAGGAGTCAACGGACATTGGGCACGTGGCGCTCCCTGCTGGATCCTCAAGTGCTCCGGTGAACCTGCAGCAAAACCGAGCCGAGAGGGGTGTCCCGGCGACGGCCCTCCGACGCTCAAGTCAGGCGAGGAATAACAAAAAGGTGGCCTCAAGATGAAGACTTTTCATACCTCCGGTGAAGAAATGGAGGCCTTATATAGACCTCTCGAATAAGCCTGGGCGCGCCAATCAAAGCAACCACCAGCCTTTGACCATGCCCAGGCATGGGTCTGTCAGAAGGGCCATGCCCAGATATGGATCTGGCAGGAAGACGTCCATGAGGCCATACTGCTACTGTATCAACCTTTCCATGATGTGACGGCAAGATCCTCCATCGTGCGATCTTGTGTACGGCCTAATCATCAGACATGCTTCTGCTGATATCCCATATCCCGAGCCGAGAGCATAGGCCGCTCAGCCACCTTTGTACCCTCGCCCTTATCTTGGCCGAACGGACAACCCGCTCGGCCCTTTGGCCCCAGCCGAGCGGACTCCCGCTCGGCCCTTCGATCCTCCTGCCTTGGCGTCGGAAACCCAAGCCCCTGGATGGGTTATCTCTAGATCCGCTCAGACCTACTCAGCTGCTCGGCGCGGCCATTAACCGCTTAGTCAGCTCTTCATCGGTCCTCAAGCTGAGACCCTTCAGGAAGTGGGTCCCCCATTCTTACCGCCGGATCACAGGTCAAAAGTATGCATCCAACCAAAATGCAGCAACCAAATGCAGCAAACACAATCATAAGAATATAAATGCATCAATGCATATGATGCTAATGATGCGTCCTGGTCACCCCTGACGCCAGTCAGTTATCTCACACTCAAATAGTGAGACCGTGCACTCTGTCGTCACTGCTCCTGATGAGTGACCGAGTGGACGGGATGCTGTCGGAGTACTCCTGTCCTGTGACCCGAAATCATAAATGGGGGAGCTCAATGCTCTCATCTCCCGGTACATGATGACGGGGAGGTATCTCTGCCGGCTACCACGCCGAGTCACCTGACCAACGGAGCCAAACAGAGTCCACCGTCTGCCGGCTACTACACTGCTACACTAAATGCCAGCGGAGCCAAACAGAGCGGAACTGACTGCCGGCTACCACGCTGAGTCATATGACCAACGGAGCTAAACAGCAGAACCGCCACACACCTGCCTGATATACCACTAAACCATGAGTGGGGGTGTGTGTGTGTGCAGTACATGTAACTGGCGATGGGCTCAACCATAGTGGAGCCGACAATCACACAGCATGCAATCATGATGCATGTCACTATGCATAAAAAAAACTGATTAACAAAACCATATCCATATATACAAAATGGGTACTGTAAAAGCGATGGTCACATACCAAAATCTATAGTACACAGGTCAGATAGAATATCAAAAACCTATGTCCTGAACATAATAAGTATGGAATATCCTGATCAGCATAGAAAAATCCATATATACATAATATGGGTACCACAGTATCAGTAGGTAATCCACGGGTCTAGGGCATACAGGTCCTCTATGGTATAGCAACCTAGATCCTAAACATATCTCCTTCCATAACATATGTACCAACAATATGCACATATCAAGAATCAAGGTCTAGGTACACGAATCATATATGATATACAAATAGAGGTACACAAGCCAGTCACGACATAAAACCTAAGTATCAGATAATCTCGATACACATGACTGAAACCAAAAGTCCAGAACCTAGTCCTAACCTCAGTAAAACATGGTATGTCACTTATTCTAGAAACTAAGATACTCATGGTAATACAGTACTCATGGCAATAAATCACATGATATAAGCACGGATGCGTCACAGGCGATAAACCTAACATGCTATGGATATCAAACAGTGACATACCAAAGACAAACATGTTCATTGCTTGTAGTTATAAAATACTATGCATATCCAAAGACAATATCATAAAAGATAAGTCAAGAGGTACCCGCCTTAAAATTTGTCGATCGTGATAAGCTATCCCGCGTCGAGACGCTCGCCTCGAAACAAAGTCCTGAAATCACATACTGTATTTAGTTAATTACTTATACAGTAAATAACTAAATAAACTCCCCAATCAAATTAGGGAAAACCCTAATCGCAACAATTAACCTAATTTCATAATCTAATTAGGTTTAACTAAATCCAAAATCATTCACTTCAATCCAATCAACCTATCAACCATATCATCAATCACAAACTCTACCATCCTTTAGAAACTAAATTTAGCAACAATCCTAATCAACAACCGAAGCTTACCTCAACACTGACCGCCGGAAATCCCTAGATCAACGATGGCGGTATGTGATCGACAGAGGACCTCAACTTCTAGCTCCTGTCCAAAACCCAAAGTGAGCTGCTGGATGAAGGTTGTTTGCTGCTGGAAAAATGTGACCGAAGCAAACCAGTGTGGCTGTTGATCCCTAAAGCAAATCCAGCACTCGATAATTCATAGCAAACAAAGATTCATTGTTGAAATCGATAATCAGGGTTGGATGAAACTACTAACCTCCAAATCAAATCCCCTTAGGTGTCGAGGAATCCACGATTCTGTCAGGGTGGATTGTGGCATTCTGTGGCAAGAAAAAGGGAGGAAGGAACGACGACTAACCAAGGCTAGTGCATGAATCCTTCCTCTTGGCCGAAGTCCAGCCCATACCGAGGCTACACTCTAATAGGGAAGAAGGGGCGACGATGAATCAAGCTAGGCTCGGGTGGCGGTTGTGCTGCCAAGTCGCAGCAAAGGGGCAGCCATCTGCCGGCGCTAGGGTAGAGAAGAGATTCTGGCCGAAACAAAGGAGATAAATCCAAGAGAAAAGAGTAAAGCTCCGACGTCCAGTGGATGATGATCGGCGGCCGGCTGGCTGGCGACTAGGGCACAGGTGAGGGGGTCGGCGTCGGTAGAGAAGGGAATCGACTGGGCCGATTAGGGCATATCTTGCGGTCCGCGAGGAAGACACGAGGAAGAGAAATCAAAGGAGAGGAGGAGAACTGGAGAAGAACTGGCGTTGAGGAAATGGAAACCGTCGGTGTTGGGGAGAAGAAAAGGATCGGGCACGCGGGGAGTCGGCGAAGAAAAAGAAGTAAAGAAAATAAAAGAAAAAGGAAAAATAAATAAACATTTCCTCGCTAAAACGGGGTAGTCTACACAGGCTTTTCCGGGCCCCGTTTTAATCCCCGTTAACTCGTCCGTACGAGTTCCGAAAAATTTCCGAAAAATTTCCAAAAATTCCCTTATCAATATTTGCCTATTTTTGGTATTTTACATTCTCCCCCACTAATAAAAATTTGGTCCCCAAATTTCGTTATCTACCATCAGCAAACACTAACAACAGGTAAAGCGTATAAATACTGAACGGTAAATTAAATCACATACCTCAAGGAAAAAGATGGGGATATCGAGCTCGGATAGTATCCTCGAGCTCCTAAGTAGCCTCCTCATCCGAATGATGCTGTCATCCGACTTTAACCAGCCGGATAGTCTTGTTCCGCAATTGACGCTCTTTCCGGTTAAAAATCCGTACCGGAACCTCCTCATAAGTGATGTTCGGCTGAACGGGAACTGATATATCTGTCAGCACAATGCATCGGGTCGGGTACGTATCTTCTCAGCATAGATACGTGGAATACATAGTACACGCCTACCAAGGACGGTGGTAGTGCTAGCCAGTAAGCTACCGCTCCAATCCTCTCCAAGATCTGGAAAGGTCCAATGTATCGCGGAGCTGGCTTACCTCTGAGGTCAATCTCTTCACTCCTTTCGTGGGTGAAACTCGCAGAAATACATGGTCGCAAATGGAGAACTCTAAAAGTCTCCGACTCCGATCAGCATAACTCTTCTGGCAGTCCTGTGCCTCTGACACTCTCCGTCTAATAGTACGGACCAACTCCGTCTCAAGCTGAGCTCTATGAGGTCCCAATAACTGGGCCTCCCTAACCTCCTCCCAGAGGGTGGGTGTCCGACAAAGTCTACCATACAACGCCTCAATTCTCGATACATGCAGTTCCGCCTGGGTGGACCACAAATCGAGAGCGATGAGCCTCCCGAAGTAGCTCCTGTAAGACCGGTTGATACTGAGGTACACAAAATCTGCCTCAGAAGTGTATAACACCCTCCTCGTCTCGTGTGAACTTGGTCTGCTACCCGGAAGCTATCTGGATGCCAATAAACTACAAATGCTGATCTCCAGCCTGGGCCTCTCGGATCCTCATCCTGGGCGACGACTGAGCAACCACGGTAACAAGAATACCCTGCTCTGTCTGTCCCTTTTACTCGAGGCCCAATTCGGAGAATTCCTGTACCAAGTCTGTGACCACAACTCGGTGGCAAGCTAGAGTCTCTCTGGACTTCCGACTAAGTGCATCGGAAACCACATTAGCTATCACCTAGCTAATTGTACAATTGTAATCCTTCAAAAATTCCATCCACCTCCTCAGTCAGAGATTAAGTTTCTTCCCAAGTGAACAAATATTTGAGACTCTTATGGTCAGTGAGAATCTCAAATGTAACACCGTACAGATATTGCTGCCAAACCTCAAGGTAAAAATAATGGCGGTCAGCCACAAGTCATGAACGGGGTAGTTCTCCTCATGCTCCTCCAACTGCCGAGAAGTAGGAGACTACCCTGCCGTGCTGCATCAAAAGCAACACTCAAACCCTATACAGATGCATCGGTATTGAGCACGAATCCGTCCTCTCCAGAAGGTAAACCCAAAACTGGAGTCGACACTAATCTCCGCTTCAGCTCCTAAAAGCTGGTCTCGTAGTCCTTGGACCATGTGAACTTCACGCCTTTCCTAGTCAGGCGTGTCAGTGGCATAACAACGTGTGGAAATTCCCAACGAGCCTCCGATAATCACTAGCTCGACAAAGAGAGTTGCGAGTCTCATGTATAGACTATGATAACTCCCAACTGGTAACAACCTCTATCTCCTGTGGATCCATGATATGCCCCTACTGGTGACCTTGTGTCTCAATCATCTCTCAGAAGAAAATCAAAACACGCACTACTGATCTTCGCATATAGACGTTTCGGTCGAAACATCTCTAGCACTTTGCGAAGATGGTATACGTGATACACCTCAGATCAGGAATAAAACACCACGTCGTCAATAACGATAACGAATTCTGATCCAATATCCTAGGGATACCCAAATCATTGAGTCCACGAAAACATCTAAGGCTTCGCAAGCCCTAATAGTAAAACCAAGACACAAAATGTCCGTATCACAGACATTCCTAACCATAAGATCCTCAACAATAAACAGATCTGATCACCAACTAATAACATATCACCATAGAATAGATCCTCCAGTGTGAGAGCAACGCTCCATCACACGAAATACCACATATGTGGGAGCAACGCTCTACCACAAGAAATCCTCCATATGTGGGAGCAACGCTCCACCACAAAATACTCTGAAATATGTATCTATAATAAACATGGGAGCAATGCTCCGCTACAAGTAATCCGCAATATGTGGGAGCAACGCTCCACCACAAAACAATCCCTAAATATGTGGGAGCTACGCTCTACCACAACAATCCAGAATATGTGGGAGCTACGCTCTACCACATTCAAACAATAATATGTGGGAGCTACGCTCCACCACAACAATACATAAGTGCCCAAAGCACCTAACTATCTAGCTAGAGACTGCACGAGATCTCTCTACCACAGATCACTGTGGGTAGCCTAGGGTATAACCACCCAGTAAGCAAATCAAATCCATAGTCAACTCTATCATCCTTCTAGTGGGTCGGTCACCCACTAATAGGAGAATTAGTTGACAGGGTAATACAACCAATGTCATAATATAGACATTTAACATTCTACATTCCACATAAATAGACTCATCATGATGTTACCAACCATACACCTAACACACGTGCACACACAACATAGGTATGATCAACATAATCCTCTAATTAGTGCACACCCAACATACTCACAATATAGGTGTAAATCACCGTGATATCTCCAACAATACATACCGAACCCGTGTGCATATATCATCATGGGTAAAATCAATAATACCCCTCAAACAACACTCACATGCCATACATACACCTATGCCAAGAATATAATCAATGTACACTTCCAATAAGGCATACCAGGTGCACTCACAAATCACACATAATCAACAAGATACCTCAGATACCACACCAAACACATATGTACATATCACAATACCGATTTAAATCGATAAGATACCTCCAACATGTCAATCAGGCACGTACAGCTAACTAAATAGCTATAATCCATAAGGAACCTACAATAACCACATCAAGATGAGAATACCCACACTATCTGCAAATGAACTATCCATCATAGAATTCCTTCAACTCATAACAATCATATCTACACACCACATAAATATGCATAATCAACATATTTTAAATCCAATCTACCACACAAACCCTACGCCACCTTCTAAGTTATCCTACAAGATACATACAGTCTAAATTTAAAGTACCCACGGAATAGGATAAATCAATCCTCTAAAGACTGACCAAACCAACAACGATATACGGCTAATTCAGTCTTTTCCCACGTCAGTAACAGTCATGTACTCCAATGTGCTCATAATATCCAACTAAGCACGAAAAATCAAAAGATTCGAACCTCTAAAAATAGAGTATAATTGTCCTCTACTGATCAAACGAACAAAACTAAATCAATCATCTTCTAACTAATCAAGAATACCTTAATCCTCCACAAGCAACTAAGGTATATCAATATACGACTACCCAAATCAATAAGTGTAAATCAGACTCCTACTGACCAATCTAACAAGAGTAAACCAATATTTACTGATGAAATTAACTGAGGTAATATGGTATTCTACTAGCTAAGTCAGCATGAATATATAGATAATATTCACTATCCAGCTAATAATATCAGAGGCTGGTATGTGCCTCGATCTTCTAATCAACTAATAATAACAGAAACTAAAAACTACTGGTGTATGATATGATAAATCACCAGAAACTGTAACCCTTAACCTCTATCAAGGTCGATCATCATCAGTGGTTTACCTAATGCATAAAATGTATGATATATCAACTAGACAGGTACTAGTAAAGAGTGCTAATACATGTCATAAACTGTAATACTCAACAGTGCATATACTAACAGAAAGGTAGGATAACAGTATTCCAACATACCTCCTATAGCTTGGAGATGTCCTGCTGCTGCCCAAAATCCAAAAGTCACATCGAGAAGACCAAAACACAAAACCAAACACCAAAAATTAAACGTAAGTCGATCTCGATACCAAATAAATTGATATCGATAAATCTGAAATCCGTAACACATAGCAAGTATCGACACCGCCTGATACACTAAATCACACGCCCGGAGGAGTCTCAAGAAATTTCAAAGATCTCCCCATTTACGGACAATCCAAACTTTCTACAAGCACTATATACCTCCACATGCGGCTAGAATAATAACAATAAAAGAAAACAAACACCACGCTTAATATCAAATTCACCGTCGACACAACCACGCAAAAAATAAAGCAACCCACACTGCAAAACCAAAACACAAACTGCTAGCCACTAGACTTACACAACCAATAACATAAATACAAAATACCACATAACAACGTCAACACTCCAAAAATAAAACCAGAGTACAGAGTTAAACAAACTGATACATAAAACAAACAAAACATACGTGAAACCGATAAGTCTTCTGATGTGACGTGGGGACCAGCAGACATGATGCTCCAAACGACACCATAAATAACCTGGTACCTGAAAAAGATAGTGTCAACGGGGGTGAGTTCAACAACTCAGCGAATACCAATGGACATGAGTAGTAAGATATATCTAACAGCAACAAACATGGAATACAGCTTCCTAATCATATATAGGGAATATGCAAAACTGAAAGGTAACTGAGGAAACTGTACTCACCAGGAACTCCTATCCAGACAAAAGGGTCGTCAAACCGAAAGTGTCAATAATCCTGTATGCAGGTCAAAAGTATGCATCCAACCAAAATGTAGCAACCAAATGCAGCAAACACAATCATAAGAATATAAATGCATCAATGCATATGATGCTAATGATGCGTCCTGGTCACCCCTGACGCCAGTCAGTCATCTCACACTCAAATGGTGAGACCGAGTGGGTAGGGCTGTGACAACCGTGCACTCTGTCGTCACTGCTCCTGATGAGTGACCGAGTGGACGGGATGCTGTCGGAGTACTCCTGTCCTGTGACCCCAAATCATAAATGGGCGAGCTCAATGCTCTCATCTCCCGGTACACGATGACGGGGAGGTATCTCTGTCGGCTACCACGCCGAGTCACCTGACCAACGGAGCCAAACAGAGTCCACCGTCTGCCGGCTACTACACTGCTACACTAAATGCCAGCGGAGCCAAACAGAGCAGAACTGACTGCCGGCTACCACGCTGAGTCATATGACCAACGGAGCCAAACAGCAGAACCGCCACACACCTGCCTGATATACCACTAAACCATGAGTGGGGGTGTGTGCAGTACATGTAACTGGCGATGGGCTCAACCATAGTGGAGCCGACAATCGCACAACATGCAATCATGATGCATGTCACTATGCATAAAAAAAAACTGATCAACATAACCATATCCATATATACAAAATGGGTACTGTAAAAGCGATGGTCACATACCAAAATCTATAGTACACAGGTCAGATAGAATATCAAAAACCTATGTCCTGAACATAATAAGTATGGAATATCCTGATCAGCATAGAAAAATCCATATATACATAATATGGGTACCACAGTATCAGTAGGTCAATCCACGGGTCTAGGGCATACAGGTCCTCTATGGTATAGCAACCTAGATCCTAAACATATCTCCTTCCATAACATATGTACCAACAATATGCACATATCAAGAATCAAGGTCTAGGTACATGAATCATATATGATATACAAATAGAGGTACACAAGTCAGTCACGGCATAAAACCTAAGTATCAGATAATCTCGATACACATGACTGAAACCAAAAGTCCAGAACCTAGTCCTAACCTCAGTAAAACATGGTATGTCACTTATTCTAGAAACTAAGATACTCATGGTAATACAGTACTCATGGCAATAAATCACATGATATAAGCACGGATGCGTCACAGGCGATAAACCTAACATGCTATGGATATCAAACAGTGACATACCAAAGACAAACATGTTCATTGCTTGTAGTTATAAAATACTATGCATATCCAAAGACAATATCATAAAAGATAAGTCAAGAGGTACCCGCCTTAAAATTTGTCGATCGTGATAAGCTATCCCGCATCGAGACGCTCGCCTCGAAACAAAGTCCTGAAATCACATACTGTATTTAGTTAATTACTTATACAGTAAATAACTAAATAAACTCCCCAATCAAATTAGGGAAAATCCTAATCGCAACAATTAACCTAATTTCATAATCTAATTAGGTTTAACTAAATCCAAAATCATTCACTTCAATCCAATCAACCTATCAACCATATCATCAATCACAAACTCTACCATCCTTTAGAAACTAAATTTAGCAACAATCCTAATCAACAATCGAAGCTTACCTCAACACTGACCGCCGGAAATCCCTAGATCAACGATGGCGGTATGTGATCGACAGAGGACCTCAACTTCTAGCTCCTGTCCAAAACCCAAAGTGAGCTGCTGGATGAAGGTTGTTTGCTGCTGGAAAAATGTGACCGAAGCAAACCAGTGTGGCTGTTGATCCCTAAAGCAAATCCAGCACTCGATAATTCATAGCAAACAAAGATTCATTATTGAAATCGATAATCAGGGTTGGATGAAACTACTAACCTCCAAATCAAATCCCCTTAGGTGTCGAGGAATCCACGATTCTGTCAGGGTGGATTGTGGCATTCTGTGGCAAGAAAAAGGGAGGAAGGAACGACGACTAACCAAGGCTAGTGCATGAATCCTTCCTCTTGGCCGAAGTCCAGCCCATACCGAGGCTACACTCTAATAGGGAAGAAGGGGCGACGATGAATCAAGCTAGGCTCGGGTGGCGGTTGTGCTGCCAAGTCGCAGCAAAGGGGCAGCCATCTGCCGGCGCTAGGGCAGAGAAGAGATTCTGGCCGAAACAAAGGAGATAAATCCAAGAGAAAAGAGTAAAGCTCCGACGTCCAGTGGATGATGATTGGCGGCCGGCTGGCTGGCGACTAGGGCACAGGTGAGGGGGTCGGCGTCGGCAGAGAAGGGATTCGACTGGGCCGATTAGGGAATATCTTGCGGTCCGCGAGGAAGACACGAGGAAGAGAAATCAAAGGAGAGGAGGAGAACTGGAGAAGAATCGGCGTTGAGGAAATGGAAACCGTCGGTGTTGGGGAGAAGAAAAGGATCGGGCACGCGGGGAGTCGACGAAGAAAAAGAAGTAAAGAAAATAAAAGAAAAAGGAAAAATAAATAAACATTTCCTCGCTAAAACGGGGTAGTCTACACAGGCTTTTCCGGGCCCCGTTTTAATCCCCGTTAACTCGTCCGTACGAGTTCCGAAAAATTCCCAAAAAATTTTCAAAAATTCCAGAAAATTCCCTTATCAATATTTGCCTATTTTCGGTATTTTACACTTTTCTTGTGATCTCTTATTACCTTGATCCCAAGAATATGTGCGCATTCTCCCAAGTCCTTGATATCAAATTGCTTGGACAACCATACCCTTACTTTCAACAATACTTTGATATTGTTTCCAACTAACAAAATGTCATCTACGTATAGTATAAGAAATACCATCATGTTTCCATCACACTTCTTCTTTTACACAAGACTCATCCGGACACTGAATAAATCCATATGACTGGATTACTTCATTAAATCGAATGTTCCAAGACCTTGAAACTTGCTTTAGTCTATATATAGACCGATTGAGCTTACATACTAGATTCTCTTTGCCCTTTGCAATAAACCCCTCTGGTTGCTACATATGGATGTTTTCTTCAAGACTTCCGTTAAGGAAAGTTGTCTTGACATCCATTTGCCAAACCTCATGATCTATATGAGCAGCAATAGATAAGAGTATCTGGATAGACTTAAGCATAGCTACTGACGAAAATGTTTCCTCATAATCAATTCCCTCTTTCTGAGTATACCCCTTCGCAACAAGCCTTGCTTTGAAGGTTTCCACCTTCCCGTCTGTCCCTCTTTTCCTTTTGTAGATCCATTTACATCCAATAGCTTTTACACTATTTGAAGGTTCTACTAGCTCCCAGACTTTGTTAGAATACATAGATTCTTTTTCTGAATTCATTGCTCTTTGCCAAGATGCTGCATCTTTATCTTGAGTGCTTCGTCATATGTACGGGGATCAGGTTCATGTTTACCTGGGATTAAGTCCGACGACTCTCCCAAAAACATGAATCTTTTAGGTTGCCTAACAACCCTCCCACTACGACGAGACACTGTCTGTAGTTGTGTATCATTTATGACACGTGTTGCAGTTTCTTATGGTATCTTATCTTGTACTGTTGGTACTAGATTAGACGTTTCCTTTATTATTTCCTTAAGAATAAATTTACTTATGGGCTTGTGGCTCATTACATAGTTCTCTTATAAAAATCGGGCATTGGTGCTAACAATGACCTTCTGACTTTTAGGACTATAAACCTCCTTTCGTTTATCTAGGATAACCCACAAACAAGTGAACTCTTGTTCAGTGTCTCCCTTCAGCATATATGCTCGACTACCCCAAATTCGAATATGCTTCAGACTAAGCTTACGCTCATTCTACAATTCTATGGGAGTAGAGGGTTCTGACTTAGAAGGTGCTATGTTCACTTCCATTTCCAGAGTATATCCTCAAAATGAATTTGGTAATTCTGAATAACTCATCATTGATCTAACTATTTCCATAAGAGTTCTATTCCTTCGTTCAACACACCATTCTGTTGGGGTGTACCAGGTGCAGTTAGTTGGGATTGAATCCCGACTTCTGATAAGTGACTCTTGAACTCTCCTAAGAGGGACTCTCCACTACGATATCACCGTAGTGTCTTGATACTTTTATCATGACGTTTCTCCACATCAGCCTTGTACTCTTTGAACTTATCAAAGCACTCAGACTTGCAGCATATCAAGTAAAAGTACCCATATCTCGAATAGTCGTCTCTTAAAGAGACAAAATATTTGAAACCACCTCTTGCCTGGATAGTCATAGGTCCATACAAATCAGAATAATTTCAATACATCTTTGGCTCTATACCCCTTAGATTTAAAAGGCCTTTTGGTCATTTTCGCTTCCAAGTAAGACTCGCAGGTTGGAAAGTTTTCTACCACCAATGAACCCAAAAGTTCATCGGCTATTATCCTTTGAATCCTACTCAAGTTAATATGACCTAGCCTTAGATGCCAAAGATATGATTTGTTCATTTCCGAAGGTTGTTTTATCTTATTAGAGTTAGAAGATGCGTTATTAATTCTCATTTGTTGCATCGTGGGAGTTTTTGGATTTAGAATATATAAATTGCCAACCAACGTACCAGAACAGATAACTTTCCTATTTTTCATGATAACAACTTTGTTATTAGGGGTGTAAATGAGTCAAGTCGCTCGTGAGCTATTCGAAGCTCGATTCGATAAAAGCTCGTTTGAGCTCGTTGAATAAGGCTCGTTAAGATAAACAAACTAAGCTCAAGCTTCACAATATTCGGCTCGTTAGCTCGTGAACATGTTCGTTAAGCTCATAAATCAACTTTTAAATAAAAAAATAATAGTTTTGATATTGAATTTATAAATTTTACACTCTACTTATGAAAAACATAGACAAATATATTAAATTTATTTATTAGAATAAAATTATAAATTTTAACAAGAATATTATAATTTTTTAAGAATATATCATTTAGTTTTTAATGAACATTTAAATTTATAATTTATATTTATTAAGCTTGTTTAGGTTCGATAAAAGCTCGATTAAGCTCGTGAGTCATGAATATATTCGTTAAATAAAGCTCGAGCTCGGCTTGATTATAAACGAGCCAAACTCAAACATCCAAGAGTTCGGCTCGGCTCGGCTCGATTACACCATTATTTGTTATCAAAAGAGACAGAATATCAAGTTCTTTGAATATTTTAGAAATTGAAATCAAGTTCTTTCTAAACTTGGTACGTAAAGATAATTTCTCAAAATCCATGTTTTATTCCCATTTAAAACACGTAAAGATAAGTTCTTTCTTAGTATGTAGATTAATTGTAAGCATGTGGTTCTATTAAGCATATCAGTACAGAATTCCCATTTAAGTTTATGGTAGTTCTTGTGTTGGCAGTAGGCGTGATCAATAGATGAAACAGTGCAGACTTCTCATTTAGCTTCTAGTTTCGTTCGCCATGAGTTGAGCATGACCAGTTTTCTTTACCATTAGAATGACATGAACAACATGTGTTTAAGTGGTTCATTTTATGTTAGCTTTGCAGATTTTAGTTCGTATGCAATTAATTGGACATGTACAGCTCTCATTGCTATTAGTTGAGCACCAGTAGTTTTCATTGTTACGAATATGAGCAGTCTTCCTTGTTTTGCTATTAGACTTTATTTATGCACTGTAGTTGTAGAATTGTTTAAGCATTTTATTGAGCTTAAGTGCAGATTTTTATTAGTCATATGTGCAGATTTTTATTAGTCATATTTGCAGATTTTTATTAGTCATATATGCAGATTTTCTAGTATTCATTTGCTATTATTGAGCACGTGCAGCTTTTAATTGCCATGAGTTGAGCATGATCAGTTTTCCTTACTACTAGATACACATGAGCAGTTTCTTTAGTTTTCATTTGCTATTTTAACAAGCATGAGCAGCCAGGTATTTAGTGGAATGATTATGTGCCCTATTAAATCTTTTTAGAGGATTATTAGAAGTTATAAGTAAAGAAAAGACCAAGGTCTAGAGAAGAAAAGATAACAAGTAAATCTTTTAAAGATGCTAGTACCCGACTTCCAAGGTTGTCGTTAAACAAATCCAGGTGACCAATTCCGAATTCTTGGCCCTAGTAAGACCAAGGTCTTTATCCTCATAGGACTAGAGGCTCGCTACCTCAGTCACTATTAGAGAGCGCGCATAAGATGGTACTAAGCCTGGGCCCAAGAAAAGACAAGAGAAAGAGAAATTTAATTAAATAATAATTTCTAAGTGTAAGACTATAAGTATAAGACCATAAGTATAAGACCATAAGTATTTGGGACAAATGAAACAAGCTTCATATATGTTTAGGATTAGCAAGTGTAGCTCTTTTAATTCTAAACACACAGTATCAGTTTTCATTTATTTTCCTTATGAGTTTATTGAGCATGATTAGCTTTATTTCTAGCATGCAGATTTATTCTTATATCATGAGTATGCAGATTTATTCTTATATCATCAGTATGCAGATTATTTTAGTGTTTTGCTATAGATGAGCATGTGTAGCTTTTCTTTTTAGCACTTTAGTTTTAGCATCCTTTGCATCGTATGCATTTTTTGAGTTTTTGTGAGATAGATTAGTACTTACTAAGCGTTTCGCTTATAGATTTATTTTCCTCCTACTGCAGATAAAAGTAAAGGGAAGTTATAGTCAGAAGAAAGGTGACAAGGAGATGTGTGGTGGATGTGCGATGCCTGGACTATGGAAGCCTTGTGACTAGAAAGGAGTTTTTTTTTAGTTTTCTTTTCCTTTTGCTATGTTAGAAGTATTAGGGATGGTATATGTTATCTTGATGTTATTAGGACATAGTAGATGAATTGTGATCTTGTGTGATGATTTTTGGTATAGTTCTCTTGTGTTTTGGATTATCAACTGCGTGAGTTGTTTGATATATGTTCCAGCCGCCTGTGGCTGAAGTATATAGTGTTTGTATTTAAGATTTTGGTCACCGGTACAGGGGAGACTCTGCCGAAATTTTTCGGTAAGGACTCCTCGTGGTTTCGATCACACCGGTTAAGTGGAGTTAGTAGTTAAGTAACGGTCACCCTTAGAGAGTAGTAGTAGTAGTAGTAAGAAGGGTGGTCGTTACAGTTGGTATCAGAGCAGGTCTCATTCTCTAGCATCACACACATCAGCATCATCCTTGCCATCTTTAAGTAAGAAAGTATTTAAGTTCTTTCTTTATTGCTTTCCTTTATTATTATTTGCAGTATAGAGTAATTATTTATAAGTGCCTAAGTCAGATAAGAGTTTTTACTATTTTCTTTATTCATATACACATATGTTTGTTTAGAAATGATAGGGAAGATATCAAGCCTTTTTCCTTGCATAATTAGATGGCAAGAAGAGGACACCCTCGTACTGAGGAACCAGCTCAGGAGAACCAAGTGCCCCGAGCAACTGAGCCCAATCTCTTTTAAGTTGTTGCTCAACTCCAGAAACAGGTAGCAGAGCAACAGCAAGTGATTGCCAATCTGATGGCAAATCAGCAACTAGTTCCTCCCACTCCTCCAATAGTAACTGTGGAGACTCCAGGGGTAACCGAGGTTCCAGCAGCTACCCTAGGAGTCTTGACAGCACCTCAGAGATAAGAAGCTTACCTCATACAGTAGCTGAAACTGAAACCAGAGAGCTTCTCAGGCACTACTGGGCCCTGGGATGCCCAGGCTTGGTTCAAAACACTGGAGAGCACAATGGATCTTCTTGACTGGCCAGAAGTCGAGAAGGTCAAGTGCCCCTCTTTCTGCTTGTCAGGAGATGCTCATATGTGGTGGGAGAGGATAAAGACCAAGAGGGCAGCCAATCAGATGAGCTGGGCTGATTTCCAGTCAGAGTTTTATGAAAAGTACTTCCACCTACAAATCACCAACAAGCACTATGAGGAATTTATAGAGTTCAAACAAGGTGACCTAATAGTGGAAGAAGCAGTCAAAAAGTTCAACAGACTAGCTCGTCTCTGCCCAGAGCTAGTAAGTACAGAGAAGGAGAGAGTCAGACTGTTGCTCAGAATGCTGAAACCACAAATAGCACTGAATGTGAGTAGTGGAGCTCACCGGCCCCAGACTGGTGAAGAGTTGATCAGTAGGGCATTAATTGCTGAGCACTACCTGAACGACATCAAAGCACAACGAGCGCAGCACAAGCCAGTGAAGATAGAAGGCAAGACAGTGGGGAGCCAGAAATCCCAGTCAAGTAAACAGAACTGGAAAGGCAAGGGCAGCAAAAGAAAACAGTGGAACTCAGGAAGTAACCAGAAGGGAGGACCAGCAAACAAGCAGACCAAGTTTCCTCCCTGTCCCAAATGTGGGAGAATGCATCCAGGAGCCTGTCTTTTGGGTAAGACTGGATGTTATTCCTGTGGTCAGGAAGGACACATGGCTAAAGAATGTCCTAACAAGCTCAAAGCACCTCAGCCACAACCAGTACAATATGGAGGTAAGCCTGCACAGTTATATCACATGGAAGCAGCACTAGAGGGACTCTATATCAGTCAGGGAAGGTTGGAAGCTCCACCAGTTCCATCCTTTGATAGTGCCAGAGTATTCTCCCTCACCAAAGAGGAAGCTACTAGTGCCTCCACGGTTGTAACAGGTCAAGTAGTTATTTTTTAGCATTTAGCTACTGTACTATTTGATACTAGGGTGACCCATTCTTTCGTATCAGTACCCTTTGCCAGTAAATTACAGGTACCTACAGAAAGCATGAACTCCAAGTTCTTGACGACCCTACCTTCTGGGGAAGTCATGGAGTCCAATCAGTGGCTTCGAGCTGTACCGGTCAAAATTGCAGACCGAGAACTATATGTTAGCCTGGTAGTCCTCACCGTGCAAGATTTCGATATCATTTGGGGTATGGATTTCCTCTGCAAGTATAGTGCTTCAGTAGACTACCGCAGAAGGAAAGTAATCTTCAGTCCAGAGGGTGAACCACCTTTTGAATTCACGGGAGTGCCAAGGAAGAAGACCCAGAAGTTCCTTTCTTCTCTCACAGCTCACCAGATGTTAGCTAAAGGATGTGCTGGTTTTCTTGCACACATTGTGAGTATAGAAGAACAAGAAGGACCCAAGCAGGAGGAAGTTCGGGTAGTCTGTGAGTATCCAGAGGTATTCCCAGAAGAACTACCTGGACTACCTCCCAACAGAGAAGTGGAGTTTGAGATTGAACTGGTTCCTGGTACCGGTCCAATTTCAAAAGCTTCATACCGCATGTCTCCAGCAGAGCTGAAAGAGTTACAAGAACAACTTCAGGAGATGCTTGACAAAGGCTTCATTCGTCCTAGTCATTCACCATGGGGAGCTCTTGTGTTGTTTGTCAAGAAGAAGGATGGATCTATGCGGATATGCATAGATTATAGGGCTCTGAATCAAGTGACCATCAAGAACAAGTATCCACTGCCCAGAATCGACGACTTATTTGATCAATTGAGAGGGGCGACAGTATTCTCAAAGATAGACTTGTGCTCTGGGTACCATCAGTTGAAAGTAAAGGAAAATGATATACCCAGAACGGCTTTCAGGACTAGATACAGATACTACGAGTATGTAGTCATGCCTTTTAGTGTGACTAATGCACCAGCGGTCTTCATGGACTTAATGAACAGAGTGTTCAGAGAATACCTTGACAAATTTGTCATTGTGTTCATCGACGACATTCTATTCTATTCTAAAACCCCAGAGGAGCATGACACGCACTTGAGGATAGTTCTGCAGACTCTTCAGCAAAAGCAGCTTTACACTAAATTCTCAAAGTGCGAGTTCTGGTTAGATCAGGTGGCATTTTTAGGTCACATAATTTCTAAAGAAGGCATCCAAGTGGATCCAGCCAAAATAGAAGCAGTCAACAACTGGAGTAGACCCAAGAACGCCAGGGAGATCAGAAGCTTCCTTGGTTTAGCTGGGTACTACAGAAAATTTGTGGAGGACTTTTCCAGGATAGCCTCTCCACTGACAGCCCTGACCAGAAAGAACAAGAAGTTTGAGTGGTCAGACAAATGTGAGCAGAGTTTCCAAGAGCTGAAGAGGAGACTGACCAGTGCTCTCATTCTGACTATTCCAGCTAGTGACAAGAGTTTTGACATCTACAGTGATGCCTCCAAGATGGGTCTAGAAGTTGTTCTCATGCAAGAAGGAAAAGTGATAGCTTATTCTTCCAGACAACTCAAAGATTATGAGAAGAATTATCCCACTCATGATCTTGAACTGGCAGCTGTGGTCTTTACACTGAAACTATGGCGACATTACTTGTATGGAGTCCAGTGCAGAATCTTCACAGACCATCAGAGTTTAAAGTATTTCTTTACCCAGAAGGACTTAAACATGAGACAGCGTAGGTGGCTAGAGTTGGTCAAAGATTATGACTGTGAAATCCTCTACCACCCAGGCAAAGCTAATAAAGTGGCAGATGCACTAAGTAGAAAATCTAGTGTATCCCCATGATGTCTTTGTCATCATTAGCCCTACCACTGTAGAAGGAGTTGTTAGACTTTGGAATAGAAATTATTTATGGGCAACTCTCTGCATTGACCTAAGAGTCAACCTTGCTTGAGGATATACAGAGAAAGCAAAGTGAAGACCCAGACATCCAGAGGATCAAGCAAGGGATACAATAAGAAGACATTTTAGAGTTTTGAGTATCAGGCAGTGGAATTCTTTATCAGGGGAGCCACCTTTGTGTCCCCAATGATGAAGAGTTGAGAAATAAAATTTTAGAGGAAGCTCATAGTACACCATACTCCATGCATCCTGGTTCTACCAAGATGTATCAAGACGTGAAACAGAGGTTCTGGTGGTCTGAACTCAAAAGAGATGTTGCTAAATATGTCAATACCTGCCTGACATGTCAGAGGGTCAAAGCAGAACACCAGAGACCAGGAGGAGTTCTACAGCCTCTCCCAATACTAGAGTGGAAGTGGGAAGACATATTCATGGACTTCATAACATGTCTCCCAAGAACCACAAATGGATATGATGCGATATGGGTAATAGTAGATCGATTGACCAAGTCTGCTCATTTTCTAGCCATCAAGGTGTCCCACTCTATAGAGCAGTTGGCACAGTTAAGGAGGTGATCAGACTTCACAGAGTTCCTAAATCTATTGTTTTCGATAGAGATGGACGCTTCACCTCACACTTTTGGGAGTGAGTTTAGACTGCACTAGGCACCAAACTCAAGTTCAGCACAGCCTTCCATCCTCATACTGATGGACAGACAGAGCGAGTAAATCAGATCTTAGAAGATATGCTCAGAGCTTGTGCACTAGATTTCAAGGGAAGTTGGTGCAAGTATCTGTGCTTAGCTGAATTTTCCTACAACAACAGCTATTAGGCCACCATCAAGATGGCACCTTATGAAGCGTTGTATGGCAGGAAGTGCAGATCACCCATTTGCTGGCAAAAAGCAGGTGAGAGAAAAGAAATGGAAGTAGAGCTAGGCAAATTAAGTCCTTGCTACGTAGGACCCTACCTAATCACAGAAAGGATTGGGAAAGTAGCATACAAGCTGGACTTACCTCAAGACATGTCAGCAATACATAATGTATTTCATGTCTCCATGCTAAAGAAGTGTCTCCTCGACCCTAGCCAAGTGATTCAGCCTCAGTCAGTACAGATCCAGAAGGATCTTAGCTATGAGAGCAGACCTATACAGATAGTGGACAAAGAAGTTAAGAGACTAAGAAATAAAGAAGTACCACTAGTGAAGGTCATCTGGTAGAATCAAAAGCACGAGGAAGTCACTTGGGAACGTGAGGACAGTATGAGGCAGAAATATCCAAAACTATTCTAAGTTCGAGGACGAACTTTTTATAAGGTATGGGGGATTGTAACGACCTAATTTTCCCTATTTCGAGTTCTAAATATCCTTAAAAATATTTAGAAATGCTTTTAAAATATTCTAGAGATTTTTAGGAATTTTTAGAGTATTTTTATGTAATTTTTGGAAGTTGTTTGGTATTTTTACTAAACGAAATAAGTTTTGACAAAAAATGTCCAAGCCGAGGTTTGAACTGGAAACCTTGGGTTAAACAGAGATTCGCTTAACCAACAAACCAGCCAAATGTTTCTTAATTAAACTTACAACGAAATATATTTAAGTTGTAGTTGGAACCCGAAATAACCTAAGGGATAAGTTGAGGCTCGGTTTTCCTGTGACCTAAATCTCTCGATTCCTCTTCCCTTTCTCGCGTGCGACGGCGTCGGCGTTGCTTGGGCGAGGACGAAGCCGAACCTAGGGCTTCACTCCGGCAGCCGGCGAGCGCCCTCCTCCGCGGGTCCTTCACAGATCCGAGCCCCTCTCGGCACGGTGACCGCGCGGGCACAAGAAGAGGCCGAAAGCTTGCAAGCACCCGGAACCCTAACAGCCTCTCCCTCTCGGTTGTAAGTCCAAGCAAACAAGGGGTAAGTTGCTACTCACCTGCAGTATGATAGCTCTGAATCTCTTTGTCCCTCTTTTTGTTTCCGATGCATGCATGAACCCTAGAAGTTTCTAAGAGTTTGTTAGGAGTTTCCTTAAATCGTTAGGGAAATTTATGGATTGATTCTTTTGTTATAGCTAGAATCGTTCCTTCTCGTTATTGCTAGAGTTGCTTCTTCTTGATTCGGTTCTGTTCCTTACCGTTAGTGCTATGCAAGTGAATGAATTTGATCCTTCTCCTTGATCCGAACCCTAGCTTTAAGTTGGGGATTAGTTCATTTTTATTTAGCTTCAGTTTTAGTTAGCTTTTAGTGCTACTCTAACATGTGTTCCAGATTCCTTGATTTAGCATTCCAGTTTTGCCTTTAGTTTGATTGCAGTTTTATTGGTTGCTGTAAAGTATATTAGATTGCTGTTAGCCCTTTTTCGTCCATGCTCGGTATGGTTTTTCTTTTGGTGTAAACGGCTTTAAGGATTAAGCTTAGTATGTAGATTAATTGTAAGCATGTGGTTCTATTAAGCATATTAGTACAGAATTCCCATTTAAGTTTATGGTAGTTCTTGTGTTGGCAGTAGGCGTGATCAATAGATGAAACAGTGCAGACTTCTTATTTAGCTTCTAGTTTCGTTCGCCATGAGTTGAGCATGACCAGTTTTCTTTACCATTAGAATGACATGAACAACATGTGTTTAAGTGGTTCATTTTATGTTAGCTTTGCAGATTTTAGTTCGTATGCAATTAATTGGACATGTACAGCTCTCATTGCTATTAGTTGAGCACCAGTAATTTTCATTGTTACGAATATGAGCAGTCTTCCTTGTTTTGCTATTAGACTTTATTTATGCACTGTAGTTGTAGAATTGTTTAAGCATTTTATTGAGCTTAAGTGCAGATTTTTATTAGTCATATGTGCAGATTTTTATTAGTCATATTTGCAGATTTTTATTAGTCATATTTGCAGATTTTTATTAGTCATATTTGCAGATTTTCTAGTATTCATTTGCTATTATTGAGCACGTGCAGCTTTTAATTGACATGAGTTGAGCATGATCAGTTTTCCTTACTACTAGATACACATGAGCAGTTTCTTTAGTTTTCATTTGCTATTTTAACAAGCATGAGCAGCCAGGTATTTAGTGGAATGATTATGTGCCCTATTAAATCTTTTTAGAGGATTATTAGAAATTATAAGTAAAGAAAAGACCAAGGTCTAGAGAAGAAAAGATAACAAGTAAATCTTTTAAAGAGGCCAGTACCCGACTTCCAAGGTTGTCGTTAAACAAATTCAGGTGACCATTTCCGAGGTCTTGGCCCTGGTAAGACCAAGGTCTTTATCCTCATAGGACTAGAGGCTCGCTACCTCAGTCTCTATTAGAGAGCGCGCATAAGATGGTACTAAGCTTGGGCCCAAGAAAAGACAAGAGAAAGAGAAATTTAATTAAATAATAATTTCTAAGTGTAAGACTATAAGTATAAGACCATAAGTATTTGGGACAAATGAAACAAGATTCATATATGTTTAGGATTAGCAAGTGTAGCTCTTTTAATTCTAAACACACAGTATCAGTTTTCATTTGTTTTCCTTATGAGTTTATTGAGCATGATTAGCTTTATTTCTAGCATGCAGATTTATTCTTATATCATGAGTATGCAGATTTATTCTTATATCATGAGTATGCAGATTATTTTAGTATTTTGCTATAGATGAGCATGTGTAGCTTTTCTTTTTAGCACTTTAGTTTTAGCATCCTTTGCATCGTATGCATTTTTCGAGTTTTTGTGAGATAGATTAGTACTTACTAAGCGTTTCGCTTATAGATTTATTTTTCTCCTACTGCAGATAAAAGTAAAGGGAAGTTATAGTCAGAAGGATGGCGACAAGGAGATGTGTGGTGGATGTGCGATGCCTGGACTATGGAAGCCTTGTGACTAGCAAGGAGTTTTTTTTTTAGTTTTCTTTTCCTTTTGCTATGTTAGAAGTATTCGGGATGGTATATGTTATCTTGATGTTATTAGGACATAGTAGATGAATTGTGATCTTGTGTGATGATTTTTGGTATAGTTCTCTTGTGTTTTGGATTATCAACTGCGTGAGTTGTTTGATATATGTTCCAGCCGCCTGTTGCTGAAGTATATAGTGTTTTTATTTAAGATTTTGGTCACCGGTGCAGGGGAGACTTTGCTGAAATTTTTCGGTAAGGACTCCTCATGGTTTCGATCACACCGGTTAAGTGGAGTTAGTAGTTAAGTAACGGTCACCCTTAGAGAGTAGTAGTAGTAGTAAGAAGGGTGGTCGTTACACAAACGTCGTGTGGGTGACGATCTAGCAAGGCGAGAATCCACCCAAGCCTTCTTCTTCCTTTCAAGTTTCGGCCACCAACTTTCTCCAAGAGATAATGAAGTTCGGCCACCAACTTTCCTCCAAGGGATGCTAGACAAGAGAATCTCCTTCTCTTCTTCTTCTCCTTCAAGCAACTGGCCATCCATGGATCTCACACCAATATGCCGCCGACCACCAAGAGGGAAAACAAAGGAGAAGAGAGAAAGAGTAAGGGCCGGCCACCGCCAAGGAAGAGAGGAGAGGAATAGAAGATGTATTGTTGTGAGATGAGGCACCTCTACCCTCTCTTTTATATTCCTTGGTCTTGGCAAATAAGGAAAGTTTTAAACATAATTAAAACTTCCTTATATTCCTTGCCAATGACTAAAAAGGAATGTTTTAAAAAAAATTAAAACTTCCTTTTCTGCTTGTCATGGTCGGCCACATGCTTGTTCTCCAGGCAGGGAAAGATTTTAAACAAAAATTAAAATATCTCTTTTAAAAATCCCTTTTGTGGATAGTTCTAAAAGGAATGTTTTATAAATTAAATTTTTTCTCTTTTAAATCCTTTTATGAATATCTATAAAAGATAAGATTTAAAATAAAACATGGGTTTTAAGAAAGGAAAGTTTTATCCAAAAATTAAAATCTTTCTTTCACATTATAGATAACTACAAATAAGGAAAGATTTCAAATCTCTCTTTTATTCCTTTTTAGAAAGCTATAAAAGGAAAGATTTTAAAATTTTAAAACCAACATAGAAGGAAAGTTTTCAACAAAATAAAAACTTCCTTTTATTTCCTTTTATGACCGATTTAAAAAAGAAAAGTTTTATATTAAAATCATCCTTTTAAATCCTTTTAATGGATCTCTATAAAAGGAAAGATTTTACTAAATAAAACTTCCTTTTGAATTCAATGTGGCTGACCACCCTTGCTTGGGTTCCAAGCTAGGGTCAGCCACAACTTGAACTCATCTAACCTTGGTTTGGCCAACCCTAGCTTGGGCTCCAAGCTTGGCTTGGCCGGCCACCTTAAGGTGGGTAAGAAGTTGGGTTTGGCTGGATATAAGACTTTATAAATAAGAGACTACAATACAGACCGCGAGGAGGAATTGGTTTTGGTCTCCCGATAAGCTTGAGCTTCCCGTGTTCGCCCCGAACACCCAACTCAAGTTCATCAATAATATCTCATTCCACTAAAAAGTTATTATTGCACTACTGCACCAATCTCATATTACTATATGGGCTCCTTCTTATCATGAGTGTGTTAGTCTCCCTATGTTTAAGATATTGAATGCCCACTAATTAAATGAGTTACTGACAACTCACTTAATTAATATCTAGCTCCAAGAGTAGTACCACTCAACCTTATCGTCATGTCGGACTAAGTCCACCTACAAGGTTTACATGACAATCCTTATGGGCTCCTCAAGGGGGCATCATCAACCTAGATTATTAGGACACAGTTTCATTCTATAATCAACAACACACCATATAAATAATATCATTTCCCAACTTTTCGGACCTATTGATTTAACGAGCTAAATCACACCCTTTGTTAAATCAAAGAAATAAATACTAAGTATATGTGCTTGTTATTATATCATGATTAAGAGTACACACTTCCATAATAACAGAGGTATTGTTCTTTTATATAGTCAGTATAAAAAGATACTACCTCAATTGGTCCTGCTCACACTATAACAAAAACCCTCATAGACATCGGTGGAACAACAACAGTTTTAAACAAAAACCGATGTCTTTGAGTATTTTACACCGGTTTTTCCAAAAACCGGAGTCTATGAGCGCAGATTTTCGCTCATAGACATCGGTTTTTTAGCCGATGTCTATGAGCGCCCTTTTTTTCGTTAATAGACACCGATTTTAACAGTGGTTTTTTAAAACCCGATGTCTATGCACCAAAATAAAATAATATAATTTTTCCACCAATACTTAGTCAAAATTTTCAACACTTCACTCTTCCCTCCAAACCTAAACCTATATCGCGCCGTCCACCGTATACCGTCGCGACGCCACCACCACTTTCCTCCTTGCCTCATCTCCCTCTTCCCCTTCCTAGATCTACGAAAGATGGCATCTTTTTCGTGGACGGAGGAGGATATGCTACGGTGCTGCGGTAGCAAGCGTTTCGCCAAGGAGCTCGCCTCCACCTCTCCATTTTCTGACCTCCACCACGCAATCCAGTCCGCCCACGGGATCTGGTTCAATAAGGTCGCACTTTTGACCTCTTCTTCTACCTCTTTCTCTTTTTCAGTGTTTCTTTTTTATTCTTCCTTCCAACCTCACCACCTTTCTTCTTCCATAATTCTATCTTTATATTTGCTTTTGTTTTCTTTAATCTGAATCTCTTATTTCTGCCCCGTTGTTGTTTTGGTGCTCGATCATCTGGTAAATCTCATTTCTTTTTTCCTTTAATCCATTTATCAAAGGTATACTTTCCGATCTGAAATTTGTCTTCCATCGTATTGTTGTTTTGTTTTCGATCCTTAGGTTTTATCTCTTTTTTTTCTCGATTTTAACTTATGCGACTGCTTTGATTTGATTTGGTGAAGAAAAAGTGGAGTTTTCTACTGAGATTTGATGGATTCTCTATCTATGATGGAGCGAGAGCTGATTTCGTCTCGAGTTTGATGGTATTTGTTTAGCGTTTAGTCTGGCGATTGTTGAGTTGCTTTTCTTTTTGTATCTGGAAGACGAGATCGATTATTTCTCATCTAGTGGCGATGCTACTTATTTTGAGACATTTAATGATGTCTTTAACCGTGTGTTTGATGTCTGCTGTGTAGAACACCTAAGGAAATGGTGAAGGTTGTTGATGTCTTGGGTAACAGTGAGGGTGTTAAGGGCACAATTTACTTCATCCAGGAAGGAGATGGTGAGAAATCTCTTGAAATACTACTTGTGGAATGCTAAATTCCTTTCAGATCTAGGGTTTCAACTTCAACCATTTTGATTTTTCTGTGAATTTGTGATCCGATCTAATTTTGGGATGTAAATCTCTGTGATAGGTCCAACCACCGTCACCGGATCCATCACTGGCCTCAAGCCTGGGCTTCATGGCTTCCATGTGCATGCTCTTGGAGACACCACCAATGGATGCATGTCAACTGGTAAAATTATTTACCTTTTCCTTCATGGCGATCTATTGAGTTGCAAGTTTATGATTGAAAGGATTAAATTATTGATTATGTACTCATGCTCTTGTATACTGCAGGGCCTCATTTTAATCCTGCTGGAAAGTTACATGGTGCTCCTGAAGATGAAAACTGACATGCTGGTGATCTAGGCAATGCCACTGTTAGCGAGGATGGTAAGTTACTTTATCATCAGCTCATGATGTTACTTTTGTTATCTATTTTTACCCATATTTACTATAACGCTTTTTCTCGTAACAAAAAAAAATCAAATGATTTACCCATTTACTATAACGCATTTACTATAAAATGATTTATGCAGATTGAGGCTTCAGGACGTCAGGCTCTCACTTATGGAGGAGATGTTTCAAAAGAAGAGGATGTGTAATCCATTGTCAAAACTGTTAGTAATGAAGATTGCATAGATCTGGCTTCTTACAATTTCATCTTTGACTTATTTTATTGCATGTGCAATGTTTTTTAGGCAGTAGATGCTTGGGGATCAGTTGACATTTTAGTTAACAATGCAGTTGTCTGGAATTATACTTATGTTCATCTTGTCATGAGACACACTGTTGATGAGAATGAAAAAATCACAATGGAAGGAAGTCATTGACCTGAATCTTACTGGTGTCTACCTTTGCACACAGGCATGCATTTTCATATCTTATTATCTTGCAATCTTTTATGATGAATACTTATTTCACCACGATGACATTTCTCCTGCAGGCAGCAGCAAAAATTATGATGAAGAAGAAAAAGGTATTCTCTTCATATATATAATTTTAGCAGTTGGTTACCAATTAGCTAAGTCATTCAATATAGTATTTAACCTGAAGGATTTATATCTATATGAGCAGTTGGCTTGGTAAAAACCATATTTATGATTATTCATTTGTTATTAGCATAGACATTGTGGATTTCCAAAAGTAAATCTTGTTATTGAGTTGTCAAAATGTTGCTTCTAATTAAACCCTATCATTAAAATTGATTATTACAAGGAAGGGAAAATGCTACTAGAAGAGCTAGAAAATAATTTGGAGGAAATGGATAGAAAAAGATTTCTCAGTTTGTGATTTCTAGATAAAGAAAAAATGGGAAATCATTTGATGTGATTGTTCTTTTATTTTGTTGATCCTTAGCATTAGCTAAGATCAATGTTCCCTTTGGTTCAAATACTACCTAGACCAATCAAGTGTTTGGTATACCTAAATTCTGGAAATAATGGTGCCAAAATTGTTGGAACATTGATGATTTAGGTGGATGGGATGAATAGATGGCATGAAGTTTTCGATAAAACATAAGTCAAATTAAGGTTAGTAGCAAATATGCATGTGTGATAATATCAAGGCTCAGAATTTGGAATCGTGCTAAAGTTTTAGACTTTGACTGAAATGATACAATTTCTTGTTTCATCATGTGGTGTTGGTGTAGAGTTAGAGAGGAAGGAGATAAAAAAGAAGAGAAGATAACTATATACCTAACTTTGATCTGTGTCCGTAACTTCTAACTTTGTGTCCATGTACAGAATTGACATTGTATTATATGAATACAAGGTACAAAAGGATAACAAACATTATTAATTCAGCTTGAAGTATTTTGTAGTGTGTCCAAAATTTTTGGATTTCAATACGGCGTGATACTTATCAACATGACTGACACAATAACTTAGGATACATTACTTGTTGTCCGACATTGTACAATATTTTATTAGAACAATATTTATAATATTCAGTTTTGATAATTTATTAGAATAATTTATTAGAACCATTTTAAAAACTCGTCACTACCTTAAATAAATTCAACATTTACATTCATATAATCATAATTCAGATAGGTTCACAATGGAACTGATAGAATTTTTTGGGAAAATGTTTAAAATGATTTAGTATTCCAAATTCTAATAAAACGCATATTTGCAAACGAAACTTCAAAAACTTTGTATGGAAATATGTGTTATGAAACATGAAGTAGCCAATACAAAATCCACAACTTTGTAAAGTTGCATGCTAAATTATGTTTGTTGTAATTATCAGGTGCATTCTAAATTGGTGATATTTAACAGGTGAATTCTAACTTGGTGATAATTAACAGGTGAATGCTATTGTGCCGGGGTTCATTGCATCTGATATGACAGCTAAACTAGGAGAAGATATCGAGAAAAATATTTTGGAAACTATTCCAATGGGTATGTATGTTTTGAAATATTCATTCCTTGGATATACCGAACTATCATATCGCCTTCACAAGTATCGAAAATACACTTGCTAGATTTAAAAAATGAACTATCGCCTTCACAAGTATCGAACTATCATATCGTCTTAACTCTTATCAGTTCACTTCTATTAATCTCTTGGAGTTGGATAAATATTATTCCTTTTGCTTTGATTCTGTTTAATTTTTATCAAGATTGTAGTTATATCTAAGAGGTCAAGGAATATGCAGACCAAGGTTCTAGGTGCTCTCTAGCCCACATTTTGCACCTCCTTTGAGCTGGAGCATTATTTTTTCTAGAAGAATTCATGTTCCTTTTCAATCTCATGTTTAATGAACCTTTCAATAAATTAGTGTTAATGTGAAACAAATCTTGTGCTAGAATCTCTCTTGTGGTTACCAGCAGATTCCTCCTTTCAGCAACAATCATTTATATGAATCCTTCCGAAACTTCATCTAAAGACTTCTTTTTTCTGGTCGGCAACATTAATCTTTCACTAATACATGTTTTGGTATATTGTCTTTCTTTTCTGCATCAAAATCATTTATTTGGTCGCTGTCAGTTCCTAAATTAGGCTAGCTTCACTCATAAAATTCTATCATTTCACTGCATATTTTTTGGTTCTGTTCTATTTGCTCAACTGCATTAGATCCCAATAGAGCCCAGTGCTATCATGGGCTTCGTGTAAACAAATATTTCTTTTTCTTTTCCAATTTGGAGCTAGTGTGCTATTATGCTTTCATTTTGTTTGAAGAAAGCTATACTAAAAACAGGGCAACCTATTAATCCTTCATGTATTTTTCTTGCTATGAAGGGCTTCCCCTCAGAACGTACTACAACATGGACTCCATTAAGGAAAAATATTATGGCAGTAGGTGAGTCTCTCTCCTACAATATAGTGTGGTCCTATGTGGTTTTTTACAAGTTAAGATTCTCAATTAATTTAATCTCTTTTTTTAGTGGTTATTGCCTTCTTGACTTTGCCAAATGTAGATGTCAAGCTGCTTCTAATTTATTGATCCTACAGTGATTAGACCGGGTTTCTAGCTTATCTGTTTGTAGACTTTAAAACATTTTATCCAACTTGCTGATGCACCAATCAAACTTTAAGACATCACCATCTTATGAATTCTTTAAAACGTAAACTGTGTTTTATATGTTTTCCTTCTTTTATTCTCCAATCAGGATTGAGTGTAGACTGTTTAAGGATCATATGCAGAACATGTCTTTGTCTCCTCATGCTGGTCATGGGATTCCTACACAGTCCTTTGAGGAAAATCAAGGGGGCAGAAATTAATAGATGCCAGGAAATAGGTGATAGTATTGGAAATATGTTGTCAACATGTAAATTTTTTTGCTTCTTTTCTTACCTTTGTTGAAACATGGATGTATTTTGATGTGGCAATACAATTCCCACTGATTATATGCATGAAGGGCCTTGAAAATGTATAATGTGGAGGCGGGAAGGAAAGGGAAAAAACAACCAACATGGGTAGTTGTCAAGGTATGTCCTTTTGATTAGCAACTGTTTTACTTCTTTACTTATTTCTTGTTTTACTTGATGTATTATTGAGCATCCTCATCCATATATTATAGGCCTTGGAAATTATATACAGTTATATATTGACCACAATATTAGTAATTTGATTATCAAGTTGATCTCATAGTTCTGTTGGTTCTAAAGGAAATTTATTCTTTGTCACTTTTTATACTACAAGAGTTTTGGATTGTTTAGGGGAGAGAATTACAAGTCAGAAAAGCTCAAGTTCTTTAGTGGATATATATAGTTGTTTGTTTCACCTTTCTTGATCTCAATGCACACCAATCCCTTAGTTTAGGGAGGTAGTTCATTTTGTTGAGTTGTTGTTACAAATTAATCCCTTATATTTATGTGATAATTGATGAATGTTTCTTTTTTTAAGTATTTCAGTTAGTCATCTTGTTACCTGATGCCCTTACTGCTTTTTCAACTATGATTTTTTGTCTTGGTTTACTAATAGATTATTTATGTGTTTTTACAGTTTACAAATCTCAAGTACTCCAGAGTTAAAATTGATGAAGTGCGGTTCGAGTGGGCTGAATGCATGTTAGATTACATTTGAAGTGTGGTTCTACCTTGATGTGTTGTTAAAAGAATGTTCTACCTTGATTTTGATATCTATTAGCTAGCTTTTGATGTAAAAAGAATGTTTGGGTATTTTATGGATACTATTGTAAGAAGATTATTTATATAATTTGTGAATATTTGTGTATTTTATGGATATTGTTGAATGAAGAATATTTGTATAATTTGTGAATATTTGTGTTTTTTTTATTATTGTCGGTTTTTCATTGTTTCGGAAATCAAATTGTTAAAAAATATCCATATTACATCGATTTTCCACCGCTGCAAAACCGGTGTTATTAATTAATATTACATCGGTCATTTACCGCTGCCAAAACTGGTGTTATTAACATATAATATTACATCGGTTTTACACCGTTGATGAAACGGTGTCGTTAAATGATACTACACCGGTTAATAACCGATTCGAAGACCGGTGTTGTTAAGTGATACTACACCGGTTTTAAACCAATGTCTAAAATGGCAGACCTTTTACATCGGCTTCATAGACATCGGTCGAAAATGAAATACACACCGGTGGAAAATCGATGTCTATGAGGGTTTTTGTTGTAGTGTCAATACACTCATAGCGTACTAGTGTAATTTATTAGTCAAGATAAACTAATACCTAATTACACTACAACCACTCCAATGGTTTGTCCCATTCCATCTTGATTATGAGCAACTGTTTATAATTTATAAGGATATGATAACATGATCTTCTGTGTGTCTCCTCACATCATGTTATCTACAATATAAATTAAATGGACAACTACACTTAGCATAAATATAGGCATTTGACCAATGTGATTCTTATATGTTTATACAGAAAGCTAGACTTTTAGTATACACTCTAACAAGTCTGACATGTCGATAAGGTTGAGTGGTACTACTCTTGGAGCTGGATATTAATTAAGTGAGTTATCAGTAACTCATTTAATTAGTGGGCATTCAATATCTTAAACACAGAGAGACTAACACACTCATAATAAGAAGGAGCTCATATTGTAATATGGGATTGGTGCGGTAGTGCAATAATAACTCTTTAGTGGTATGAGTTATTATTGATGAACTTGAGTTGGATGTTTGGGGCGAACATGGGAAGCTCAAGCTCATCGGGAGACCAAAGCCAATTCTCCTCTAGGTCCCTATTGTAGCATCTTATATAAAGCCTTATATCCACCCAAAGCCTAGCTTCTTAAGGCTCAAGCTAGGGCCGGCCAAGCCTTACTTGGAGACCAAGCAAGGGGCCAGCCAAGCTAAGCTTGGAGCCTAAGCTAGGGCCGGCCAAGTCTTGCTTGGTACCCAAGCAAGGGGCCGGCCACACACAAGAAGAAGGAAGTTTTATTTTTTGTAAAATCTTTCCTTTTATAGAGATCCATAAAAAGGATTTAAAAGGATGATTTTAATATAAAATTTTCCTTTTTTAGATTGGTTATAAAAGGAAATAAAAGGGAGTTTTTATTTTGTTAAAAACTTGCCTTTTATGTTGGTTTTAAAAGAGAGTTTTAAATTTTAAAATATTTCCTTTTATAGCTTTCTACATAGGAATAAAAGAGAGATTTGAAATATTTCCTTATTTGTAGTAATCTATAATGTGAAAGAAAGATTTTAATTTTTGTTATAAAACTTTCTTTTTTTGAAACAATGTTTTATTTTAAATCTTATCTTTTATAGATATCCATAAAAATATTTAAAAGAGAAATTTTAATTTATAAAACATTCCTTTTATAAATATCCACAAAAGGGATTTTAAAAGAGAGATTTTAATTTTTGTTTAAAATCTTTCCTTGCTTGGAGAACAAGCTTGTGGTCGGCCATGCTATGATAAGAAAGGAAGTTTTATTTTTTGTTACAAAACTTTCCTTTTTTGCCAAGACCAAGGAATATAAAAGAGAATGTGGGGGTGCCTCACCCAATAACACATCTTCTATTCCTCTCTATTCTTCCTTGGTGGTCGGCCCTTGTTCTTTCTCTTCTCTCCTTTTGTTTTCCCTTTTGGTGGTCGGCGGCATCTTGGTGTGGAGATCTCTTGGTGGCCGATTGCTTGAAGGAGAAGAAGAAGAGAAGGAAGCTCTATTGTCTAGCATCCCTTGGAGGTTAGTTGGTGGCCAAATCTTGGAATCCTTGGAAGAAGCTTGAGTGGATTTCATCTTGGAAGATCGTCGCCCACACGACGTCCAAGAGAAGGAGAGGAATACAATAGAAGATCAAGAGGTCTATAAGCTACAAAAGGTATAACTAGTTATTAGTTTCTACATCATGACTAGTTCATCTTTTGTATAGATCTTGAAAACCAAACACAAGAGGTTTTTGGTTTTAGTTATCATTTTTGTTATTGATTTTATTTTTCGATTTCATGTTTCGATAATGTGTTTCTCTTGATGTCTCTATAGTTAAATCTAGTTTACTGTAAGAAGTTAAATATCTGATTTCTTTGTGAGGTTTTGTCTAGGAAGTGGTGGATGATCTCATACTCAAGACGGCCTAGTACCTCGCCATGTTTAACCTGGAAGCTGATCTTTGAAATAGATATTTGATAACTTCTGTAATATGGTTTAACTTAGGATGATCACATCAGTTGAATTTGGAGTAAAAATGTCAAGTTCTGTTCTCAATCCAAGTTTAACTTCTAAAGGAAAATTTGGATTAATAATGTTAAACATCGTTTGCAATCCAAATTTAACTTTAGTAGAGCACATGGGAAGCTAGGATAGTTCTATGCTTGTACAAATTTTTGTACAGGGGAACTAGGACGGTATTCCGAGTAGCAACCAATAATTGGTATCATAGCTAGATTTTAACCTTTGTATGTTTGGTTTTAGTTTAATTATGCACATGTCATACATATTTTAGGCAGGATAATAGTAGAATGTGCAAATAGATTAACTCTGTGGACTTAATGGACTTGAGCTTCCTATGTTCGACCTGAATACTCAACTCAAGTTCATCAATAATAACTCATACCACTAAAGGGTCATTATTGAACTACCGCACCAATCTTATATTACAATATGGGCTCATACTTATCATGAGTGCATTAATCTTCCTGTGTTTAAGATATCGTATATCCGTTAATTAAATAAGTTACTAACAACTCATTTAATTAACATCTGACTCCAAGAGTAGTACCACTCAACTTTATTATCATGTCGGACTAAGTCCACTTGCAGGGTTTACATGATAATCCTTCTGAGTTCCTCAAGGGGGCATCATCAACCTAAATAAATAGGACACAGTTTCCCTTTATAATCAACAACACACCATATAAATGGTATTATCTCCCAACTTATCAGGCCTATTCATTTAATGAATAAATCTCACCCATTGATAAGTTAAAGAAATAAATATTAAGTATATGTGTTTGTTATTATATCGAGATTAAGAGTACACACATCCATAATAATAGAGGTTCTGTTCTTTTATATAGTCAGTATAAATCGAACATCATCAAATGGTCCTACTCAATACACATATAGTGTACTAGTGTAATTATATAGTCAAGACAAACTACACTACAAGAAAAACCCTCATAGACATCGGTGGAACAACAACGATTTTAAGCAAAAACCGATGTCTTTGAGTATTTTACACCGATTTTTCCAAAAACTGGTGTCTATAAGCGCAGATTTTCGCTCATAGACATTGGTTTTTAAGCCGATGTCTATGAGCGCCTTTTTTTCGTTAATAGACACCGATTTTAACAGCGGTTTTTAAAACCCAGTGTCTATGATAAAATAAAATAATATAATTTCCCCACCAATACTTAGCCGAAATTTGCAACACTTAACTCTTCCCTCTAAACCTAAACCTATATCGCGCCGTCCACCGTATATCGTCGCCTCATCTCCCTCTTCCCCTTCCTAGATCGACGCCCCTTCCTCTCCCGATCAGGATCAACACAGGACGTCCTTGCTTCTCCGTCCAACCACACCGCATCTCCTCCAACTCCTCCCTTTGGGTGAGAAGAGGTTGCCTGTGTGGCTTGGAGTCGTCGTCGGGTCGCTAGAAGTCACCCTCCTCCACTCTTTCTCGATCCCATATCTGGTAACCTCGATTCCTCATCTCCTTCTTCTGATTTGATCCCTCCTTGTTGATCCTCGTGTGGCCAGGACTGATCAAAGCTCCTTGCTCGCTGATTTTGCTGCTCGCGGTAGGATTCGACGCTTCCTCCAGGTGTGTTATCAACTAATCGGTTGACATGGTGAGGGGGAAGACATAGATGAGGAGGATAGAGAACCTGGCCAGCCGGCAGGTGACCTTTTCCAAGCACCGGAGAGGCCTTCTGAAGAAGGCCTTTGAGCTCTTTGTGCTAGATTAAAAAGGGGCATTGTGTCCTGGGAACCCTAAGATACTCCCGCTATGGGTTTAGGGCTGCTGCACTTTGATGGTCACGTCGTTGACGACGATGGACGACCCCTGCTGGAATCCGACGACAGCGAGGAGCTGATGCATGTTGAGCCTGGTGTCGCCGTCGCCCTCGATTCCCGACCCATGGAGTCGCCTGGAACTCTCTACGTCACCTCAAGGTATCAGTGCCACGCTCACTCAGTTTCTTGCTTCTTGTCTTCTCTCAGATGTGAGTGGATACTGCAGGAGGGTGATTTGGCTGAGCAACACCGACAAAGGGAAAGGGTATGCGGTGGATTTCTTGTCGTTGTCCCTCCACGTTGTGTCAAGGGACCTGGAGACCTACCCCTTTCCTTGCATCTATACTCAGGTATTTGATCTATGACTGAGTTTGGGGCAGTTCTACCTGAACTTCTATTGAATCCAAAGGATCAAAATTACAAAACGTAACTTTTTTTTCTTTTCTGTTTATCTTGAACATTAGAAAGCTTTCTGTGTGTTTTTTGGGGAATTCATTGTGGTGCTCGATAATGCGCTATTTTCCCTCACTGATTGGTAAACTTGAACTTTTGTTGCCTCTGACTTGAATTTTCTAAGCATGAATTAAGGGGCTACCGGTAAGCTGTTTCTTGGATAGCTACATGTTGGTGCTTGAGGTTGCCTATTTGAGTTGGTGATTACTAACTGAGAATGGTCCTTTATAGTAATAATGTCCTGAAGGATTTGAATTATTTGAGAGGTAAATTTGATTTACACCATTGAGGATAGTCAGATTGGCTGATGGCTCATGTGCTACTTTTTGCTTTATTGCTTATGTACTATTTGCTGGATTCTTCATCAGATCGAGATAGGTGACGAAGATGAAGAGTCTAAAAGCTCAGATTCAGAAAGTAATGATGATTTGGAATTGTCAAAAGTCACTGAAATGAGACTTCTTCCTTCAGATGCTGGAAAGTGTATCCTTGCTATCATCCATGCCTCATATTGTTTTCATTTGTGGCAAGTTCATTGATTGATGCATTTTCATGTATAAAGTAGGCGTTGCTGAATCTTTTGTGGTCAACTTTCTATTTAATGCTATTATGAGTGTGTTTGTCAAAGTAGGAAATAATCTGATGAAGTTGGCATTGCTTCATCATGGATTTTAGTTATGGCATAATAATACAATTATGAATGTCATCTTATCTTATTGTTCTGATTATCCTGCAAGTTCATTGCATCGATCTTTAACTCATTGATTGCATATTCTGGGACTGTGTTTATCTTCTTATCAAGTCCCATCTTTCACTAAGAGAAAAATCTCTATGCTTTTTATATAGTTGTTAAGTTCATATCATCCTTGCATGTTGCTTTTTTTTTCTTTTCTTGATACTGAAAAAACCTTAGAATTTGGGTTTGGTCAATTGTTTCTTTCATATTCTGTATCTTGGTAATATAAAAATATTACATATTGGGTAATCATATGTTGTACAATGTTGATCTACAATGCTAGTAGCAGTTATGTTTGTGAATCATACTGTTAGTGTGTAGAGTGTACCAAGCAGTGATTTAGCTCTCTTCCGGTTGATTTACAACATCATGGTAATTAGTATATTCGATCCTTAAAACATTTTACTGTACTCAAGACCAAAGGAGGCAGTAAATTTTTGTACTTGTTAATGTTAATTTGAAGAAAATATTAATAGTAAGCCATTTGGAAATTATGAATGGAAAAACGTTAGAATCGTTTATAATGCATTTTTAGAAAATGAGAATATCATATACAATAAAACATTGGTATCATATACAATTAAACATTGGCCCTCGCGTATTCCCAGGATATGTTAATGCCGTAGACAACATTCCATAGCTTTCTACTTATATTTCCTTCTAACAACTCAAAAAAACCTTTTAACAGATTTTGTTGATTCAATTGTTCATGTTCCTTGAACAATGCTTGATGTATATTTATTTATCAAGTGATGAAGAAGCTTATGACTAGTCTGTTTCACTTTTTTTTTTTGTTTCCCAAGCAAAAGGTATGTTATTATTATTATTAAAGTCATAAACCGTGTTCTTTCTGTCTGTTGTTCTTCATCAAGCAGGATGGACTGCAAGCACATTTATGAGAAGGAACCAGTAATCCACTACATAAGCACAAAGAAACCACATCCTCGATGCCCAGTTGCAGGTAAGTGCCCTATCTATTGCAGTTGATCTTTCGTTGTTGATCTTTTTGCTCATTACAACTACATCCTATCAGGTTGCCTAAAAATTCTCCAAGTTGGACAGGTTGTATGCGACGGCTTGCTTACAATAGAAATTGATGAAATGCGTTTGGCATCAGCTACAAATATAAAGTCAACAATGGTAGAAGATTTTTACAGAAGTTGACTGAAAATGGCAACACTGCTCCCTGCAACTATAAGCTTGATATAATTTTTCAAGGTGATTTAGCCCCTGTCGGTGATTTGTCATCAGCCAATGCGATTTAGGCATCATAGTTAATTATCTTTTGATGTTGTAAGAAGAATATTTGTGTAATTTGTGGATACGGACTTGATGTGTACAATATCTATTATCTTTTTATATTGTAAGAATAATATTTATGTGTTGGTTATATGGATATTGACTTGGTGTGTTTAGATACACCGATGTATAATAATATTAACTAAATTTTGTACTATTAAAATGTTGTATAATATCAGTTTTTCACTATTTCGGAAATCGAATTGGCATCGTTAAACAATATTGATATTACATCGGTTTTCCACTGCTGCCAAAACTGGTGTTATTAATATATAATATTACATCGGTTTTACACCGTTGATAAAATGGTGTCGTTAAGTGATACTACACCGGTTAATAATCGATTTGAACACCGGTGTTGTTAAGTGATACTACATCGGTTTTAACCCGATGTCTAAAATGGTAGACCTTTTACATTGCCTTCATAGACATCGATCGAAAATGTAATAGACACCGGTGGAAAATCGATGTCTATGAGGGTTTTTGCTGTAGTGCTAATACCAAATTACATTACAACCGTTCCAATGGTTTGTCCATATCCATCTTAGTTGTGAGCTACTATTTATAATTTATAAGGAACCGATAACATGATCTTCTGTGTGGCACCACATACCATGTTATCTACAATATAAATTAAATGGACAACTGCATTGACATATATAGAAATATATAATACAGAAATTTAACCAAAGTGATTCTCATTTCAAAATATCTCAAAATAGATGTTCATACAAAAGCTAGGCTTATAGTATATATCCCAACAGTTAGTTGCATAACTAGTAATCGCTACACCTTGTAGCAGCTCACATCTCTACAGTAGCTACTACTTTGTGAGACTCCAACTCTACACTAACTCCTACACCTTGTAGCAGCTTGCAAGAATAACTGCTACACATTGAAGTAGCTAATGGTCGAAAAAACTTTTTTGTACCACTTACCTTTTAGCAATTATTTTGCAAATATATATACTGTGCCACTATATTTTTACAATCATTGACCCTTCCAATAATATGTAGATGGAAGTGTTCTATGTTGTTGCAGTTACCGACTAGTAACTGCTACAACTTCAACTTGAATAAAATTAATTTTCACCGACTCCTCCCGGCTCCCGTTGCCTTAAATGTGTTATTTGAGAATGATATTTTAGTTCTTACAATGGTGTTTATGTCTACCACAAAGTAGCTGCTCCAGCGTAGAGTTTCTTTGGTCGCGTGCTTATTCAAGTATTCATTTGTCCACTTGAATTTACCACTTCATGATATAACGATATACTTACGAAATAAAATGGGAATAATATATGCAAAAATAAATTTATCCGGTGTTTAAAAATATTTGGTAGTAGCTACTACATAATGTAGTAGCTACTTAGTACTACTACAACAAGGTATAACATCCATACATTAACTTAATACATTCACCTAAGAAAATAATGTCAATACCTTTACATTACGATTGCATCGTCAGTTATATATTGAACACTGGTCAAAACCCCCATGATCGCTTACATTGCTCTCATACAGACAATGTCATTTTCATATAGGCCAAGTTTCGTCCACATTCATCTCTATTCGGGAGCACCCTTCACCAACGTACAGAGTGTTGTGAACACCAAACAGATTAGATTATTTTCCACGTGCCTCGCATCCTTTGGAAGTGACTGGGAAAAGTACTTCGAGGCGATCATCCTCTCCCTAATGCACTCCAGCGGCCTAACCTCATTAACATACACGCATCAGGGCTAGACGATGGTGTTTGGAATAAGGAACTACGTTTACGAGTATGGAAGCATAATCTAAACCGCGGAAGGCAACATGATCGCTTTGTCTTTCCCAATTTGGGAGCTTGATACACTTCATGGTGGTAAAAGGCGATTACGTTCACCCACAACGGCCCCGACAACCCGTCCCAGGGCCAACACGGAGAGGGGATTGATACACTTCAGGATCTAGAGAGGATGACATGAAATAAATGACGAAGGTGGTGGCAGTAAAATGTGTGCATTCCATGATTAAGCTACACATTTTTGTTTTTTGTTTTTGACAACCAGGAACGGTGCGACCCTCTGTTATATAGGAAAACAGTGGCGCTATATTATTAAATATGATAATGGGTGTGGTCACAAGCCCATAGTTGCCCTTTTGACATAGCAGCTTCATATTTTCAAACACGGGTTATGATTTATGACAGTTATAACTTGTCATATGGGTTATGGCTACTATTGCTATGAGTGGTCATTTTATGGATGATGAGAGAGTAATGTACTAGATTTACACTATATTTTTCTATCAATGATTTGAGATGTGGAGCCGAATGCCTCTCTCTATATTATAGCAACTACGGATCGATAGCTGCTACAACGTGAAGTAATATGTTGTAGCAGTTTTCGGCCCCGAACTGCTACAACATCAACCTAATCACCTGCTGTGTCAAAATGCCACCAGTGGATTCGTGAATACAACTAATCCCTTAGTAATCCAATCTCACAACCAAACGCTACCTTAGTATATATAGAGTTGCCTAACGATGTAGCAGCTTCCCAAGAGTAGCTGCTACACTATGTAGCAGTTACTTCATATTAGCTTCTACATTGTGTATTAATAACTCAATGGTTAGTTATATAATTTAAATAACGTGGTAATCTGAGTAGAATGTGCAACTGATTATTAACGGCTACACGATGTATCAGTTAGTGCGGATTAGCTGCCACACATTGTAGTAGCTACTTCGGGGACGTGATCGGCTACAAAGTGTACCATCTCCTGCGGATGCAGCAAACAAACCTTAATCTATATACATAAATCCATGATCAATTATATTATTTGAAATTATTTTATTTATGGAGTTAACCAATCATTAATTGAGTGATCGCAGAAAGAGGGATGGTGATGAAAGGTAGTTTTGTGGAGAAAATGATTTTCTAATAACTAAATTTAGTTATATGTGATACATCTCAGATTCTTATCGGAATAATAGCGTAAGGTTCATAGCAAATGGAAACCGATATGTAATCAGTCATACCCGCTCGCCGATAGTTTGGCAGACCTATCCTCATAACGTAAAGGTCAAGGCGTTAGACCCTACAAAAATAGTGCAATAATTATAAGCCGCAATTTATCTAGATATAGTTATATAGGGACAAAAACACATGAACATACCAGCTATAGATGCCAAATCTTCTTCATAGGATTCGTCATCGTTGGTATTATCCTTCTCTATAGTAGTTGACCTGGCAATCGTATAGTCATTAACTTTATTGCTAATGGATGATAATCATTGATATGCTTAGCTAATAACTTATACTCTAAGGAGATAATTAATGGACGCATACCCCTGCTGCAATAATGGATAGTTACGCTTGTCGTGTGAGACACCTCGGTGACCGCATCCACCATAGCTTGGATTTTGAGGTTGACGTCTCTTTGGAAGATTTCAATTGTTTTCCATAACCCTTTGCCCTTACTAAAGAAGGATCAACAATAGAGGCGCCCCCATCAATGCCTTTCTTCCTTTCACTTAGGTTGTCAATTTTTTGACTAATGTTCAGTTCTTGAATTTTACTATATATACAATCGAATTGGTCATCCAAAAAGTTTGTCCCCTCATCAGTCTATTATAAGTAGGTTCCAGTGATCATCTGCATTATTTAATGGACAGAATATATACCTGAGTGGCTTGTCAGTGTCAGTGCTTGCTGATAGCCCAAATGCCTCATAAGACAATATTTCAAACATTTCCTGTGCCAGCAAACCAGTATTGTTAAAAGAATATATGGAGAATAAAAAACTGGGTAGTAGGAGTTGGCATTATACTCACAACAAATCCAGCAAGACAAAATATAGATGGCCAATATGGTATGTCAGAGGTTTTGGCTTCCTCTGCAATGATTGCAAAATATGCGTTGATGCAATCGCCATCTGTGCCTATAGTCCAATCAAAAACACATAGGAAAGATGACATATCCAATGAAATCATTCCGTTGGACCATATTACCTTTGTTGTAGCCCTACATAAACAAAAAAATAAAACATGTCCAAAAATTATGTTTTACAACAATAGTGTCTTTTGCTGCTACAATTGGAGCAGTTACGGAAATTATTGTTGGATCGAGACACGCTAGAGGGGGGGTGAATAGCGCTCGTGGCTATTTGTTCGATTATCGGAATCGTAAAGCGTTTGTAGAGTAATTAAAGCAGCGGAATAAAGGAAACAAACACAAGAACACAGTTGTTTACTTCGTTCGGAGCCTAGGTCGACTCCTACTCGAAGGCCCGCGATCCTTGATCGCTTTCCGTGGGCAACAACTATAATTTCGTATGAATATTACAGATTAATTACAAAATATAACTGCAATTAAAAATATACTGACAACAGTAGTAGAAAAGAAATCTGAGCTCCTGGTCTTCGGAATGTTGCAACAGCACTTCGGAAGCAGCTAAACACAGAATGGAAGCTTGGAAGTTGTGTCTTCAAGCTGCTGGTCGAATCCCCTTTATAAACAGTGTTCAAGGCGCCTTAAACCCCTCCAAGGCGCCTCCAGGCTGGCCGCATCACCCGCGTGGATCAGAACCGGCCTGGTCGAATTCTATCCTGTTCAAGGCGCCTCCAACCTCTCCAAGGCGCCTTCATCAACTTGTTCAAGGCGCCTTAAGCCTATCCAAGGTGCCTTGAAGCTTGCTTCGCAGCCAGCTTAGGTTTTGCACCCGAGGCGCCTCCAAGCTCCATGGAGGCGCCTCGAACACTATTCATCCGAGGTTAATCTTTGCACTTTGGTCCCTGCAAGATACATTAATCCCAAATATACCCTGCAGCACAAAGTTAGCACATAAAACATAATAGAAGTAATAATGACAGTCTCTGGACTGTCCGAGTCTGACTTCGGGTTTCCACCCAGAAACCCTAGGTCGACCCGACGCCTACTGTTCCCTCTACGGGGAACGCGTCCTCACCTACTCCACTCAGGAGATTTACCTGTTGCCAGTACGATCTTCCAGATCGACTAGACTTTTGCTCGGCACTCGAAGCTTCCGGATTTTCTGCTGAACATCCGCTTCACCGGCCAGTTCAGACTTTCACCTGGTTCGCGACACCAGGACTTTCCACCTAGGGTTACCACCCCCTAGGACTTTTGCCTGAAGTCATCGACCTGCCAAGACTTTCCGCATAGGGTTACCACCCCCTATGACCTAGGGTTACCACCCCCTAGGGTTTTACCTTGCCTAACCGCAGTTAGGACTTTCCTGAAACACTCAGCAAAAGCTGTCAGATAACAAAGCACCTTAACTTTGAATCCTTTGCCATTATCAAAACTTAGGTTCGATCGTCGGATGCTTCCCGCACCAACAATCTCCCCCTTTTTGATTATGGCAACACGTAATTCAAAGTTAAGAAAAACAACATATGTAATAACTGCATAAAGTTAACCCAGCTCAAGTAAATAAACTTCAAATGCAATAACAGTTAAGCTGGAAACTTTGTACTTTGTAATATTAGACTCCCCCTTAATAAAAGCCCTCCTTTATTAAATACTTTGAATTTAACTTTAATTTGCCTACTCTCTGCTTTGAATTTTCCTTTAACTTTAATTTACCTACTCTCCCCCTTTGCCATATATCAAAAATAAACCAGTTTGAAAGTAGATTTGTATTTTTCTGAAGGAAAATTTTCAAAGAGGGAAAAAGATAAATTTTCTTATTAGCAAAAACGACTTAGCTTTTTGAATTTTGGAATTTGCCAAATTTGAAAATACTTAGCTATATATTCAGCTTCGAAATGATTTGTATTGAGAAAATATTTTGCCAAATAGCTAAGTTTAGAGTACAATCTAACTAAGTCTAGTTAAAGTATTCTTAAAATTAACTAAGTTTGAAAATTTGAGTATTTGAATTTTCAATAAAAGGATTTGCTTAGAAGTTATAAAATATGAGGTCACTTAAAAAAACTTTAAAACGTTATAAAAAGATGACTAGATTTGAATACTCAATTACATGGACAAGTTTTTTGAAAAACTGTAATTAAGTTTTGAATACTCATTTTGAAGAACCTTTGATATTAAAGAAAAATATTTAGTTTTAGGACAGAGGGAGTAGCAGTAGTTTGTTTTCTAGTCCAAGCATGAGTCAAATTAAATTACTGAGTTTAATTTGATCAAGTATCAGAGCCTTAAAATAATCAGGTAAAGTAATTTGATTAGAACCTTAAAGTACAATCATGCTTAAAAAATGAAACACACTTTTCCCAATTGTCTAACCTTTAGCTACTTGCTGATTGCCTAGAGGGCAGTAGCTTTCACATGGTTAGTCAAGTTGAGTTATTTTGATCCAGGTAGACTTGACTAGAGCTGGAGAACTTAACTTGATTAATGTTTATTGCATATTTAACGCCCAGACTCATATTGATGCACAGATATAAGCATTCTTGAGTCTAGGCTGTACCCTATGCATCTCACGCCATTCTAAGTTTGTCAAACACAAGCAAGGTATACCTAGGTGATTGTGAGATGCTCTGGCTTTAATCTAGGGGTACATGATATCTAGGGGAAAACCTAGGTGTAATCCGAATTTTTTAAAATTCTAAGAAATTGGAATTTTGAAATAAGTATTTTCCTAGAATTTTAAAAGTAAATGATAAACCAAAAATAAGAAAACATTGTCTATTCTACCCAACACATTCCTATTTGTCTTCTAAGTGAGCTGAACTCAAGTTCAGGTAAGGGTTTTGTAAAAATGTCAGCTAGATTTGATTTTGACTCAACATAGTTGAGTATAATATCACCCTTAGCTATATGATCTCTTACAAAATGGTGCTTCACTTCTATATGTTTAGTCCTTGAGTGATGAATTGGGTTTTTTGTTAAATTTATGGAACTTATATTATCAATTGAGATTTTTGTGTTATGATAGTTCAGTTGATAGTCTTTAAGAGTGTGCATCATCCAAAGCAATTGAGATGTGCATTCACCTAAGGCTATATATTCAGGTAGATAAAGCAACACAATGTTGCTTTCTACTTGACCAACTTACTAGGCATTGTCCTAGAAATTGACAACTACCACTTGTGCTTTTTCTATCTAACTTGCATCCGGCGTAATCCGAGTCAGAATAGCCAAGAAGGTCAAAGGTGCAAGTTCTAGGGTACCAGAGTCCTATATTTAGAGTACCTTTAATGTACCTAAGTATTCTTTTAACATAGGTTAAATGTGACTCTTTTGCACAAGATTGGTATCTTGCGCACATACCAACCGCAAATAATATGTCGGGTCGGCTTGTAGTTAGGTAAAGCAAGCTTCCTATGGCACTTCTATAGTACTTTGGATCTACTGGTTTTCCTTCAGAGTCAGAGTCTATATTAATGTTGGTGGCCATTGGAGTATTTATTATTTTTGAATTTTCCATGCAGAATTTTTTAATTAATTCCTTTGCATATTTAGTTTGATAAATGTATATACCATCTTTAGTTTGTTTTATTTGTAAGCCTAAGAAAAAATTAAGTTCACCAACCATACTCATTTCAAATTCATTTTCCATTAATCTAATAAATTCTTTTAAAAATTTAGAGTTATTTGATCCAAAAATTATATCATCAACATAGATTTGAGCTATGAAGATGTCTTTTTCATTTTACAAATAGAGTTGGATCTATTTGACCTTGGTTGAAACCTTTGGATATTAAGTGATTTGATAATCGTTCATACCATGCCCTAGGGGCTTGTTTAAGTCCGTACAAGGCCTTTTTTAACTTAAATACATGATTAGGATATCCTAAGTCCTCAAATCCTGGGGGTTGGCTTACATATACTTCCTCCTTAATAAATCCATTTAAGAATGCTGACTTGACATCCATTTGGTATAGTTTAAATCCTTTGTTTGCTGCATAGGCTAACAACATTCTAATGGATTCGAGCCTAGCTACTAGGGCATAGGTTTCATCATAGTCCAAACCTTCAACTTGGCTAAATCCTTTAGCTACAAGCCTAGCCTTATTTCTAATTATTTCGCCTTGATCATCTAGCTTGTTTCTAAATACCCATTTTGTATCGATTATTGATTTATTTGAGGGTTTAGATACAAGTTCCCAGACTTGATTTCTCTCAAATTGGGCTAACTCTTCCTGCATAGCTATGATCCAGTCCGGGTCAGGTAGTGCTTCTTCTATTGTTTTTGGTTCGATTTTAGAAATTAGGGCAATCTGACTGGATTCTATAGGAGGATCTCGACTCCTAGATTTGGATCACCCAAAATTTGATCAGATGGGTGAGAGGTACTGGCCCTAGTTGGTCTTATAAGTGGGTCAGGGGCTGGTTCCTCTGGTTTATTAAGATTTGGTTGAATTTCATCATCTTCTATATTTCTTGGATCAATATCAACATTCTCATTTATATTTGGTAGATTATTTTCTTCATCAAATATTATATTAGTTGTTTCTTCAACTTTTAGGGTGTTTTGATTGTAGACTCTATAGGCTCGACTGTTTGAGGAGTATCCTAAAAATATTCCTTTGTTAGATTTGGGTGTGAATTTTCTTAAATAATCTTTAGTATTTAAAATGTGAACTTTACATCCAAATACTTTTAAATAATTTAAGTTAGGAATTTTATGATAATATAGTTCATAAGGGTTTTCTTGTGAAATTTGTTGATCAAAATTCGGTTTTGAATATGACAAGTTGTATTTATTGCTTCTTATTTAAATTATATTCATTTAACATGGTTCTAGCGGCTTCTTGTAGAGTTCTATTTTTACGTTCCACCAGACCATTTTGTTGGGGGGTTCTAGGACATGAAAATTCATGTTGATATCCATTTATTTTACAAAATTGGGTAAATTTATGATTTTCAAATTTCCCTCCGTGATCACTTCTTATTCTTTTAATTTTAGTATCTTTTTCATTTTCTATTAATTTACAAAAGTTACTAAATATTTCATAGGTTTCATCTTTAGTTTTTAGGAATTTTACCCATGAAAATCTAGAGTAGTCATCAATTATTACTAAGCAATACTGGTTCTTGCTTAGTGACTTAGCTCCATGTGAATCAAATAAGTCAAGGTGAAGGAGCTCAAGTAAGGAGCTGGTTCTTTCAAGATTTGTTGATTTGTGTGTTGACTTAGTTTGTTTTCCTTGTTGACAAGTATTACAGATAGAATTTTCAATGAATTTTAGGTTTGGTAAACCTTTAACTAGACCATTATGACTCATTTTTGAAATGAGTCTAGTGTGAGTGTGACACAATCTTCTGTGCCACAAAGCAGTTTCCTCTTCTTGTGTTAGAAAACACTTTGTTGAGGATGTCGGTAGATTAATTGAATACATATTATTTATCCTAAGTCCCTTAAGTAAGATTTCAGGATTTTCAATGTTTTTAACTAAACACCTGGTTTTGTCAAAAGTTACTAAGTATCCGCTATCATACAATTGACTTATACTTAGTAAATTAAACTTGAAATTTTCAACTAAAAGGACTTTTCGAATAATAAAATCGGAGTTGAGTTCGATATTACCTCTTCCGATTACCTTAAGTTGACCTTCGTTACCGAATGCAACTGATCCTAAGTTCTTGTACATGAGTTTAGTAAACTTCAATTTATCTCCAGTCATGTGTCTGGAGCAGCCACTATCCAACATTCATTGATCCAATTCCTACATAGGAAGTGGTTGAATTGTTTTAATGGATTTCACGATAGTTAAATTGAAGTAAACTTGTTAGAGATAAATTTTGAAGGAGTTTTGAAATTTAGTTTTAAAATAATTTTGAAATTGAGTTTTGAAATAATTTTGAAATTGAGTTTTAAAATAATTTTGAAATTGAGTTTTGAAATTGAGTTTTTAAAATAATTTTGAAATTGAGTTTTGAAATAATTTTGAAATTGAGTTTTTAAAATAATTTTGAAATTGAGTTTTGAAATTGAGTTTTAAAATAATTTTGAAATTGAGTTTTGAAATAATTTTGAAATTGAGTTTTGAAATAATTTTGAAATTGAGTTTTAAAATAATTTTGAAATTGAGTTTTGAAATAATTTTGAAATTGAGTTTTGAAATAATTTTGAATTTTAATTTTAAAATAATTTTGAAATTTAAGTTTTAAAATAATTTTGAATTTTAAAATAATTTTGAAATTTAAGTTTTAAAATAATTTTGAATTTTAAGTTTTTAGAATAATTTTGAAATTTAAGTTTTGAAATAATTTTGAATTTTAATTTTAAAATAATTTTGAAATTTGAGTTTTAGAATAATTTTGAAATTTAAGTTTTAAAATAATTTTGAAATTTGAGTTTTAGAATAATTTTGAAATTTAAGTTTTAAAATAATTTTGAATTTTAATTTTAAAATAATTTTGAAATTTAAGTTTTAAAATAATTTTGAATTTTAAGTTTTTAGAATAATTTGGAAATTTAAGTTTTAAAATAATTTTAAATTTTAATTTTAAAATAATTTTGAAATTTAAGTTTTAAAATAATTTTGAATTTTAAAATAATTTTGAAATTTAAGTTTTAAAATAATTTTGAATTTTAAGTTTTTAGAATAATTTTGAAATTTAAGTTTTAAAATCATTTTGAATTTTAATTTTAATATAATTTTGAAATTTAAGTTTTAGAATAATTTTGAAATTTAAGTTTTAAAATAATTTTGAAATTTAAGTTTTAAAATAATTTTGAAATTTGATTTTTAGAATAATTTTGAAATTTAAGTTTTAAAATAATTTTGAAATTTGATTTTAAAATAATTTTGAATTTTAATTTTAAATTTCTTAATCATCTCACCCGACCTAAATTTTCAATCAGGGAATCCTATAATGGTTGTGAGATGAATTATAATTCAATTTTAAGGTTTGGGTTAACTTTGTGTTAGATTCAGGTTTAGCTTTGGGTTCAACAAGTAAGCATTCTTTGGATAAACTTCTGGACTATGGTGAGTCACAAGGAACTCATTAAAGTAACCATGCTTTCGAGGTTTTCCAAATAGTCCTACCCATTGGGCTTAGTACTAAACCTTGGTCTAACTAGTTAGGATCCATTTAAGGGTAGCTTCGGTCAGTTCCACTTGGCCAAATGCACCAGGTCGAAACCATATCTTCCTAGACATGCGATGCCCAAGCTTCCCTAACGTACTATCATCCAAAAACTTCACTAGTACTGTGGTTCAAGTTAACCTTAGTCCGTTTTAATCTAACCTTAATTACCCTGCCGGGTAATCTACTCTTGTTTTACCCATTTCGGGTGGATTAGGTTCAGTTACCCTGCCGGGTAGTTTAGTTGGGGGTGCCAGCGAGTCTGGATCCTCCATCTTCATTTTGAGTTTTAATTGAATCTTGAATTTATAACTTAATTTTAAATTTTGAAGTTGCTTTTAATTTTGAATTTTGAATTTATAATTTAATTTTGAATTTTGAATTTAATTTTGAATTTTGAATTTAATTTTTAATTTCAATTTCAAATTTTGAATTTTGAATTTTGAATTTAAATTTTTAATTTCAATTTCGAATTTTGAATTTTGAATTTAATTTTTAATTTCAATTTCAAATTTTGAATTTAATTTTTAATTTCAATTTCAAATTTTGAATTTTGAATTTAATTTTTAATTTCAATTTTGAATTTTGAATTTTGAATTTAATTTTTAATTTCAATTTCAAATTTTGAATTTTGAATTTAATTTTTAATTTCAATTTTGAATTTTGAATTTAATTTTTTAGGATTGTTTTTCTTTTTGCTCCCCCTGGATCATGGCCTCGATATGGTCTATCGAGGTAGTATATTTGATCCTTCGGAACCCAGTATTGGCCAAGTCCAACTTGATTGACCAAGTTAGACTTGGAGACCCATGCTTGGACTGATTTAATACTTTGTTTGTTTATTAATGATAGATAAGATCTATATTTACTTTTGTATCCCAGCCCAGTTCTGTTGTAGACGGCTCTTTGTGTCCCAAGAATCAAGTTCAAATTCTTGGAGCCCAAAGTAAACCGTTCTAAGGTATTTTCTAAATCTTTAACCTGATTTGTTAGACTTGAATTTTCTTCCTCAAGTTTTTGAACTTGAGTTGGAAATCCAGTCTGACTTTGGTCAGGTAAGGGTTTGGTGTTAGCTACTTCTTTAAGGACACTTACTTCCTTTAGAAGTGACTTAACTTTCAGGTTTGACTTAGCTAATTTGCGCAATAAGTAGCTAACTAAAATGTTCAACCGGGAGATACTTACAGCGGGGTCTGGTCCTTCGGAAACGGATACGGATCTGTGGCTTTGCTCGGACTCTGCCTCAGACTCGCTCTCGCATCCGTATTCGACGACTTGGTCCCGGGCCATTAATGCGAGTAGACTCGTTTGTTCGAGCTCGTCGTCGTCGTCCTCCGATGAAGATTCGTCCCATGTTGCCTTAAGGACCTTTTTCCTTCTTTGCTTTTTGGCCTCCTTCAGGTTAGGGCAGTTGGTTTTGATGTGCCCTTTTTGGTTACACCCGTAGCATATAACTTCAAACTTCATCTTTGTATTTTGTGGGCCTTCCTTTGATTTTACTGCCTTCTTTAGATCTCTTTTGTCGAATCCTTTCGTCTTGTAGAGCTTTTTCACGAGGTTTACCAGCTCGGCTGTAATGTCACCTTCTTCATCGTCCGAGTCTGGTTCAGCTTCCGATGCTGGTTCGGTTCTCCGTCGGCTGTACCTGCAACCAACGCAATACCTTTCTCGGTAGGTTGTGCATCTGCTCATGAAGTTCAAATTCACTAAAAAGTTCATCTAGTTTTAAAGAAGATAAATCCTTGGAAACTTTGTAGGCATCTACCATTGATGCCCACAGTGTATTCCTTGGAAACGAGTTTAGGGCATACCTTATTACGTCCCGATTTTCTATCTTCTGGCCAATTCCGTGAAGAGAGTTAAGGATGTCTTGTATTCTCGCGTGAAGAGAACTCGCCGTTTCGCCTTCCTGCATTTTTAGATTATATAATTTATTAAGTAAAAGATCTCTTTTACTTACCTTGGTGTCGTCAGTGCCTTCGTGGAGTTCGATTAGCTTTTCCCAGAGCTCCTTTGCAGAGGAGAACGGGCCAACTCTGTTGAGTTCTTCCTTGGTAAGACCACACTGGAGGGTGCAGGTAGCTTTGGCGTCGGCTTCCACCTTTTTTATTAGAGAAGCGTCCCACTTCTCGCAGGGTGTAGTTTTGCCGTCGTCATCGATTGGCAGTTTCAGTCCCGTCTTTATAATCATCCACGTTTCGAATTGTATCTTTAGATACGTTTCCATTCTTCCCTTCCAGTAGCCAAAATCCTCTCCGGAGAATAGCGGGGGACGTACAGTGCTGAAACCCTCTTGTTGGGCCATTTATAATATGTAACAAAAGAAAATAACAGAATATGTTCCAAGACTAAGTCTTGGATTAGTAGTGCTGAAATAAAGAATAAAAAAAATGAACTCGAGTGGTGTTGCACCTACTTCGAGCAAAAGTCGATTCGAGGGAAACAAAAATTAGAATATAGCTATAAGGCTAAATTCTAATTCGACTCCGAAAATGAAAACAAAAACTGCGTAAAATTTGTTTTGAAAGGTGGTTGCACCAATTCAAAACGATCCCGCTCTGATACCAATTGTTGGATCGAGACACGCTAGAGGGGGGGTGAATAGCGCTCGTGGCTATTTGTTCGATTATCGGAATCGTAAAGCGTTCGTAGAGTAATTAAAGCAGCGGAATAAAGGAAACAAACACAAGAACACAGTTGTTTACTTCGTTCGGAGCCTAGGTCGACTCCTACTCGAAGGCCCGCGATCCTTGATCGCTTTCCGTGGGCAACAACTATAATTTCGTATGAATATTACAGATTAATTACAAAATGTAACTGCAATTAAAAATATACCGACAACAGTAGTAGAAAAGAAATCTGAGCTCCTGGTCGTCGGAATGTTGCAACAGCACTTCGGAAGCAGCACTTGAGCAGAACACAGCAGAATGGAAGCTTGGAAGTTGTGTCTTCAAGCTGCTGGTCGAATCCCCTTTATAAACAGTGTTCAAGGTGCCTTAAACCCCTCCAAGGCGCCTTAAACCCCTCCAAGGCGCCTCCAGGCTGGCCGCATCACCTGCGTGGATCAGAACCGACTTGGTCGAATTCTATCCTGTTCAAGGCGCCTCCAACCTCTCCAAGGCGCCTTCATCAACTTGTTCAAGGCGCCTTAAGCCTATCCAAGGCGCCTTGAAGCTTGCTTCGCAGCCAGCTTAGGTTTTGCACCCGAGGCGCCTCCAAGCTCCATGGAGGCGCCTCGGACACTGTTCATCCGAGGTTAATCTTTGCACTTTGGTCCCTGCAAGATACATTAATCCCAAATATACCCTGCAGCACAAAGTTAGCACATAAAACATAATAGAAGTAATAATGACAGTCTCTGGACTGTCCGAGTCTGACTTCGGGTTTCCACCCGGAAACCCTAGGTCGACCCGACGCCTACTGTTCCCTCTACGGGGAACGCGTCCTCACCTACTCCACTCAGGAGATTTACCTGTTGCCAGTACGATCCTCCAGATCGACTGGACTTTTGCTCGGCACTCGATGCTTCCGGACTTTCTGCTGAACATCCGCTTCACCGGCCAGTTCAGACTTTCACCTGGTTCGCGACACCAGGACTTTCCACCTAGGGTTACCACCCCCTAGGACTTTTGCCTGAAGTCATCGACCTGCCAAGACTTTCCGCATAGGGTTACCACCCCCTATGACCTAGGGTTACCACCCCCTAGGGTTTTACCTTGCCTAACCGCAGTTAGGACTTTCCTGAAACACTCAGCAAAAGCTGTCAGATAACAAAGCACCTTAACTTTGAATCCTTTGTCATTATCAAAACTTAGGTTCGATCGTCGGATGCTTCCCGCACCAACAATTATATGTGTCATACCAACTTCTATATCTACCATGGTAGATTTTATTCAATAAAATAAAATGTTTGTTTTACAATTCAATAAGAATACACTTCTAAAGCAATTTATCCTTGTGTTACCAATATAAGTATACATATATAATCCATCATATAATTGCATTACGGTAAATGTATAAGTCAACAAACTTTCAACTCACTTGAGTTGACTCAGTTTCAACAATACCTCTGCCACCACATCATCTTTGGTTTTCTTAAAATATGACTTTGCTTGCTGAACAAATACATAGAGAACATTTTTCAGCGAGAGACTAATTATATGTTATATAGGAGTAAAAGACAAAACAATAAACCAACCTAAATCATACCTTCATGATTTTATATTTGTGTTTGACAAGCGTATGCAATCATTTAGATGATGAAGTTGTGGCTGCTACATCAGTAGATGAGTCATGACCCTCTTGAACTTTACCAGGAACTTCAATATTTTCCTCTCCGCTGCCCTTAGCAATCTCTAGCTCGTGCTCATCTTGGAAAGTGACTTTTTAAATTCTTTTGGCCAAGGGCACTACCTTAATCTCTTTTGTAGTTGGGGGTGTGATTCTCTTTCTAGCACTCCTTTTTCCCCTTGTTATTGGTCATTTAGCAGGTAATTCCACTATATCTTTGGCAAGCAACTGACTTTGAAGATCTTTGATTTTTCTCTCTTGCTCTGCTATAATTTTATCTTTTACAATTATAATTCTGTCCTTTTCCTCTATCATATTGTCCTTGCAATCTATTGAAGTTTTTGCATCCCTGGCACCATTTTTATTCTCCTCAGTTAACTCAATAATTGTGGGCTCCATCTGGGCAATGATCTGGTCCTTGCCCTCAACCACAGACTCCAACCGAGAAATTTCGACCTCCCTCGCACTACAATTTGTGCAAGCCCCTTTCTCCTGAATATATTCTAGAGTTAATTTCTCAATAACTTGTTCAGGCATTTCTAGAGCTTCTGTTGCCTGTGCAGGAACTGGGTGGGGAATTTCCTGAGCATAGGTTGCCTCTTAAGGAAATTGCTCAGGAAGTTGTTTAGAATTTCCCTCAACAGCTAATTGTAAAAACCCCTCTGCAATTTGTTGATCAATATGCTCTACAAGATCTTCTAGGGAATCGTTTGAAAGCAGGTGTGTCTCTAGGTCCGATGGAGTTAAATCAACAATTATTTTTGCAGAAGGTAATTCAGTGATCCTAGACTTTATTGTCTCAACGCGGGAGCCTGACCACTTCCATCTGCATATTCTTAGAAGGACATGTTGTCTGTAAGGATCCATTATTCTGATATGTTCACACATCCAAACCTGCAATACAATAAAAATTGTTTAAATATGATACTCTCTACATAAATCTTATGAGACTATCATTATATTTAGGGACTTACAGTAAGGAGATGTGTGAACCCTCTAAGCATGGGGGCTTGATTTCCCGCAAGGCTCTCTGGTTTTGGCCTCTATGAAAGTATCGGACCAATGACCCCCAACTGTAGGCTGATATAGTCATATACAGCCTTATACCAATTATACCTACCTAAATTGGTAAAATCATCTACGCAATCTATTAGTGATTGTACTGGTAATCTAGATATACTGCTAGTAGTAGTAAATAAAATAGTAACAAAGAAATATTGGCAAAAGAGAGTATCGAATTCAGCAGTTGGAGGTTGTTTGCTGAGGGTGACCATCTTGTTCTCTAACTGCTTCTGTGTACACTCCACATTATGGAAGTGTTGAAGAAATAGTGGGGTGGTGGCTGCATGCTGTTGCAAATTAACTTCAGCGCCTTGGTCTGGCAGTCCAAGAATCAATGAAACGTCTTTCCTAGTGAAGCTAATCTCCTTATTTTGAAAGATGAAGCATCTGGCTTGAACACCCCAATTATCAAACATATTTTGGATTAGGATTCGAATATTTACAATTTCAGGCATGGCTATTGCCCAAGCAAATAGGCTTCCATTGATCATCTCCATCTTCCTGGCCTTTATGTGGAGTGATGATATAAACCCCTTGAAGTGAGGGTAGTTACTTTTTCAGTGCACTTTCTTGCGATATGCACGGGAAGCAGTAGTTCTTTGGCTCACCATTTAGTTTTGTATGTTGGATCGAGACCGCGCTAGAGGGGGGGTGAATAGCGCTCGTGGCTATTTTGTTCGATTATCGGAATCGTAAGAATTATCGGAGTAATTAAGCAGCGGAATAAAACAAAACAAGCACACAGAGACAGGAGGATTTTTACTTCGTTCGGAGCCTTGATCGACTCCTACTCGAAGGCCCGCGATCCTTGATCGCTTCCGGTGGGAAACAACTATAAGCTCGATAAAATGATTACAAGATGAAGTACAAGTAAATGGAAAAACTAGTTATACCGACGACAAGAGTAGAATTTTGAAGCTTCAGGTCGTCGGAGACTTGTGGCAGCACTTCCGGGCGTCTTTCGGAGCAGCACGTTGAAGAGAGCAGACTTAGAATGCGTTGTACTGAAGTGCTGGTCGAAACCCCCTTATAAAGGGTGTTCAAAGCGCATTGAAGACTGTTCAAGGCGCCTCCATGCTGCCTGGTCTTCCGCGTGGATCAAAACTGACCTGGTCGAATTTCATCCATTCAAGGCGCCTTATATCCCTCTCAAGGCGCCTCCCAAGGCGCCTTCTGCCTGCTTCAAGGCGCCTCCAGTGGTGCTTCGAAGCCAGCTCAACTTTTGCACCCGAGGCGCCTCCAAGCTCCATGGAGGCGCCTCGGACACTGTTCATCCGAGGCTTTAGGTTGCTCCTTTGCACCTACAAGATACGTTAGTCCCAAACACTATCCTGCAACACAAAGTTAGCACAATACACATGATAAATGAAGTATAGACAGTCTCTGACTTCGGGTTTCCAACCGGAAACCCTAGGTCGACCCAACGCCTACTGTTCCCTCTTCGGGGAACGCGTCCTCACCTACTCACTCAGGAGATTTACCTGTTGCCAGTCGATCCTCCAGATCGACTGGACTTTTTCTCAGCACTCGATACTTCCGGACTTTCTGCTGGACATCCGCTTCCCCGGCTAGTCCAGTCTTTAACCTGGTTCGCGACACCAGGACTTTTCACCTAGGGTTACCACCCCCTAGGACTTTTGCCTGAAGCCATCGACCTGTCAAGACTTTTCGCATAGGGTTACCACCCCCTAAGACCTAGGGTTACCGCCCCCTAGGGTTTTCCCTTTGCCTAACCGCAGCTAGGACTTTCCTGAAATCCTCAAGTAGACTTGTTAGACTACAAAACATCTTAACTTTGAATTCTTTACCGTTATCAAAACACGAGTTCGATCGTCGGATGCTTCCCGCACCAACAATCTCCCCCTTTTTGATTATGGCAACTCAAATTCAAAGTTAAGTAAACAAACGAATAGATAGACATTTTTAACACAGGCAAATCTGCTAAGTATAGTTAAACAAGGTAACTAAAGCAAATTTTCCCTATATGCTCCCCCTTAACTTTGGCTCCCCCTTAACTTTTGCTCCCCCTTAATTTTTAACTTGAATTTTATGTTTACATTTTTGCTACTCTCCCCCTTTGCCATAACTCAAAAATGGGCAATAATAGGTGTTTGAATGAGTTGTACATGATTTTATTAAGGTTAGCAATGTTCAACAGGGTTTGAAAGTTAAGGTCAATTGGAATAATAGTTTAAGTTTTTAGGACAAGATTATTCATTTAAGTTCAGTTGGTCCTTAAGTCCAAGCACAAGTCATGTTCACTAGATTGATATATTAGGTATCAGAGCCATAGAGAACAAAACATTTTTAACTAAAAAATTGAGTATCTTTTGCCAACTGTCTAACCTTTAGTTACTTGCTGATTGTCTACAGGACAATAGCTTTTACTAGGTTAGTCAAGTTAAGTTATTTTGGTCAAGATAGACTTGACTAGAGCTGGAGAACTTAACTTGATTAATGTTTATTGCATATTTAACGTCGAGACTCATATTGATGCACAGATATAAGCATTCTTGAGTCCAGGCTATACCCTATGCATCTCACGCCGTTCTATATTTTTCAATCACAATCAAGGTAAACCTAGATGTTTGTGAGATGCTCTGGCTTAATCCTAGGGGAACATGATATCTAGGGGGAAACCCTAGGCTAATTTCATAAAATTTTTAAAAATCTAGCAAAATTGGAGTTTTGAAAATAGTTTTTCCTAGAATTTGAAAAAACAGTAATAGAAATAATGGTAAGATATCTACTCTACCCAACACATTCCTATTTGCCTTCTAAGTCCACTGAACTCAAGTTCAGGTAAGGGTTTTGTAAAGATGTCAGCTAGGTTTAATTTAGACTCAACATGGTTGAGTGCAATTTCACCTTTAGCTACATGGTCCCTTACAAAGTGATGTTTTACCTCTATGTGTTTAGTCCTAGAATGGTGAATAGGATTTTTGGTCAGATTAATTGAGCTGATATTATCAATAAAGATTTTAGTATTTTTATAGTCTAGTTGATAGTCTTTTAGTGTATGCATCATCCACAGTAGTTGAGATGCACATTCTCCTAGAGCTATGTACTCAGCTTCTGTAGTGGATAAAGCAACACAATGTTGCTTTCTGCTTGACCAACTTACTAGGCACTGACCTAGAATTTGGCAGCTACCACTTGTACTTTTCCTATCTAGCTTGCACCCAGCATAGTCTGAATCAAAATAGCCGTAAAGGTCAAAGGTGCAAGTTCTTGGATACCAAAGTCCTACATTTAGAGTTCCTTTAATATACCTAAGTATTCTTTTAACATATGTTAGGTGCGACTCTTTTGCACAGGATTGGTATCTTGCACACATACCTACTGCAAACAGTATGTTAGGTCGACTTGCAGTTAGATAAAGTAAACTACATATGGCACTCCTATAGTATTTTGGGTCAACTGATTTTCCTTCAGGGTCAGAGTCAATGTTTATGTTGGTTGCCATTGGGGTATTTATAATTTTTGAATTTTCCATACATAATTTTTTAATTAATTCTTTAGCATATTTAGTTTGATAAATGTAGATTCCATCTTTAGTTTGTTTAATTTGTAAGCCTAAGAAGAAATTAAGTTCTCCAACCATGCTCATTTCAAATTCACTTTCCATTAATTTGACAAATTCTTTTAAGAATTTTGAATTAGTTGAGCCAAAGATTATGTCGTCAACATAGATTTGGGCTATAAAGATGTCTTCTCCTATAGTTTTCACGAACAAAGTCGGATCGATTTGTCCTTGGTTAAATTCTTTGGATATTAAGTAATTAGATAATCTTTCATACCATGCTCTAGGGGCTTGTTTTAGTCCATATAGTGCCTTTTTTAATTTAAATACGTGATTAGGGTAGTCTATGTCTTCAAACCCTGGAGGTTGGCTTACGTAGACCTCTTCCTTGATAAAACCATTTAAAAAGGCTGACTTAACATCCATTTGGTACAATTTGAATCCTTTATTTGCCGCATAGGCTAATAACATCCTAATGGACTCGAGTCTAGCTACTGGAGCATAGGTTTCATCATAGTCTAAGCCTTCGACTTCACGAAACCCTTTGGCTACTAACCTTGCTTTGTTTCTTATTATATCACCGTGATCATCCAACTTGTTCCTAAAAACCCATTTGGTGTCTATTATTGATTTATCTATGGGTTTAGGTACAAGGTCCCAAACTTGGTTTCTCTCAAATTGTGCTAATTCTTCTTGCATTGCAATGATCCAGTCTGGGTCAGGAAGAGCTTCATCTATAGTTTTAGGTTCAATTTTGGAAATTAGGGCAATCTGACTAAGGTTTCTATGGGATGATCTAGTTCTGACTCCTAGGTTTGGGTCACCCAGAATTTGGTCAGGTGGGTGAGAAGTATTTGCTCTAGTTGGTCTTGGTTGTGGTTCAGGTACTGGTTCTTCTGCCTCATTAAGATTAGGTTGGATTTCATCATCTTCTATAGCTCTTGGATGAATGTCGACATTGTCAGTTATATTAGGTAAATTGTTTTCTTCATCGAATATTACATTAGTTGTTTCTTCAACTTTCAAGGTGTTTTGATTATATACTCTAAAGGCTCTACTGGTTGAGGAGTATCCTAAAAATATTCCTTGGTTAGACTTGGGTGTAAATTTTCCTAAGTAATCTTTAGTATTTAAAATGTGGACTTTACAACCAAATACTTTTAAATAGTTTAGGTTAGGAATTTTGTGATAGTAGAGTTCATACGGTGTTTTATTGTGATATTTGTTTATTAGAATTCTATTTTGAATATAATTTGCCGTATTTATTGCTTCAGCCCAAAATTGATGACTTAACTTATATTCGTTTAACATTGTCCTAGCGGCTTCTTGTAGTGTTCTATTTTTACGTTCTACTAGTCCATTTTGTTGGGGGGTTCTAGGACATGAAAATTCATGTTGGTATCCATTTATTTTACAAAATTCGGTAAACCTATGATTTTCAAATTCTCCTCCGTGATCACTTCTAATTCTTTTAATTTTAGTATCTTTTTCATTTTCCGTTAATTTGCAAAAGTTACTAAATATTTCATAGGTTTCATCTTTTGTTTTTAGGAATTTTACCCATGTGTACCTAGAGTAGTCATCAATTATTACTAAGCAATATTGATTCTTGCTTAGTGACTTAGCTCCATGTGAGTCAAATAAATCAATATGAAGGAGCTCGAGTATGGTGTTAGTTCTTTCTAGGTTGGTTGATTTGTGGATAGACTTGGTTTGTTTTCCTTTTTGACATGCATCACAAATTGAGTGTTCAATGAATTTTAATTTGGGCAAACCTCTGACTAGACCATTGTGACTCATTTTTGAAATGAGTCTGATGTGAGTGTGACCCAGCCTTCTGTGCCACAGTTGAGTTTCCTCTTGTTGTGTCAATAGACACTTTATTGAGGATAACGACAAGTCTATTGTGTAGATGTTATTCTTCCTAAGTCCCTTAAGCCTAATTTCAGGGTTTTCGATGTTTTTAACTAGAGATCCAGATTTGTCAAAATTGACTAGATATCCGCTGTCACATAATTGACTTATACTTAGTAAATTAAAGTTAAAATTTTCAACCAATAAGACATTTCGAATAATGAAATCGGAACTAAGTTCAATATTACCTTTTCCGATTACTTTAAGTTTACCGTCGTTGCCGAATGCAACTGATCCTAACTTCTTGTACTTGAGTTTAGTAAACTTCAACTTATCTCCAGTCATATGTCTAGAGCATCCACTATCCAACATCCATTGTTCCAATTCCTACACATGAAGTAGTTTGAATTGGTTCTTAATAGATTTAAAGATAGCTTAATTGAAGTAGACTCCTAGGATTTTCTAAGTAATTCAGCAATTTTGATCAGGATAAAGATAATTTTAAAGTTTTAAAAGTTAAGTTTTTTTTTTTAAATAATTTTGAAATTTAGGTTTTTTTTTTTAAATAATTTTGAAATTTAAGGTTTTTAAAATAATTTTGAAATTTAAGGTTTTTTAAATAATTTTGAAATTTAAGGTTTTTTAAAATAATTTTGAAATTTAAGGTTTTTAAAATAATTTTGAAATTTAAGGTTTTTTAAAATAATTTTGAAATTTAAGTTTTTCTAAAATAATTTTGAAATTTAAGTTTTTTAAAATAATTTTGAAATTTAAGGTTTTTTAAAATAATTTTGAAATTTAAGGTTTTTAAAATAATTTTGAAATTTAAGGTTTTTTAAAATAATTTTGAAATTTAAGGTTTTTTTAAATAATTTTGAAATTTAAGGTTTTTTTAAATAATTTTCAAATTTAAGTTTTTTTAAAATAATTTTGAAATTTAAGGTTTTTAAAATAATTTTGAAATTTAAGGTTTTTTAAAATAATTTTGAAATTTAAGGTTTTTTTAAAATAATTTTGAAATTTAAGTTTTTTAAAATAATTTTGAAATTTAAGTTTTTTAAAATAATTTTGAAATTTAAGGTTTTTTAAAATAATTTTGAAATTTAAGTTTTTTTTAAAATAATTTTGAAATTTAAGTTTTTTAAAATAATTTTGAAATTTAAGTTTTTAAAATAATTTTGAAATTTAGGTTTTAAAATAATTTTGAAATTTAAGTTTTTAAAATAATTTTGAAATTTAGGTTTTAAAATAATTTTGAAATTTAAGTTTTAAAATAATTTTGAAATTTAAGTTTTTTTTTTTTAAATAATTTTTTTAATTGAATTTGAATTAATTATCAGTTTGATTTTAATTACTTAGTCATCTCACCCGATCTAAATTTTCAATGAGGGAATCCTATAATTTTTGTGAGATGAATTATGGTTGAATTTTTAGGGTAAGGTTTAACTTTGTGTTAGATTCAGGTTTAGCTTTGGATTCAACAAGTAGGCATTCTTTGGATAAACTTCTGGGCTATGGTGAGTCACAAGGAACTCATTAAAGTAACCATGCCTTCGAGGTCTTCCAAATAGTCCTACCCATTGAACTTAATACTAATCCTTGGTCTAACTAGTTAGGATCCATTTAAGGGTAGCTTCGGTCAGTTCCACTTGGCCAAATGCACCAGGTCGAAGTCATATCTTCCTAGACATGCGATGCCCAAGCTTCCCTAACGTACTATCATCCAAAAAATTCACCAGTACTGTGGTTCAAGTTAAACTTATCCCGTTTAAATCTAACCTTAATTACTCTGCCGAGTAATCTACTCTTGTTTTACCCATTTCGGGTAGATTAGGTTCAGTTACCCTGTCGGGTAGTACAGTTGGAGGTGCCAGCTAGTTTGGATTCTCCATCTATTTTTCAATTTTGAATTTATAATTTAATTTTCAATTTTCAATTTAATTTTGAATTTAGAATTTAGAATTTATAATTTATAATTTATTTTTGAATTTTTAATTTAATTTCGAATTTTGAATTTTGAATTTATAATTGAATTTTGAATTTTGAATTTATAATTTATTTTTGAAATTTTAATTTAATTTTGAATTTTGAATTTAGAATTTAGAATTTATTTTTGAATTTTTAATTTAATTTCGAATTTTGAATTTAGAATTTATAATTTAATTTTAAATTTTTAATTTAATTTCAAATTTAGAATTTTAAGATCGTTTTCATTTTAGCTTTCCCTGGATCACGGCCTCGATATGGTCTGTTGAGGTAGTATATTTGATCCTTCGGAACCCAGTATTGGCCAAGTCCAACTTGATTGACCAATTTAGACTTGGTGACCCATGCTTGGACTGATTTACTACTTTATTTGTTTATTAGGGATAAATAAGATTTATATTTCTTGTTGCTTTTATATCCTAGCCTAGTTCTATTATAGACGGCTCTGTGTCCTAAGAATTAGGTCTAGATTCTTGGAGCCCAAAGAAAACCGTTCTAAGGTATTTTTTAAGTCTTTTACCTGATTTTTTAAACTTGAATTTTCTTCCTCAAGTTGTTGAACTTGAGTTGAATCTTCAGTTTGAACTTGATCAGGTAAGTATTTTGAGTTAGTTGCTCCTTTAAGAATAGCTACTTCTTTTAGAAGTGACTTTATTTTTAGATTTGATTTGGCTAATTTGCGAAGTAAATAATTGACTAAATTATTAAGCCTATGAATACTTACAGCGGAGTCTGGCCCTTCGGAAACGGATGCGGATCCGTGGCTTTGCTCGGAGTCGGCTTCTGATTCGCTCTCGGATTCGATGATCTGGTCCCGGGCCATCAATGCGAGTAAACTCGTTTGGTCGAGTTTGTCGTCTTCGTCCTTCGAAGAAGATTTGTCCCAGGTTGCCTTTAGGGCCTTCTTTCTTCTTTGCTTCTTGGCTTCCTTTTGGTTGGGGCAGTTGGCTTTTATATGCCCCTTCTGATTGCACCCGTAGCAAGTGACTTCGAATTTTACCTTTGAGTTCTATTGGGCTTCCTTAGTTTGAACTGCCTTCTTCAGATCTTTCTTGTTGAAGCCCTTCTTCTTCTTGTAGAGCTTCTTTACAAGATTCACAAGTTCGCTGGTCAGTTCATCTTCTGAATCTTCTGAATCGGGTTCGTCTTCTGATTCCGATTCAATTTTTCGCCGTCCTCTTGATTCCCGTGTTCGACTTGTTCCTGCAATCAAAGCAATACCTTTCTCGGATGGCAGTGCATTAGTTTGTTCATGGAGTTCAAATTCGCTAAATAACTCGTCTAATTTTAAGGACGACAAATCCTTAGAGACTTTGTAGGCATCTACCATTGATGCCCACAATGTACTCCTAGGAAATGAGTTAAGTGCATACCTTATTATATCTCTGTTTTCTACCTTCTGCTCGATTCCATGAAGGATATCTTGAATTCGGACGTGTAAAGAACTTGCTTTTCGCCTTCTGCATTTTCAAATTGTATAGTTTATTAAGTAACAAATCACGCTTACTTACCTTGGTTTCCGAGGTGCCCTCGTGAAGTTCGATCAGTTTCTCCCATAGTTCCTTTGCGGAGGAGAATGGACCGACTCTGTTGAGCTCTTCTTTGGTAAGACCGCACTGGATGGTGCAGGTGGCTTTGGCGTCGGCTTCCACCTTTTTGATAAATGTTGGCTCCCAGTTCTCACAGGATGTAGGCTTACCGTCGGTACCAGTTGGTAGTTGCAGTCCTGTTTTGACTATCATCCAGGTGTCGAACTGGATCTTCAGATATATCTCCATTCGCCCCTTCCAATATCCGAAGTCTTCTCCGGAAAATAGTGGGGGACGAACGGTGCTATATCCTTCTTGTTGGGCCATTTAGATCTAAAAAAATAGAAACAACAAGATCTATTCCAAGACTAAGTCTTGGATTAGTAGTGCGGGAGGAAGGAAGAAAAAATAACAGGTTCAAGTGGTATTGACCAACTTTGAGCAGAAAATCGATTCGTGAAAAGAAATTAGAATATAGCTATGAGGCTAGATTCTAATCGACCAAAAAAAATGAAAATACCACGTGAAAATTGTTTTGAATAGTGGTTACACTGATTCAAAACGACCCCGCTCTGATACCAATTGTTGGATCGAGACCGCGCTAGAGGGGGGGTGAATAGCACTCGTGGCTATTTTGTTCGATTATCGGAATCATAAGAATTATCGGAGTAATTAAGCAGCGGAATAAAACAAAACAAGCACACAGAGACAGGAGGATTTTTACTTCGTTCGGAGCCTTGATCGACTCCTACTCGAAGGCCCGCGATCTTTGATCGCTTCCGGTGGGCAACAACTATAAGCTCGATAAAATGATTACAAGATGAAGTACAAGTAAATGGAAAAACTAGTTATACCGACGACAAGAGTAGAATTTTGAAGCTTCGGGTCGTCGGAGATTTGTGGCAGCACTTCCGGGCGTCTTTCGGAGCAGCACGTTGAAGAGAGCAGACTTAGAATGCGTTGTACTGAAGTGCTGGTCGAAACCCCCTTATAAAGGGTGTTCAAGGCGCCTTGAAGGCTGTTCAAGGCGCCTCCATGCTGCCTGGTCTTCCGCGTGGATCAAAACTGACCTGGTCGAATTTCATCCATTCAAGGCGCCTTATATCCCTCTCAAGGCACCTCCCAAGGCGCCTTCTGCCTGCTTCAAGGCGCCTCCAGTGGTGCTTCGAAGCCAGCTCAGCTTTTGCACCCGAGGCGCCTCCAAGCTCCATGGAGGCGCCTCGGACACTGTTCATCCGAGGCTTTAGGTTGCTCCTTTGCACCTGCAAGATACGTTAGTCCCAAACACTATCCTGCAACACAAAGTTAGCACAATACACATGATAAATGAAGTATAGACAGTCTCCGGACTGTCCGAGTCTGACTTCGGATTTCCAACCGGAAACCCTAGGTCGACCCGACGCCTACTGTTCCCTCTTCGGGGAACACGTCCTCACCTACTCACTCAGGAGATTTACCTGTTGCCAGTCGATCCTCCAGATCGACTAGACTTTTGCTCAGCACTCGATGCTTCCAGACTTTCTGCTGGACATCCGCTTCCCCGGCTAGTCCAGTCTTTCACCTGGTTCGCGACACCAGGACTTTTCACCTAGGGTTACCACCCCCTAGGACTTTTGCCTGAAGCCATCGACCTGCCAAGACTTTCTGCATAGGGTTACCACCCCCTATGACCTAGGGTTACCGCCCCCTAGGGTTTTCCCTTTGCCTAACCGCAGCTAGGACTTTCCTGAAATCCTCAAGTAGACTTGTTAGACTACAAAACATCTTAACTTTGAATTCTTTGCCGTTATCAAAACATGAGTTTGATCGTCGGATGCTTCTCGCACCAACACTGTATACTAAAAATATGCATGAAACTGTTATTTTTATACCATATTTAAATACATTACAATGTCTATTCTTTCTCTTAGGTAGTACAACGTGATTAGTAGATTATACAACATAGGTACTGATCTCGTTGTAGCAGTTAGGATAAAGTAGCTGCTGTAGGACCGTTGCGGCCGGCTGGAAGGGGGTTGTTGGATAGTCCTGTAGAATAAAAAACAAAACAACCCTTCCTCGAACTCTTTAAGCTAACACTTGTATATATAAAGTAAGCCGATAAATTAAAAACATAAAGAAAAAGCGAGGCACATGGATTTACTTGGTTACAACCGATGTGGTTGTTAATCCAAGGAAGATTAAGCTCACTAAAAACTCCTTCAGGCGGAGAAGCCTCGTACAGCGTTGAAGCGCAGAAAACAGAAGCTCAACTCTAGACTAAAGCTTACAAGCGTTGGAATTACAATTCTGAGTTCGTTGAAAAGCTTCTGGACCAAGGCTATATTTATAGCCTTGGTCGGGGTGCCTAGAAGGGTTCCGGGCGCCCTGGGGGGATAAAACTTTATCCCCCAACGTTCAGAATGCATTAGACGCCTTCTGGTCAAGAATACTGGTCCGGGCGCCCGGAGCCATTCCGGGCGCCCCGGAGCAAAAAGTCAATAGTTGTTGACTTTTTGTCCGGGACCTCTTCTCTGGTTCAGTCCCGCCTCGGTCTGGGTCTTCTGCTCCGGATCCACTCGCTCGGGTGATCTCTATCATCTGGAATAGGGCTCACCCGAACCCAACTTTCGGTCTTCTCAAGCAGCCTTCAGCTCTGGCTTCTCGTCCCTCGGAATCGCCGCGTGTTTCCTTCTCGTCCACCAGCGTACCCATCCACAGTCTTCGTCCCTCGATCGCATCCCGTGCCCACCTTCTCGCTAGCTGTGTCTCTTGCTCCCCGAGCAAGCTTTCGCTCCGGCTTTCGTCCCTCGGAATCACCGCACGCTTCCTTCTCGTCCACCGGGGTACTCTTCCGCAGCACCTCGTCCCTCGGACGCACCGCGTGCCGTCCTTCTCGCTAGCTGCGTCTTCCGCTCGAGTACCTGTGCTCCTAAGCTCCTGCACACTTAGACACAAGGTTAAAACAACATAGGACCTAACTTAACTTGTTGATCACACCAAAACAACCTTGGGGTTCCAACAATCTCCCCCTTTTTGATGTGATCAACCCAAGTTAAGCTAGAGACAAAATAGATATGAAAATTAAACATTTTAATATTGCAATCACGTGCAACAAGATAGAAAAAATTAAATTCCAATTTTAATTTTTCAATTTCTACCTTCCCCTAGACTTATACTTTTTCTTCTCCCCCTTTAATCACATAAAAAAATTGGGGTTGCAAGAAAATCTAAGGGTTGACACTTAGAAACTTTATAAAGATCTATTTCACTGATTTTCTGGACAATATTTCTAAGTCAAGGAGAATTTCTAAAAAAAAATTCTAAGTCATTAAGAGCTTTTAGAAAATTTTGAGAACTTTGAAAATTTTGTAATAATTTTCACAAAAGCAATCTCAAAATATCAGAGAAAATTTCTAAGTTAAAAATAACTTTTGGAAAATTTCTAAGTTTTCGTCATGAAAATTAAGAATTTTCTCAGTAGAAAACTTTATGCAAAAAAAATTTTTGGAACATGTAGAAATAAAAAAATTCTATGTATTTTTTTTTTATTTTATTTCATCATTTTTTTTATGCTTTTATCAGAAGGTTTTAAATTTCCATTTTAACTTATTATAGCTTCTTAAATCACACTTTTTCAGATTTAAAGCAACCATGATTAAATATGCAAAGATTTGTATCATGTTAATCTCTATTTCACAATAATATTTTGATAATCTAAATTCTAATTTGATAAAGTTTTTCGACAACATATCCAATTTGCAAAATTTGTTCGACAAAATATTTTGTAATTTGCAAAAATATTTTGACAACATAAATTTTAATTTGAACAAATCTGTTGATAATCTGAAAAACTCTTTCGATAATATCTCTAATTTACAAAATTTGTTCGAAAAAATATTTCTTATTTTGCAAAATTTATTCGTCAGAAGATTTTCTAATTCGAAAAATTCTTTCGACGATTCGATTTTTAATTCGCAAAATTCTTTCGGCGACATTTTGATTGATTTAACTAATTGTTCAGAAGTTGGAGTCTATACCTGACTTACCTTTTCGGTCGTTGGTTCTCCTCCTGTCGAGTTGTTTTCTTCCGACGTTACTCCCCCTTTATTGATGCTCTCGATGTTTATTAAGGAAGAGTTGATTGCTTCTTCTGGTAGATGCTCGGTGGTGAGAGATGTTTCGGCAATTTCCTTGATCTCTGACTCTTCTGTCAGTGACTCGATGTCTATTGAGGAGTTGGATTCGACTGCAGGTGGTTCTTCGTAAAGCTTCAAGAACCTTTCCCAAAGTTCCTTTGCACTTTTGTATGTTCCGACTCTGTCGAGATCCTTAGCAGGTAACACGCTCAAAAGACTGGATTCAGCCTTACCGTTTGCCATGAATTTGTCGCGCTGCTCGTTAGTCCATTGATGCTCCTTAAGTTCTTCTCCTTCTTCGCTTTTGGGCATTATAAAACCATACTTCATTATTAATAACATATTGAAATCAGTTTTAAAGTAAACCTCCATTCGTCGCTTCCAGAATGCGAACTCCCCCTTGAATGTTGGTGGATAGATGTTAGCTCTGGCCATATCGTTGCTTCGATCGGCTGTTAGTTCTCCTGAAGCGCCTCGGCTCTGATACCACTTGTAGGACCGTTGTGGCCGGCTGGAAGGCGGTTGTTGGATAGTCCTGTAGAATAAAAAACAAAACAACCCTTCCTCGAACTCTTTAAGCTAACACTTGTATATATAAAGTAAGCCGATAAATTAAAAGCATAAAGAATAAGCGAGGCACAAGGATTTACTTGGTTACAACCGATGTGGTTGTTAATCCAAGGAAGATTAAGCTCACTAAAAACTCCTTCAGGTGGAGAAGCCTCGTACAGCGTTGAAGTGCAGAAAACAGAAGCTCAACTCTAGACTAAAGCTTAAAGCGTTGGAATTACAATTCTGAGTTCGTTGAAAAGCTTCTGGACCAAGGCTATATTTATAGCCTTGGTCGGGGCACCTAGAAGGGTTCCGGGCGCCCTGGGGGGGATAAAACTTTATCCCCCAACGTTCAGAATGCATTGGACACGTTCTGGTCAAGAATACTGGTCCGGGCGGCCGGAGCCATTCCGGGCGCTCCGGACTGCTCCGGGCACCCCGGAGCAAAAAGTCAACAATTGTTGACTTTTTGTCCGGGACCTCTTCTATGGTTCAGTCCCGCCTCGGTCCAGGTCTTCTTCTCCGGATCCACTCGCTCGGGTGATCTCTATCATCTGGAATAGGGCTCACCCGAACCCAACTTCCGGTCTTCTCGAGCAGCCTTCCGCTCCTGCTTCTTGTCCCTCGGAATCGCCGCGTGTTTCCTTCTTGCCCACCAGCGTACTCATCCGCAGTCTTCGTCCCTCGGTCGCATCCCGTGCCGACCTTCTCGCTAGCTGTGTCTCTTGCTCCCCGAGCAATCTTCCGCTCCGGCTTTCGTCCCTCGGAACCACCGCACGCTTCCTTCTCGTCCACCGGGGTACTCTTCCGCAGCACCTCGTCCCTCGGACACACCGCGTGTCGTCCTTCTCGCTAGCTGCATCTTCCGCTCGAGTACCTGTGCTCCTTAGCTCCTGCACACTTAGACACAAGGTTAAAATAACACAGGACCTAACTTAACTTGTTGATCACACCAAAACAACCTTGGGATTCCAATAGCTGCTACAATAATTAGAAGCCAATCGAGAGTGTAGGGTTTAACCACAACGCATCAATCAATAGGGTTTACCTACATTGTAGCAGTTCAACTACAATAGCTACGATAGAAAATATAAACATGTTTTTTAAACCCTTGATTCGCTCAAAGTAAAACCCTCAATCATTAACGAACTAAAAACATTAAACCCAATTGTAACAGCTAATGATGGTTCAAAACCCTAAAGATTCAACCTATCAATGGAGGCGAAACTTTGGATGAGAAACCCTACCACAATACTTACGATGAAGGCGTACCTTTGGATGAGAAACAAATCATCGTGGTGAGGTTGATTGAGGAAGACTCCGTAGGGCACCGATCAACTATCAATGAAATTCCTTCAAAATATTTGTCACACGGCGAGTATAGGGGTTAAAACTTTGCCCGGTGAGGGTAAAAATATAATTGGACACTACATATATTTGCATAATATTTGCAAAAAGGAAAAATGGTAGAAAAAAGGTTATTTGGACCTTTAGCTGCTACAACGTGTACCAGCTTCAGACGATTAGCTGCTTCACCGTGCTATATTTGTTTCTACAACGAAATGTAAGAAACCCCATTTACTTGATCTATCTAAAAAACTATGATTGCTATGATCAATTATTGGTTGAAAATACAGAGTCACATTTTGGTGGAGCGTCAACGATGAAAGAGTTGTTACGTCGTTGTAGCATATATCCTACTGAGTTAGCTGCCACAAGTTGTGGCAACTACATAGGGAGTTAACTGCTACATGGTGTAGCAGTTATGAGTTGAAGTAGCTACTGCAAGGTGTAGCAGCAAAGCAAAGCAAAGGCGTTGCAGTAGCGGAAATAATTTTAAATCATTTTTTTAACAAGTTGATATACAGCCAGAAAAATATGGATACTACAAAAACGAATGAACGAGTTAGGTGCCCCAAGTTGTGGCAACTATATGAGGAGTTATCTACTACAAGGTGTAGCAGTTATGAGTCGAAGTAGCTGCTACAAAATGTAGCAGTTATGATTCGAATTAGCCATTCGGAAAGTGTAGCAGCAAAGCAAAGCAAGGCACTTAAGCAAGGAACTGTAAGACTGGGAAAATAATTTTAATTCATTTTTTTAGCATGTTGATATAAAGCTACAAGAATATGACTACTAGGTAAAGCAATGTAAGAAAATATGCCTACTAGAGAAACGACTTATTAAGTTAGCTGCTACTAGGTGTAGCAGTTATGAGTCGAAATAGTCATTCGCAAGGTGTAGCAGCAAAGCAAAGCATGGCACTGTAAGACTGGGAAAATAACTTTTAATCAAGTTGATATACACAATATGAAAACTATGGCTATGGGTTAATCTCTACTAGAAAATAGGGCTGCTAGAAACACGACTTACCAAGTTAGCTGCTACAAGGCGTCGTAGCTACACGGAGAGTTAACTGCTAGATGTTGTAGCAGCTACCTCTCCATGTAGCTGCTACACCATGTAGCAGCAAAGGAAAGTCAAGTGGTTGCAGGCGGTTGTTGCATAAATCCTTCGGACCTTCTACAATGACCAATCCAAGTCAGATGCTACAAGGACGGTTTCCTGCGAAGTAGTTGAAGAAACGTTTAGAAGCGAAGCAAGGCGCGGTGCATCTTTATACAATTATTTCAACTAGCGCCTTTACCAAATTTTGTAGGCAATAACGGTGTGGATTAACACAACAGCTGTGCGATTGAAGACGCCGGAGAAACTTTCCCGCCGGGAGCGCGAGGGATGAGGGACGACAGAAGACGTTGAAGGAGGGAGCGAGCAAGGGAGAGAGAAAGCGGTGAGGGAAATTTTAATATTAAACTTTCCCGATTTTTACCCACGAGGTCGGCCGGACGACGGAGACGGAGGTTGCGAATGGGAGAGAGAGAGAGAGAGAGAGAGAGAGTGGGGAGAGAGATTTTAATTTGGATAATTTCTACCGGTAAAATTTGAACAGAGGCACGAAGGGGAGAGAGAATAAAAGGAATATTTTATTTGTAGGGAAACCGAGCTGGCAATACCATGTCTACGCGTCGCTCACGGTCACACACACAGCATCGCCCAGTATATCTCTCACATATATATATATATATATATATATATATATATATATATATATATATATATATATATATATATATGTTAATTCATGGTAAGTTAATTATATAGCTAGCTACCTGAGTGAGTGCATGAACAGCTGTTTTGGAAGCATCATAAGCGGTCGCTCCTGGAACACGAGAGCCAATCAGGAGACCGTTGATGGATGAAACGTTGATGACGGATCCTTTCACCTTGGCGTCGCGCATCAGCCTGCATACGTGTTTAGAAACTAACCATGTACCGGTCAGATTGGTTCTGATGACGTCGTCCCATTATATTCTCCCTTTGGCCAATCTACCGATGCATGGACACCTACCTCCTGATCAGAAAGATCATCACCAACAAACAGAGCATTTAATTTAATTAAGAAGAGAGATAAAGATGTTTTAATTACTTCAACAACTACAAAATTAAATATTGGAGAATTCATTCATAAACACGTAATCAGTTTTACTTATATGAGCAAGCTTGAAGAACAGTCCATCTTTATTTATTAAAATTTTTTTAACAATTGGAGGCCGCATCCACAAAACCAGTCAATTAAAATGACTGCGTGAGAAATTTATTTATTTTTAAATCTATACGTACTACAAAAATTTAGTAGTCTCATCGATTGCATGAGACATACAGTTAATTAAAATTATGTACGTACGTATAATTGACTGGAATAGCAAAATTACCAATTTTGTTTTTAATATCTATGTGTTTTTTTTATCATTTACATGTTCTCGTGGGAATTTAAATGATTTTGTGTCATTTTAAATAATATTGCAACATGCTTACTATAATTTATTCTCATTATTTAGAGCCTGTTAAAATCAAATTTTGATACATTATATGATACTTTGAATTAAGCTTATGGAGCTCTAATTGTTACACATTATTTGATAATCCTTAGGAATATATTGTATCTGTGAGATAGTACTTATCGTGCTTTTTAATATATGTTCTTATGCCTTGATAAAGTATTGAATCAATCACATGCATGATTTATGCTTACTCTACTAGGAATGTCATTTGCATGTAAATTATCTTATATGTAATAAACGGGTAGATCGAAGTGTAGTGGGGAAAAGAAAAAAACAAAGAAAAAGAATAGACATTATTATAGAAGGATAAAAATAAGAAAGCACTACAAAAAAGCATTATTAATTTCACGAAACACTTCACCTTTTCTTTCTCCTGGAATAAAATGAAAGAGAGGTCATTTTTAATTTATAAACGAAAGCAACAACAAGTTAATCCTGTTTTAAAAATACTATTTATATATACTAATTTAAATTCAACTCGTTTAAATCATAATATATGAAAAACACCACTTTTAGGTACCTTATAAATAATAAAAATACAAAACAAAAATCAAATGGTGGTGTGTCACGTATCTGTCTTCTCAAACTTATTTGCATGACGTGGTTAATTATAGTTCACTTAATGCGATTAATTGAGCTCGATAACTTTGTGGCTTTCATTAATTCTATAAAACCAAAAACCAGCGTCTATGGAGGGTCCTTTGTGTGCCACGTATCTTTCTTTTCAAACTATTTTTATAATGTGGTTAATTCTAGATCATTTAATTCGATTAATTGAGATTGATACACTTTGATTAGTGCTTTTCCTTATTCTATAAAACCCAAAACAACGTGGGCTATGAGATTTATTAAATATTAGTAGCGTGTACCAAGCGGGAAGACGCCTTTGATCTAAAAAGTGGAAGCTAACCTTTAATATATCATTTTAATGAGAACATGGCCGCTCATCTCATCTCATTGAATGGAAACTTGTAGAAATTTTGATGGGAATCGTTAAAATTAATCGGAAATAGATATTTATATTATTAAAAAAATACAACAAAACTCTAGCGAGATCTAACGTGGAAGGTGGTCTTGGATCCAACATTATTGAGTTTCTATGCTATTCCATATTTAATAATATTAACTTTCCTAGCTTTTGGGATAATATATATAGTTGGTATTAAATAATACGATATAACGGAAGCTTACAATGGAATTATATTGGGCTATGAATATGCATTATATTCGAATTCTAATTTCACGACCAAATCGAATATATAAAACCAAAACAAAAAATTTGCACGAAGCATGCAGTTTGTTCCGATCCGGCCAAATTCTGGATTTTATTTATTATCTATTTATTTTATATATTTTCATTATGACGAGGAGATCGAATAATGTATTCGGATTTCTCCTCTAGTTATTTTAATTGACTAATTGAAAATCAAATAAACCAGGGGAATTTAAGGAGATCAATGTAAAGAATAAAATAATTAATTAATTACTATGGGCTATAGATTTTTTTTTTAATGCTTCAAAGAGGAAAATAATTTTATGTCTATTAGTTAGATTAATCTAATATGACATATATAAGAAAATACAAAATCAAAAGGATAATTTTAATGTTTGGTCAATGAATAATTTTGTCATTAACTCTGGAGGATATTTACATTCCCTGATAGATATGTTGATGTTCACTAGTAGATTATTCATCTCAAAATATTAGATATTTTATTATTTTATTAAGAATCTAGACTTTTAATCATTAATTTTGATGAAGCTCAAAATTAAATTATATTAATATTTTTTTCTAAAATTAATTTTAAGCCTTATTAGTAATTTTATCTAATTGTTTTATATAAAAAAATATGCATTGTCATGATTCTCTTTAGAGTCATATTTTAGAATCGACAACATCACGAGCGAAGAGATTTCTATAAATACCTTAGACCAACGACGTTAGAAAGCATATTTTTCTCAGCTTTTTATCTAAGATCATGTGTGATATTAAATTAATTTTTTTATGAAGGAGAGTTTGCTATAACAACTTGCTGCTGGGGTTCTCGAGCATCACCCTTGTGTTATATTACAGCACATGAGCCTAACACACCCTTACCAAGTCTAATCTATGAGCCTAGGATACTAATTTATGCATATTCATGCATTATATTACACATGTTGAATTTGGGGTACTAATTCATACATATTTATGCATTACATTACACATGCAAGTATATGTGTAATGACTAGTATATCTACAAAATTGATATAGGAGGATACAAAGATTTTTTTTATTATTTTTTTTTGATAATTTTCACTCTTTTGATATTTAAGGTATTTTTGATATTTTAGGTATTTTTAATAATTCCTATTTTTTAGGTATTTTTGATACATATTCATCTATCTTTTTTATTTTTATTTTTTAATAATTTCTATTTTTAAATTTTATTTTAAAAACAAATTTTAAGAATAATTTTAATCTAAAAATTATTTTAACTTAAAAATTATTTTAAGAAATTATTTTAACCTATAAAATTATTTTAAATTATTTTAACTTAAAAATTATTTTAACTTAAAAATTATTTTGACCTAAAAATAATTTTAAAAATTTATTTTAATTTAAAAATTATTTTCATTTAAAAATTATTTTAACTTGAAAGTTATTTGAAAATTTATAAAATTATTTTTATAAAATTATTTTAAAAATTAACTTAAGAATATATTTCTAAAATTATTTTAAAATTAACTTAAAAATTTATTTGAAAAATTATTTTAAAACTTAACATAAACATTTATTTCTAAAATTATTTTACAATTAACTTAAAATTTATTTTATAAATTATTTTAAAAATTAACTTAAAAATTTATTTCTAAAACTATTTTAAAATTAAATTAAAATTTATTTTGAAAATTAACTTAAAAATATATTTCTAAAATTATTTTAAAACTATCTTGAAAATATATTTTTAAAATTATTTTTAAAATTAAGTTAAAAATTAAACTTAAAATATAAACTTGAAATAAAACTTAAACTTAAAATTAAAATTAAACTTTAATGTTAAATTAAAATTAAATTTTAATGTTAAATTAAAATTAAATTTAAATTATGTTAAACTTAAATTAAATTTAAACCTAAAATTAAAAGTAATTCTAATTTATGTTACTTAACTTAAATTTCAATGTAATTTAAAAACTTGAAATTAACAACTTATTTAATTTACTTACTTCTTAATTTTAATTAAAAAAATCTTTTAAAAATTTTTATTGCTAACATAGATAACCAAAAAGTGATAGGTTAAGGGAGAGCAAGGACCTTAAAAATATGTTGCACATTTTAACATAGTCAAATCCTAGTATAAAGGGGAAGTAATAAATTAAAGGGGAGCAATAAATTCAAGGGAGTATCAACTTTAGGAGGAGTATCAAATTCAAAGAGAGGATCAAAATTTTTTTAGAAAATTATTTCCTTAAGTTTTTTTTTGGAATTTTTTAATTATTCCTTATATTTTTTTTAAAATCCTACCTCACTTTTGACAAAAAATTACTTTGAAAATCTTACTTTAAATTTTTTTTGCAAATATTTTTAAAAGCCTTATTTTAAAAATAATGTCAGTTTCAGGGGAGGATTAATTCAAATTGGTTTCATACTTAGTAAAACCATTTGTAATAAAATTATTTTCTCTTCTTTGAAAATATTTTACAAAATTATTTTTGAAAAGTATTTTTCATTTCCTTGAAAATAATTTAGTAAAATTATTTTAAAATTGCTTTAATTTTACAAAATTATTTTTGAAAATTATTCTGAAAATTACTTTACTTTTGTAAACTTATTTTTGAAAATTGCTTTACTTTTACAAACTCATTTTTGAAAATTGTTTTGAAACTTACTTTAATTTTGTAAACTTATTTAAACTTACAAAGTTAGTAGATTTTTGCCTTAATATTTCTGATAAAAAGTTAGCTATTTTTCAAAAACTTAGCTATTTTGAAAAAGTTAAAGGATGTTGAAAATTATTTTTGATCTCAAAGCTTACAATTTTGCCTTAAACGACTTTTTCAAAACTTTCCTTTAACTTGTTTTCTACGTTAAACTCTCCCAGGTCAACCTGAACTTATTTTTCAAAATTTTTTGTCATCAAATTTGTTTTCTTTTACCTCGCCATTTTTTCTTTATTTATCTATGCTTGCTATTTTTTTATGAATTGCAAAGGGGGAGAGTTAGATGGTTTAAGTTAGTTAGCAACAAAATACCAAAACATAAAAAAGGCTAACTTAAAAATCAAGTCGTTTCTTATAATTGCTTATGTTTTGCATATTTTTCACTAACTTAATCCAGGTTGTCATTGCATTAAAAAAAGGGAGATTGTTGGTGTCGTTAGCACTGACGGTCTAACTCAGGTTTTGATGAATGATAAAATAGGTTAAGTTAGTTTCATTGTGATCTAACACTTTGACGAAGTGTGCAAGAGAAGCCCAGCTAGGTCGACGAGTTGACCTGATAGTTGGCATGAAGTCCAAACTGGTCGACGTGCTGACCGGATGTCTGGCATGAAACCCAGCTAGGTCAACGGGTTGATCGGATAGCTGGCACGAAGTCCAGACTGGTCGATGGGCTGATCGGATGTCTGGCACGAAGTCCAGCTAGGTCAACGGGCCGACCGGGTAGCTAGCATGAAGTCCAGATGGGTTGACGAGCTGACCGGACGTCTGACAGGTAAGTTAAGGTAAGTCACTGGAGGGGAGTGACTTGGTGAGGACGCGTTCCTAGTTAGGGAACTTAGGCATCGATCCAACTTAGAACCATTTCGAGAATCTAAGTTGAGATCGTGACTAGATTCCGGTCTCGGTAAGACAGAATCTAATTATTACCCTATTTTATTATATTTATGCTAACTTTTGTTTTGTAGGGTAGTTTAATCTTTATTTTACCTTGGACTAATATTTTCTTGCAGGAAAAGGAATTTTTAGAAAATGGTGGTCCCGGTGTCCGGAAGGGATCCGGGCGCCCGGAGGTGGTCTAGGTGCCCAGAAGGCAAAACTCATCTCGTTGGACCTACATCACGGTCCGAGTGCCCGGAAGGGATCCGAGCACCCGGAGTATGCCTATAAAAGCAGGCCTCCACGGAGCATCAAAATAACACTTCTTGCTATAATTACTCTGTTGCGCTTTGCCCGTGCGACGCTGCGAAGCTACTCCGACAACTTATGGTTCAAGTTTTTTTTATTGTTGTCAGTATTTCATTTTTATAGTTCTTGTACCTACTGTTGTAATCTTGTTTGCAAACTATTAGTGATTGTCCAACGAAAGCACTCAACGAGTATAGGCTTTGGAGCAAGAGTCGATGAAGGCTCCAAACCAAGTAAAATCGGTTCGTGTTAGCGTTGTGTTTTGTCTTTCCTTTCCGCTGTTTACTCTATTTCGATAACGAATTTTTTATCGCTATTCACCCCCCCCCCCTCCTCTAGCAACTTCTACGATCCAACACCTTATACTCTGTTTACCTGAAGGAGTGGATGATGGATGGATGAAATAAATCTAGGGGCATGGGAAGAGAATGTAAAGGGAAAGAAATCTCTTCCGTTGCATGCTTTTTTGCCTTAATTGAGGAAGGTGGGTACATGTGGTATAATTTTTGTAACTGATAAAGGGTGCATGTATCATTTTTTGGATACATTGTATAATTTATGAGTTACAAATGGTACATGCGTCATTTTTTTATATATGGTGTACTTTTTTAATAAAAAAGGGTACATGAGTCATTTTTTTCCATCCGTTGCTTTTCATCTGATTTTGAAGTGATCGATTTTGGCTCTAAAACCATTGCTGATGGATTGTGTTTCTCTTCCCTCTTAAAATTTTAATGAAGTAAATGACAAAAAAACTTTTGTATTGAGAAAACTTTTCCTTAGTTTGACTTTCTGCTCTCCCAAGTAAACATAGCATTAGTGTCGGCCTCGATTTTTCTTTTTGTTGGTGCACCCCATTTATCATAAGTGAATGGTACTTCATCTTTAGTAGGAAGCATGAATTTTGTCTGGATCATGATTCACATTTTCACATGGGTCTTCGGGTAGTACTCCATTCGGTCTTTCCCGTAGCCAAAATTCTTGCCGAAGTAAAGAGGTGGTGCTATGACCTTCTTGATGGGCCATGTAGAGAAAAAGATCTCGGACAAAAGAAATGGAGAAAACTATACCAGGACTTGGTCTTGGATTAGTAGTGTAGAAGTAAAGAAATAAGAAAAGAGAAAAAAATGGCTCGAGGGGTGTTGCTCTAATTTCGAGCAAAAAAAAAAAATTGTCAGTAGTGATTGGACAAATTCTGACTGAAGATGAAAAACAAAAACAAACGTAAGAAAAAAAATGCTTAAACAGAAGTTGTACCAATTTTGAATTATCCTGCTTTGATATCAATTGTAAGATCAAAGAAATGCAAGAGAAGGAATGAATAGTACTTTTGACTTTTTCACATTTTTTAGAAAGTACGCAGCAGATATAAAAATAACAACAAATAGAAACAATGCTAACATGGTTTCTTTTTACTTGGTTCAAAACCCGATGAATGTTAATCCAAGGCCCGCAATCATTTATCACTTTTGATTGGGAATTCAATAAAAAATCTCCTTCTCCGAATAGAAACTCGGAGATAGATATTCATTTTTTACAAAAGATAGGAACGGTAACAAGTTTACCGACCCTTAAAAATTGCATACAAAATAGATGAATGCCATAATAAAATTATACCGACATGAAAACAAGATTCAAAGTAGAGCGTCAATGTCAGGCAGTGTTGTAGCATCGTAGTCAAATTTCCAAGCAGCACGAAGATCATTTGAGCATATAATGATGAGTTATCAAGCTTTTGGTCGTAGTATGCTTTTATAAGGCATTCGGGACACCTTTAATCCAGGGTGCCTCAAATAGGCCTTATTCGATGCATTGTACGCTATCTCTTCTTCAAGATAAAATTTCTGATCCATGGTACCTCAAATTAACCCAGGGTGCTTCCAAAGGTCATTGGCGCCTCCAAAGGTCCCAGGCGCCTCTAAAGCTACCTAAGGTGCCCCTAGATCCCTGGATTCTTCTCCAAGCATATGGAGAGTTAGCACAAAAGTATAATATAAAAGCAAAAATAAACTAATTTGACAATCTCGGGATTATCTGGTCCTAACATTTGGATTTCCAGTGAAACCTTAGGTCAGACTAATGCCTACTATTCCCATCAAGGGAACACATTCTTACTTACTTCTCTCAAGAGAAGTTACCTAACTTGCCAAACATCCGGCCCTCCAGACTTGTTTGGACCTTCCTGCTCGGCATTTGATCCTCCAACACCAAGGGCTTCCTCTCTATGTCTAGTCCTCCAGACTCATCTACCCTTTAGTGGTTTGGTCCTCCAAACCTATCTAGACTTCTCGTCTGATGTCCTTGATCTGCTAAGTCTTCCTGCCCAGTTCCACCAACCAGGAATTCCTTGCCTAATCTCAACTAGGATTTTCCTTTACCTAGTATCCACTAGGACTTTTGTCTTGCCTAGCATCTAGTCAACTTGACATACTAGGACTTTCTAGTTGAGATACATGTACACTTAGTCAACTTTATTAGATCATTATATAACTTAATTTTGAATCCTTTATCAATATAAAAAATTAGCTTCGATTATCTGTTGCTTCCAACACTAATAGAAGCCTCTTACAAGCTTGATTACACAAAAACACAACAAGAAGAACAAACATAAATATAATCAAAAGCGAAAATGACTTCACAATGAAGGTCTTGCTTTGCTTGCTATCTTGTTGCTTGTAAATACTGTTGGATCGAAAAGGGGGGGTGAATAGTGCTCGTGGCTTTCACTTTTCATTTCGAAAATCATAGAATAACGCAACGGAAATTAAAACACAGAGACACAAGAAAACACAAGAATTTACTTTGTTCGGAGCCTGTGGCAACTCCTACTCCAAGGCTCACACTCGTTGAGCATTTACTTTGGGCAACAACTATAATCACGTAAAAGGTTATAAGAGATTATTACAAAACTGTACTGAAAAAAGCTATACCGACAACAATGAATTGAAACATCGCAGCTTCGGGTCGTTGGGGTCTTGTTGTAGTTCAGCTGGATCATCTCGTTAGCAGTGCACTGAAGAAGGATTGCCAAAACTGTCTTGTTGCAAACTGCTGGTCGAGACAGACTTATATAAGCTGTTGAGGGCGCCTTCAATGCCCTTGAGGGCGCCTCCATCCTTGGCGGATTCGCAGTATGGATGAGCTTTGACTCCTTCGCAGCCTATCCACCTGAGGGCGCCTCTAATGCCATGGAGGGCACCTTCAAGGCCGTACGAGGTGCCTCAGCACTCCATGAGGGCACCTCCAGCTTTGCTGCACACGCTCTCCAACTCTTGCACTCGAGGCGCCTCCAAGCTCGATGGAGGGCACCTCGGGTACTGTTCATCCAAGGCAAACCATGCTATTTTGTCCCTGCAAGATATGTTAGTCCCAAAATACCAAGTATACCCTGCAACACAAAGTTAGCACGCAATAATAAGACAAACATAAATATTTTGACAGTCACCGAACTGTCTGGTTCTGATTTCGAATTTTCGACCGGAAACCCTAGTTCGAATGAACGCCTATTGTTCTCTCTTCCGGGGAATACGTCCTTACCTACTCCACTCAGGAGAGTATACCTGTTGCCAGTTCAATCCTCCAGATTGACTGGGCTTTTGCTCAGCGCCCGAGTCTTCAGGTCTTTTTGTTGGGTGTCCGCTCCACGACCCGCCCAGACTTTCCACCCGATCCACGACACCGGGATTTTCACCTGGAGTTTCCGACTCTAGGACTTTTGCCTGAAGACCTCGACTCGCTAAGGCTTTCCACCTAGGGTTACCACCCCCTAGGACCTAGGGTTTCCACCCCCTAGGGTTTTCTGCCTGCCTAACCGTAGCTAGGACTTTTGCCTAAGATACCTTAGGACTTTTCCTGCAAACTCATTCAAACACATTAGATCACAAATAACCTTAACTTTGAATTCTTTACCATTATCAAAACTCAGGTTCAATCATCGAATGCTTCCCGCACTAACAATCTCCCCTTTTTTATTATGGCAACAAAAATTCAAAGTTAAGTAAAAAAGACATAAAATATAAAGAATAATCCAATAAAGACTTTAAGAACAGCGCAAGCATAACTGAATTTAAATAACAACACAAGCACAAATAAATTTAAAAAAGCTCCCCCTTAATAAAATCTCCCCTTTTTTAGACTTTAAAAATTATATTTTAAAAAAAAAATCCTTTACTTGACTTTAATTTGTTTATACTCTCCCCCTTTGTCATATATCAAAAAAAACTTTATGAGAGAAGGAGTAAGAAAATGTTATTTGACATCACTTGATAAAAAAAAATGATTTTTCAACAAATTGATAAAGACTAAGTTTAAGAGTGATAAAAGTTTAGCTTATAAAAACTTAGCTTTTAAAAATATGAGAAAAGACCTTTAGCTAAAACACAGATATAACAAAAAAATGCACAATAAAAGCATATAGAAACATTTAAGATGGAATGAAGTTAGAGGAGAGAAACTCGAGGCGAAGGCACCTCGGTGTGGTTGATTTTGCAAGAAAACAAGGAACAGAGAAGACTCTGTTCGCTGGAAAATCGTGTGTTGAGGGTGTCTTCACTGCCCTTGAAGGCGCCCTCAAGGTTACAGGGGAGGCACCTTGTATTCAGTCGAGTCACCCTAATACGAGTTGGCAGGAAATTTCCCGCCACTCTCGAGGGTGCCTCCTTTGTGTTGGAGGTGCCTCCCTTTTGTTTTTTTATGGAAACATTAGTTAAATTAATTACGATTAAACTTAGTTCAGTTAAATTTAATAAATTGATTAAATTGAATTAAGGTTAAGTTAAGTTGATTAAGTTAATTAATTAGGTAAAGTTAGTTAATTAATTGTTTAAGTGATTAAGTTAAAATTATTTAAGTGATTTAGTTAAAATAAATTAAGTGATTACGTTAAAATTATTTAAGTGATTTAAGTAAAATTATTTAATTAAAATGGTTTAAGTGATTAAGATAAGATTATTTAAAATGAAATGATTTAATTAAGTTAAAATTAATTTATCTATTTAAAATTAATTTAAGATTATTTTAATTCAATTCTAAATTTTACCTAAGTCCATCTCACCCATTTCTAGATTATCAATTAGGGAATCTTATGAATTTTGTGAGATGGTTAATTTTATCTTTAATTTATGTAATGTCTAAGGATTAATTTACATTCGAGTTAGACTCAGGTTTTTCGATTGGTCAATTAAATACACATTTCAAAGATTGGCTTCTAGGCTGTGGCGAGACACTATGCCTTCTTGAGTATGAGATCATCCACCACTTCTAGACAAACCGCTCAAAGAAATTATACATTTAATTTTCTTTTTTGAAACTCCTAGGACTAACCAGTCAAGTATAAATTATACCTAGGTCCTTATCTAGCCTAATCTAAGCATATGTAGTAAAACCAGTAGGCAACAATCATCAAACAATTCTTACAATGGTCTTTCTATTGGCTCCTCCTGGATCATAGCCTCGATATGGTCTATCAAGGTAATAGACTTGATCCTTGGAGATTCAATATTGACCAAGTCCAACTTGATTAATCAAGTTAGACTTGGGGACCCATGCTTGGACTAGTTTCTTCTTTGTTCTATTGACAAGAGATAGATATGAACGGTATTTCCTTTTTTTCCTAAATCCTAGTCCGGATCGATTGTATACGGACTTTTGTTTTCCAAGAATCAAATCAAGATTCTTGGAACCCAGTGTAAACCGTTCCAACGTGACTTCAAATCCTTGACTTTAGTTTTCAGGATGGAATTCTCCTCCTCAAGCTTTTGGACTTGAGTTGAGGTTTTAGTCAGAATAGGGTCAGTCAAGGATTCGGAGTTAGTCACTTCTTTAATGGCTATTACCTCCTTTAGAAGTGATTTGATCCAAACGTTAGATTTAGCTAGTTTACGCATAAGATAATTGACTAGATTATGCAACCGATAAATACTTACATCGGGGTTAGGCCCTTCGAAAATAGATACAGATCCGTGACTTCTCTCTGATTCTGCTTATGATTCGTTCTCACTTTCGGATTCGTTGGTTTGGTCCCCGACCATCAATGCAAGGAAGCTCGTTTGTTCGAGCTCTTCATCGAACTCTTCTGATGAGGACTCGTCCCAAGTTGCCTTCAGAGCTTTCTTCTTTCTTTGCTTCTTTGCATCCTTTTGATTCAGACAGTTGGCTTTAATATGTCCCTTTTGGTTGCAGCCGTAGCAGGTTACTTCGAATTTCACCTTTGAACTTGGTTGAACCTCCTTAGACTGGATCACCTTCTTGATGTCCTTCTTGTTGAAGCCTTTCTTCTTTTTGTAGAGCTTTCTTACCAAGTTGACGAGTTCGGCTGTGATCTCGTCATCGTCATCGTCTGAGTCCGGTTCTTCTTCTGACTCCGGTTCGGTTCTGCGTCTTACTTTTGGTTCGCGCGCTCTGCTTGTACCTACAATCAAAGATATACCCTTCTTAGATGATTGAGCATTAATTTGTTCATATAATTCAAATTTAGCAAATAATTCATCAAGTTTAATTAAAGATAAATCTTTGGATACCTTTTAAGCATCTACCATGGATGCCCACAAGGTATTTCTTGGAAAGGCATTTAGGGCGTACCTTAGGACATCGCGGTTCTCCACTTTCTGTCTGATTGCGTGGAGTCCGTTGAGCAGATCTTGTATACGCGCATGCAATTGGCTTGCCATTTCACCCTCCTGCAACTTTATATTATATAATTTGTTAAAAATGAGATCCCTCTTACTTACCTTCGTGTCTGATATACCCTCGTGTAGCTTGATCAGTTTTTGCCACAACTCTTTTACACTTGAGAAGGGGCCGACTCAATTCAGCTCCTCCTTTGTAAGGCCGCATTAAAGGATACACGTTGCTTTTGCGTTGGCTTCTACCTTCTTTATTATGCTAGGTTAGTTTTCGCATGATACGGGTTTTCCTGCGCCGTCAAGTGGGAGCGAGATGTCGGTCTTGATGATCATCCATACCTTAAATTGAGTTTGGAGGTAAGACTCCATTCGGTCCTTCAAGTAGCCAAAGTCTTCCCCGGAGAAGAGTGGTGGTCGGGCTGTGCTATAACCTTCTTGATGGGCAAGAGCGGTGGTCGGGCTGTGCTATAGCCTTCTTGATGGCCCATTTGAGAAATGAATCTCGCATACAGAAAAATAAATGACAAAAGGTTCCAAGACTAGGTCTTGGATTTAGTAGTGCCGGTTAAAAAAAATAAACACACGAACTCGAGTGGTGTTGCACCAACTTCTAGGAAAAATTTGATTACGAAAAAAAACTAGATCAGAAGACGACAATAATACCGATTCTGATCGACTCCGAAAAATTGAAAATCACTACAAAAAAAATGCTTGATTTGTGGTTGCACCAAATCGAAGCGACCCCGCTCTGATACTAATTGTTAGATCGAAAAGCGCTAGAGGGGGGTGTGAATAGCGCTCGTGGCTTTCACTTTTCGTTTCAGAAATCTTAGAATAACGCAGCGGAAATTAAAACACAGAGACACAAGCAAACACAGGGATTTACTTGGTTCTGAGCCTGTGGCGACTCCTATTCCAAGGCCCACGCTCGTTGAGCGTTTACTTTCGGCAACAATTATAATCGCGCAAAAGGTTACAAGAGATTATTACAAAATTGTATTGAAAAATCTATACCGACAACAATGAATTGAAACTTCACAGCTTCAGGTCATCGGGGTCTTGTTATAGCTCAGCCGGATCATCTCGTTAGTAGTGCATTGAAGAATTATTGCCAAAATTGTGTTATTGCAAACTGCTGGTCGAGACATGCTTATATAAGTCGTTGAGGGCGCCTTCAATGCTCTTGAGGGCGCCTCCATCCCCGGTGGATCTGCAGCGTGGATGAGCTTTGACTCCTTCGCAGCCTATCCACCTAAGGGTGCCTCCAATGTCATGGAGGGCGCCTTCAAGGCTGTCTGAGGTGCCTCAACACTCCATGAGGGTGCCTCCAGCTTTGCTGCACACGCTCTCCAACTCTTGCACCCGAGGCGCCTTCAAGCTCCATGGAGGGCGCCTCAAGTACTGTTCATCCGAGGCAAACTATGATATTTTGTCCCTGCAAGATACGTTAGTCCCAAAATACAAAGCATACCCTGCAACAAAAAGTTAGCACGCAATAATAAGACAAACATAAATGTTTTGGCAGTCACCAAGTTGTTCGGTTCTGATTTCGGATTTGTGACCGGAAACCCTAGGTCCAACCGACGCCTACTGTTCCCTCTTCTGGGGAACGCGTCCTCACCTACTCCACTTAGGAGAGTATACTTGTTGCCAGTTCGATCCTCTAGATCGACTGGGCTTTTGTTCAACGCCCTAGTCTTTAGGTCTTTCCGTTGGGCGTCCGCTCCACGACCCGCCCAGACTTTCCACCCAATCTGCGACACCGGGATTTTCACCTAGAGTTTCTGACTCTAGGATTTTTGCCCGAAGACCTTGACCCGCCAAGTCTTTCCGCCTAGGGTTACCACCCCCTAGGACCTAAGGTTACCACCCCCTAGGGTTTTCTGCCTGCCTAACCGCAGCTAGGACTTTTGCCTAAGATACCTTAGGACTTTTCCTGTAAACTCATTCAAACACATTAGATCACAAATAACCTTAACTTTGAATCCTTTGCCATTATCAAAACTCAGGTTCGATCGTCGGATGCTTCCCGCACCAACAAATACCTCTTGTTGACTCAAACATGTGCCAACACTTCAACTCAAAATCTACAAGAACTGGAGCCTAAAATCTCCTCAAGAACCTTCTTTTATATGCTTCAAGACGAAGCTGATTTTTACCTATCAGTCGATTGATATTACTCATCACTTAATTGATATGTTGAATTCAATCATTTAAACCTACAGACAGCTCTTTCTTGACCTATTTGACCACCATAAGTCGATTAATGAAACTCATCAGTTGACTGATGTCATTAGTCGAGTCTAACAATTGAATTGACTTTGCTACTGTTAGGTTCTAATAATCATCAGTCGATTGATACAACTCATCAGTTGACTGATTCCATTAGATGAGTATATCAACTAAATCAACTTGCTTCTGTTCAATTTCTAAGGGCATTAGTCGATTAATTAAACTCATCAGTTAACTAATACTTGAGTTTTACAAACATAAATATTTGAATGAGCTCTGTTTCACAATGAAAATCACCTCATTTTGATATCTGAGTCAAAAGTTATGACCTTCAGAAAGCCAACTTTGACCAACTTAGACTTTTCGCTTGTCAATTTCTCATTGGATTTATGATATCATCAAGTGTCCGGTCAACCTTTACCTACTTAATTTTTTTACTATCAAGTATCTGATCAAATTTAACATAAATTGACATCTTACTAACATATTGATCAAACATTAAAATCCTCCCATCCAAATTTAGTCTAACTTTGATCCAGATCAATTTCATTAACATTATTTGAATTTTAAGCTCTGAATTTTATATAAATATATATTTAATGGTACGAGGAATAATTTTTTTAAAAAAATTAGAGGACCGGGATTATCTTTTTTTGTATTCTTCTAGACCCCTTGCGTCAACAGCCCATTGCGTCAACGGCCCAGAGGATAATCGTAGTGAAAATATAATATAAAGAATTCACTAAACTACCAGATAAAAATAAATTAATAACTTTAATTATTTGGTAAATACGTTAAAATAACTTAGTCATATTCGACATTAATTTACACTTAATGGCACATCAAGAAAAAAAAAAAAAGAATGACATGTAGTTTTTTCCCGTCGACCAGCTAGCGTACGTAAGCAATGCAGCATTCATCGTCCAGGACCAATCATAGATTTCCATGTAGGAACTGAGCTGACGTGGCGCCATTCCATTGGTGGATAGGCATGGAGTGGCCCACCATAGGGAGGGAAGGGGAACCCTGCCCCCGCTATAAATCGCAGGAATCCATATTCACAGCAGGCGACGGGAAGAAGAAGAGCGAGGTGGGGTGACTGGTGAGGGATCGATTAGATTAGCCTACGGAGAAGGAGAAGCCCTCTTCTTTCTCCCGATCTGATTCGGACTCCTCCGATCCTCTTCTTCTTCCGCGCTTCATCTTTATCTGGTAAATCTTCGCTCGCTTCTAGATGATGTATGTATTATTTTGTATTTTCCATTAAGTTACGCCAATCTCGTATAGCGTTTCTAGTTTCCACGATCTCTTTCTTTGCTGCTTCATATCCGTAATTAATTTGCCTGCGTCTTCCATGGCGAGGAGCGCGCCGGTCGTGAATGTTCTGTTGCGTCTTGGATCAGAGATTTATGGCCATCCGGCGGACCGGTGAATGTTAATGCAGAATCGTTTTTTTTAAATAAAAAAATAAAAAATCGTATTTCATCCTTTGGTCGTGTCGGACGTGGCGCGCTTTCCGTCGCTATCCCGGTGGTTGTTTGCAGTAGCTGTTTTCTGCCGACAGAGTCACGCCTTTTTGGCGATGATATGATTTTCGCTAATTTTTTTTTTTTTACCGGTTTGATATTTCATATATTTTGAAGCAGCGCTCCGTGACCCTATCGTGAACGCGAGGAGTCCGTAAGCTATCGATTTAAATAATTAGGGAATCAAAGAGGCCAGAGCCGTGCATGTCTCTCCGATGGTCGCTAGTCCGTCCGTGTCCGTCCTTGAGGGAATCACGGACGTGATGGAAGGTCAAAGCGGCGATGCGGCATCACTCCTCCTTCGAAGACACACTGTCGGGCTTGGGAATCTCAACGAGGTACGGATGCTCCACGTTATTGCGCTGCGCACCGATGGATGAGTCAGTAAAGTGGTCCATGTTCACTATGCATGCCGGCCTCGCTGGCAGCCGCTGCATGCTTCCGAACGACATAGGAAGACGATGAATTTTTTTTTCTGTTCTTTTCGGATTTTTTTTTTTTGTTATATTTTGTTTTTTTTATTCATCACGGTGAGGATTACAGCAGCATCCAAATTCGTGGGATTCGTCTCGTTGGAATTGGCGGACGGTGGGAGGTAGCTGTCTTGCCTGCTCAATCTATATCGTATAGTGGTCCATGTCGTCCATCTATTGCCCCTTCACATGGTTCGAGCTCCTTTATTGGTCTCTCTGCTCGTGTCGCTTTTCCACTAGGAAAGGGCGGATAGCAATATAGAGTTGACTCTCACTAAGCAAATTCGTAGTCAATTTTGACACGCTCAGTCTCTGTAAAGCACTCAGATTGAAATCACATTTAGGGATGGTAATTGAGCAAATCTGATCTCCTATTAAATTCGTCTTATTCTAGACGAGTTTAAACCAAATAAAACGAATTACAAAATAGGCCTAAATCCGTTACTAAGTTTAGAAATGGATTCAAAACGGGCTACAAATTTTAATGAACTTGCCCATGTATAATAATAATAATAATATTATTATTATTATTATTATTATTATTATTATTTATATTTTATATTTAAATTTATAATATAATAATAATAATAATTTATTATTGAATTATATATATTTTTAAATTTAGCGGATTAACAGCTTCAATCTGATATGAATCCGTCCCATGTTGAGCTGACGGATCCATTTTTTTCTAATAGAATAGATTTTGGGATTAATCAAATCCCATCCGAATCCGCCCTGTTGCTGTGAATCACATCCCAAATTTATTTATTTTTTAAAATTTTCTTATGGACGGATCAGTGGCCAATATGTCGATCCATGGTTTCCAGCTTTATGGCGGCCATCGCCCTTGGTTCCCTGTTATATTCCAATGTGATTTTAGTTTTATTCACTGTTTTTAAATTTTCTCGTAGGCATCTTTGATGGGTCCGTTTGACTATTTGAATGTCGAACTTTTGCGAATTAAATTAAACTTTAAGAGTTCCGTCTTGCCATGTGGGTTTGCAGCTAGCTTTGCCGGAAACAGCGCGGTCATGGGCGCAGGCGGACGCATGACGGTCCAGGAGCTGGAGTCCAAGGACACATCCATACGCTCCGACGGCGGCGACAAGTCCCTCCACCGCTCTCCCACCGAGAAGCCACCCTTCGCCCTCAGCCAGATCAAGAAGGCCATTCCGCCGCACTGCTTCCAGCGCTCCGTCCTCCGCTCCTTCTCCTACGTCGTCCACGACCTCCTCCTCGTCGGAATCTTCCTTTACTTTGCGCTCGCAGTCATTCCCATGCTCCCGATGGCGCTCGCAGTTGCTGCCTGGCCGCTTTATTGGGCAGCTCAGGGCTGCGTGCTCACCGGCGTCTGGGTCATTGCCCACGAGTGCGGCCACCACGCCTTCTCCGAATACTCTATACTCGACGATGTCGTCGGTCTCGTCCTCCACTCCGCCCTTCTGGTTCCCTACTTCTCCTGGAAGTACAGCCACCGCCGCCACCACTCCAATACCGCCTCCATCGAGCGCGACGAGGTGTTCGTCCCCAAGCAAAAGGCGGCCCTCCTCTGGTACACCAAGTACCTCGGCAACCCACTCGGCCGCCTCCTCACCATCGCTGTCACCCTCACTCTCGGTTGGCCTCTGTACCTCGCCTTCAACGTCTCCGGCCGAGCCTACCCACGCTTCGCTTCCCACTTCGACCCCTACAGCCCCATCTACTCTAGCCGCGAGCGCGCTCAGATCTTCATCTCCGACGCCGGCCTCCTCGCCGCCGCCTTCGCCTTCTTCCGCCTTGCATCCTCCCACGGCGGCTTCTGGTGGCTCCTCCGCCTCTACGGCGTGCCACTCCTCATCGTCAACGCCTGGCTGGTCGTCATCACCTACTTGCAGCACACCCACCCCGCACTCCCCCACTACGACGCCACAGAGTGGGACTGGCTCCGCGGCGCCCTCGCCACTATGGACCGCGACTACGGCCTCCTCAACAGCGTGTTCCACAACATCACCGACACCCACGTCACTCACCACCTCTTCTCCACCATGCCGCACTACCACGCCATGGAGGCGACCGCGGCCATCAAGCCGGTGCTGGGCGAGTACTACCAGTTCGACGGCACGCCGCTGCTGAAGGCGTTGTGGAGGGAGGCGCGGGAGTGCATCTACGTCGAGTCTGACGCTGACGCCGGGAAGCATCAGGGCGTGTTCTGGTACCGCAACGAGCTACTTTAATAAATCATCCTCTCGATCGATTCCTCCATTAACTGATGCGCATTAATTGTAATAAGGATGGATTTAAAACTACGATGATATGGATCGGCAGTTAATTTTGTCCTACGTGTCTAATCGATCGCCAATTCCTCTCCTCCATTAATCAATTTCGCTCTTTCTTGCTGTCTCCGTCACGTTCCACCGAGAAAGGACATGTGAAAGCTTGTCTCCTCGACTCAAGTATATTTTATAAGATTTTAAGAGGCATTTGAATAATATTAAAAGGTATTTTAAAATTTATTGTTAGATTACAAAATTGTAGCTTACGCCGAAGATACTTGCACTCAACTAAATGCAATGTGGTCCCAATTACTGACTAAATTTTCAACTACCGTATGCTAATTATGATTAGGGGCTTGCCGATGTAATTAATTTAAATATTTCAGAAACAGTTTTTGAATAGTTTTTCATGATAAATTGATTTAAAATATTTATATTTAAATCATCCATGAAGTTTCAGTATACCTAATTTTTTTTTTTAAAGAAAAAAATGCTGATTTAACGTCATCAAAAATACCCTTTAGAATTTTGAAAATTATTATTTGAGGAGAATGTGGTATGGCACACGTATAGTAAATCGGATGCATACAAGTTTAGGCATGAACCAAACTTGTAGAGCGACTGTTTCAAGTTTAGCCAGCCAGCTCTATTAATTCATCAAACCAAACTTGAAGCCAAGGTCCTGATCGAAGTGTCCTACAATTAATTAACAAGGAGAAGTGGCTGCACATATAAATGCATGTAGGATTTCAATTTTTCAAATCACCAAATTAATCCATCATCTCTCTCGACTCTTATTAACAATGAATCTCTCCGTTCTCCTCTTCCTCATTTTCACCCTCACCTCTTGTGCCTTTGCATCATCTAGGGCCAAAGATTTCGGCTACTCGTCGGCTGATCTTGTGTCGGAGGAAACCTTACTCAATCTCTTCCACTCCTGGGCAGCCACCCACGACAAACCTTACTTGAATTCACCCAAAACGAAGTCGACCAAATTTGAGGTCTTCAAGGACAACCTAAACCACATTGTGGCCACCAACAAGAGGAGGAAGAGCCACTGGCTCGGCCTAAACGCGTTCGCCGACATGGCCCATGATGAGTTCAAACGCAACTACCTCGGACTCAACCCAAAACCAAAGTACTCGACTCATACGAGAAGCACGACCTTCATGTATGAGAATGTGACGAACTTGCCCAAGTCGATTGATTGGCGTACAAAAGGGGCTGTCACGCCTGTTAAGAACCAAGGCGGATGCGGTAATTAACTATCTTCTTTTCCTTTTCCTTTTCTTTTTCTTTTCCTTTTCTCATGAACAAAAATGATAGAGTGAATTATGTATCATTATGTATCGATTTAATTTACAGGGAGCTGTTGGGCCTTCTCGACAGTTGCAGCCATGGAGGGCATAAATCAAATTGTGACTGGGAACTTGACATCATTATCCGTGCAAGAACTTATCGACTGTGATATAAAGTTCGACGAAGGCTGCAGCGGAGGAACCATGGACTATGCTTTCGCCTTCATCGCGGCCGTCGGAGGGCTGCGCACCGAGCAAGACTATCCATACACCATGGAGGAAGGCTCTTGCCAACCAGCAGCCAAGGCATGCCAAGCAGTACCATATATGTTAATTACACTACTTAAAACTATATATATATATATAATCATGGACGATTGGATTTATTTGTTTACAGGGAAGTGAAGCCAAGAAAGTGAGCATTAGCGGGTACGAAGATGTGCCGAGGAAGAGCGAGGAGAGCTTGTTGAAGGCTTTAGCACATCAACCAGTGAGCATCGCCATTGAGGGTTTTGGCAGGGATTTGCAGTTCTACAAGGGGGGAGTGTTCGAGGGGCCGTGCGGGACAGAGCTCGATCACGGAGTGACGGCGGTCGGATATGGGACGACGGTCGACGGCCGGGAGTATATCTTGGTGAAGAACTCGTGGGGGCAGGAATGGGGGGAGCAAGGCTTCATCAGGATGAGGAGGAACCCAGGGAACGTGGAAGGGCTCTGTGGCATGTACAAGATGGCTTCTTTTCCTACCAAGAGCAAGCCGTGATGCAATTAAGCTAGCCTTTTTTTTAAGCGATATTAATTTATTATGTTATAACAATGAGAAATTCAAAGGAAAAAAAAATGCAGAATTGTTTGATCAAAAATTATTATCAGAAAAGTATGCGAAATGTTTTTCTTGTTAAAAAAAAAAAGAACTACAAGGCACAATAAGTATTGATAGATTTTGGATCGCAAATAGGATTAATTACAACACAATGAAACAAGCATAAATAGTTCATCTCTAACTAACTAAATAGTACATCGTTAAAATACTCTGATGACGATGACTCCGACGCTGACAAAACAAACGATATAACGTCAGAAAGGGCAACAAAGTAACATCCTACACAAACAAAACGAAGAAGAACTTGGAACATGGTGGTCACAGTGAGAGTCATTTCCATGCAAATGTAGGCATCTCCTGTTGGTTGTTATTCAGAGATCCGATGTTCTGGTTGAGCGGGCTCCCTGATCCGTCTCTGGAGGATTCGCTCAAGGTGCCATGTGAGGGTGGACTACTTCCACCTGATGTGCGGATTGGGGGTATCGGTGTAAGCTTCATCGGCGCAGATGAGGGTAAATCCAACGGGGCAGTTTGCTTTGGTTCCTTTTTCTCATTGGCGATGAAGCTCCCAACAACCACCTGCAGAGATCAACAAACTGGTTCTTTTAATTGGATGTAAATGCATGCATGCGATAGAGGACATAATCGATCTGCCTCAAGACTAACTGGCATAATCACCAAAACAAGTAAAATTATTTCATTGTGAGAAAGATTTCTACAGATAAACTAAAATGAAAGGTTTGACTGGCAAATTCCAGTTGCAATTTTAGTTTATTTTAAGACTTAAATTATCTGTCTACAATTAAAAATAGCACATTTATGTCAGCTAATTGTCTTTCGAGGAAGTAGAAAAATAAAATTCAGAATAAATGAAGTGAGGTGCACACACTACCTACCGTATGACTTAAACACAGTGAATTGGATTGAAGGACAATTGGTGTCGGAAAGCTCCTTTTAGAGAGGGAAAGAAAGAAAGCTCCTTTCCGAGAGGGAATGAAACAAACCTGAACTGGTGATGCTGCAGTAAGTATTCCTGCCACTCCTCCGCCCAGCACGCGGCCATCAGGACCAGCCAAAGAAACACTTAGTCCGCCTGTCCGACTACGGTGGCCACCTCTGTCAGAGAGCAAAAATGAGCCTGACAATGACAATATCTCAAATCGGCCCTGAACAAGAATATCAACGCAAATAAACTTTTGAGATGAACAAAAAAATAAAGTGGAAAAATAATGAATTTATGATTTATATACTGATAGTAAAACATCTAAAGAGAAGAGCAAAAATGAAACAAACTTGATGAGTCGTTGGAAAACAGTTCCTAAATGATGGTAAAACTTTGAATCAATCTCATACACAAACCTCATAAGTTACAGTTCCACCAGAAGTTGCCGCTTGCCGTAGTGTTACATTTGATATTGCACCATTTGCTGAAAGGATACAAACAGAACGTGGACCATGTTGAGAAAATGACATGATTTTTGACCAGACGTCCTGAAAATACAAATCTTTTAATTATCAGTGACTTATTGACTGTGAAACTCAACATAACAAAGTAATTTCAGAAGTTTGTATTTGGGAAAACTGTTCCTCTTGAAGATTGTATTAAAATCATTTGTTGTCAACCTAATGAATAGTTTTAGTGTAATGGCCAATAATGTAGAAATAAAGCTGTCCTTGTCACCAAGTTGATTTCTGAAAGTAAGTGACCTGATAATTTGTGGTGTTTTTGAATGTATCAGAATTTTCTAAAGTACAATCAGGCTAAGAAGATGATGGCTGAACTAAGAACTTGTAGAATGTTCATAAATCATAAGAAAGTCCGTCTTTATTATGTGCAAGGAGCAAGGGTTCAAAATGAAGTATAATATATCACCTTGCCTTCAGAGAGTAACTATATTGATTGATAAGAGGCGTATTTAAACCAGAAGTGTTCAATTTGAATATTGATTGATGGACAAACTATATTGGACATGTAAAATAAAACATAACTTTGGAGACTGACAAACTACTAACTTAATTCTTTCCTTGAGACATGAGAATCTATAACCTGTTAATCATCCTTTAAACCAGATACCAACTTGCTAAAAGTCTGCAATAGCAATAAAATATGCTGTCAATTGGATTCTTTGAATAACCGCTCCCTGTGTCGTCACAACAAGACCTTGGTAGAAGATATATGTCATTCAAGGCACTTAATCCCTCTGATCTTGTATTCCATTGATAATATTATGCGTTTGAAGTCTCGGGATATTCAACCATGCAACAAAATTCTATACAAAAATAATTAGAGGATAAAAACACATATGTTAATCCCAATTAAGGGGTAGTACATGAAGATGACACAAGACTTCAAACATTCCTCTTTATTTCAATCATGTACTCCTTGTCTTAGTTACTTGTTCATCAAAATTTCTTTTTGTGAATAATAAATACAAAATATCTAAAATTCTATGATACACATGTTGAAAATGATAAAAATGCAAGATAAAAAGGGATGAATAATGAATTCCACACGACTTGAATAAACTAAGAGTATATTGCAACAATCAGGATCGAAAAACAAAATTAAATTTGGTGAAATCTGCCAAGCAGTAGCATCCTTCAGAATGTATTAAGCACAATGCTAAAAGCTAGAAATTTGAAAAATAAAAAATAAAAAATCAGTGTCGTGATGAATCCATTGCTCATAACCTCATAAGGCATGACAAAGTTAAATCTAAATACTGAGAAAAAAAAGCATAAAGGCAAATCATGGCAACATTGAAGAAAAACTTAAGAAATAGAAATTTCAGTAAAATAACAGCATTCTGATTAAACACAATATGTTTTCCATCTTAGAAAGAAGCAAGCAATACCTCTCCAGCATTTACAGTAATCACATGAGGAGTAAACCCAATCCCTGCTGATCCTGCAAGTTTGACTCTCCATTAGATATTAAATGTAAATATAAATATATATATCCCAGCAGATTGGGGAAAAAAAATTCTTTGCGAGTTGGACTGAATAATTTTCCTTCACAACATGTAGTCAAAACTTAATTTTACAAACAGATCACATCACAATTCATAACTAACAGCATAAAACACATGAGTCGGATAGAAAAGATGAAGCATCCCTAGTTGCAAACAAAAATTCTGTATGAAGTAGAAGAGGGAATGACCTAGAGCAGCCATCTGTTGCTTCTTTCCGGAACCGGGAGGCCGGCCCTTCACCTTCTTTGTAGGATCCGAATTAACGGAAGAGGAGAATCCACCTGGTGGCATGGAACCAGCCGCAGAGGTAGGGTTCAGAGCAAGGGCCATGGTGCCATCAGGTCCGTACTTCCTCGGCCGTCCTCGCTTCTTCTTAAGTGGCTCCCCAATGTTGATGCTGAGGCCATGGAGCGTCGCCGGAGATGAACCTTCCGTGACGCTGCCTGCGCTACCTCCACCTCCTCCTAGGTGAGGCGCAGGAGCAGGAGCAGCAGCAGCAGCAGCAAGGGGAGTAGGGGAAGGAGAGGTGTTGCTTATTGGCTTGTATATTGCGGTGCCATCTTGTGTGTAGGCCAAGCGCATGCTTTGGATGGTCGGAGGGGCTTGCGCCTGGCTTTTCTGAACGCCGGCACCAGAAGGAAAAATTCCTGGCTCTGATCTCACTTCCATGCTAACCGTGAGGAAGCTTAAAACACCATTACCTGGAGAAACCAGACCTCACTTCAAGCAACAGAACCCCCCCAGATTCTTATTCGAAATACCAAAGGAGCGAACCTTGAACTCGATTGCAACCTAGAATGGCAGGGCTCACTCCGCAGTACAAGCGCCGAACAGATCAGGAGATAAATCAGTCAAAAGTTTGAATTTTTACTGCAGGAAGCTACACGAACAAGCTCGAGAACGCTAATCCATTCGTACGACGAAGAAGACAAGCAACGAGGAAGAGCGACGACCACAGGACGAGTCGCAGACTCGGGGCACAGAAAGGAAGAAAATTCAAGACCGACGTAAACCTCACAGTATTACGCCAACGATATTAAGCTGACAAATCAGAAATTTCGACTTAATCGCACAGAAAAATCCGACCTTTTTCTAGATTTCCGCTGTAAAATTTCATGATACACCGGAAATTCCGCAGATTAATCGGAAAAACAAGATAGAATGGATGGGAAAAAGGAGAAACAGACGAGTTCACTCTAGAGTACCAGAAAAAAAAAACACAAAAGAAAAATAAAAATAAAAGCCTAAATCGGTTGTCGAACCGCCTAGGAAGCGTCGCGAAGGCGAGCAAATTGGGGCGAATCGTTCCGACATTTCCGATTTCTTCCCCTTTTTATCATTTTCCAGAAACCCTCTCACTTTTTTAAAAGAAATTAAAATTACGAGAAAAGGGGGAAACAATACAGCGATAAAGCTGCCGAAATTGTTTTTCTTTTCGTGGATCCATTGTTATCCAAAAGTAATAAAAGAGGATTAGTAAACAAAATGCAATGACGCATGTCGATCGTTGACTTTGGAAGCCTCGAAGCGTTGACTTGATCTAATCGGACATGGATTTGATGTTTGTTGCATGGATATCTCCCATGCACGGGCCTTACGTGAGTGTTCCCATGACTATTAAGATTTTTTTTTATCCAAAAAATTTTAAAAAAATTTGATGGATCGATTTTAACATAATCAACTACCACACTATTTCAATTTCGATTGTAAACACCTTGTCAAAAGTATTTAAATAATTTAATCGATAATATTATATTTTCGTCAATAAAAAATGAAAAAAAATGATCTGAAATATAATTAATACTTCAAGCCCTGCTCCTGCACTTAATTCATCTGCGTGTATTGATGGAAGACGCAAACCTAATTAATAATTCTTTAATTTTTGACCTAACCACTACGAAAATATAATGCATTGTTTTTGGATTACATTTTTGGACTTTTTCGTTAATTAATTCACTCGTCGTCTCTATTTTTTGACTTTATTAATTATCCCCCCAAAAAAATCAATATTAAAATAAAATTTCAGCATCGAAATGCTCTCGTTATCATGCTCAATTATGAGGCCCTTAATTTTCTTCGTCGCAAAGTTACGTTTCAAGTTTGCTTTTGTTTATTTCTCTAAAAAAAAAAAAGGAAAAAAAATGTCCAAATCATGATTACATCTTATCTTCTATTAAAAAATTAATATTAATATTTTTTTTTTTTTTGCTCTTTTCGTGTTTGTGTTTATCTTATCATGCACTTGTTTGAAGTTGTATCACTTTAAATTGTATTTTTGAAATTTATACCAAAAAAATTGAAATTGCGGAGGATATATAATCCAAATATTAATTGATCATTAGGTATCCCAATAAAATTTAAATTTATAAAATAATTGAAATAAAAATTAAAACTTTATTGATGGATCATGAAGATGAATAGGCTTTGGGATTGATGGTATTGTTTAAAAAAAATAGAGAGATTTTAGGGTGAAATGAACTTTTAATAATTACCAAATAGATAATAAGTGGACAGAAATGATTTTCCATGAATTAAAAATGTGAAAGAGAGATTTGTTCTTTAATCTTTGTTATGATTACTTTTAGGAGGAACTCCAACAAATATGACTTTAAGAAAAAAAAAATAATTTGTGGGATTATACCTAAACAATACCTAATTCAAACTTGATCTGAACTATTTTTCTTATTATTTTATGAATGAAAAAACAAGTTGAGTATTATAATCTTCCATTGTGTTTTTTTTTTTTTTTTACTTTTTTAGGCTTTGATTTTGATGGATAATTATTTAATTTATAAACGGCCAATAATTAAGATTACTTTGCATAGTCAAATAAATATAAAAGTTTTTTATATAAAAAATTGTAGGCATTTTAATGTTTAAAAAATATATATATATTTTAAATATCTTAAAATTTTAATCTGCACTTTTTACAAATTAATATTGGTGAAGTTAAAAATTAAATTATGTTAATATATTTTTTTCTTTTCACATTAAAAATAATTTTAAGTTTTATTAATAATTTTTTCTAGTTATTTTTTTATATAAAAAATATGACTATCATGATTCTGTTTAGTTCCACATCTTAGGATTGACACATTATAAGCCCAAAAATTTCTATAAACATCTTGGGCTGGCGATATTAGAAAGTATATATTTCTCGATCTTTTGGCTAAAATCAATTATACTATTTATTCTTATCAATTTAATATCTGATATAAAAAATTAAATTAATTTTTTAAGAGAAAGAGACAAGTTGCTCTTACATTGCATTACTATATAAGTATAGCGCACCCTTATTAAAACCAATTTATTAAGAATTGTAGTTTATTGTTTCAATATTGATATTTTCTCCTAATTTAAGATAATTTGGATTATCATGAAAAATGATTAATTATTTGTGGAGTGAATAATTACATATTAATTTAAGATTTTCTTTTTTTTTAAAAAAAAAACGGGATTTTATAAAAATGCATTGATGCATACTTATCTAATTAATAAGGACAAGATAAGTCTCCCTCCCCCAAAAAAGTGCTAGGACCACAATTTTCTTTAGGAAAAAGCAAATGAAAAAAAAAACAATAAAGGAAAGAGAGTAGAATTTGCAGAAGGGAATCCAAATCATTATGAGAAGTTAAGAGAGAGAAAGAAAGGAAAAAAAAAAAAAAAAAAAGGAAAGAAGGAAAGAAAGAAAAAAGAGGGCTAATGGACAAAACTTTTAACAACTAGTCCTTGCAATTTAGACTTCTTGTCCATCTAAAAATTAAAATATCATGACGAGTACTTGCCTTTTTACAATATGCAAATTTCCTTTAGCATTTTAGGCCTCATAAAAGTTGGATGGAGATTTTAAAAGTTAAGCTATTGGCAATTTCTTATTATTTGATGCTGCATGTGATTGAATTTATAGCTACCTTCATTAATAAGTAACAAAAACATAAATTTTATATACTTACAGGGAATTTATCAGATATAATATCAAAATTGAAGCAATAATTTAGAAGATAATACTATTGGAGATAAGAGAAGCTTATATTGGCCCCGCATTGTTTACTTTAATATAATTAATAATTAATTCTATTGAAAATTAGAGGGGAAGAATCAAAAAGTTGGGTTGAGGTATATGAATTAAGTAAATTGCTTCTCCAACCTCTTCTAAGACCACCCATCCTCTCTCATCCTTTTTAAATTACCTTTATACCCCCCTCTTCTTTAAAATAATAAGTTATTTTATTTTAACTCCATTATTTATATTTTTTTCAATTTTATTTATTTATTTATTTAGTTTTATTTTTTAATCAATTTTATTTATCATTTTTTCATTATTTTTTATTTTATATAATTTTTAACATTTGTTTATTTATGGTATCAAGTCATAGATACACCATCAAACATGTCGGGAGTAGAATTTGTTAGACAATCTATTATTTTTATTGAATTTGTTCGAGCCGTGAGCACTAGAAATATATTGGATGGACTCTATGCCTTTGAGAATTGTCATCGCATCAAGGTACAATCTTGTACTGCATACATTTGATGAGAATATTGGGAATTGTTTTACTCACTTGCCTTTAAGAACTTTTCCAATTCCAAACAAAGAGTATCGAGAAATAGCTATTGCTCATGTTGGCCAGGGATGGAGCCAGGAATTTCATATCAAGGGGACGAAATGTATGTGTTTATGTTGAGGGGAGGCGACCATGTTGTTGCCTCCCATTCGCCTCTCTTTCATCCTCTGTTCGTATACCTCATACATTTCTTATACTTAAAAATTAAGGGTAGGGGGGAGGGGGGTCGTCGCCGTCGCCATCGCCCCCTCCCTTTGGCTCCATCCCTGATGTTAGTAATTACTTTGTACAAATTTTTTTACACCTTCATTACCCTATGTCACCCATTATTCGTTATAGGACACGTGTTCATTTATAGTATGAAGTAATCGGTATACCACCAAACGGGTTTGGAGCATAATTTAAAGGTAATATTGATTAAAATTTCTATTTTTATATATTTATATGTATTTTTTCTGTATTATTACATCTACTTTTATTTGAAAAAAAATATTTATTTGTGAACTATAAATGTGTTTACCATTTCTTATTAGTATTTTTGTTAGTTTTATATATATAATTTTTATTTGCATCCATATTTTTATATTTTTATATTTTTTTACAAATAATAACTCTTAAAATCTATCATAAAAAATAAATAAAAAATACAAACATATAATAAAATAAATTAAAAATAGATAAAAATAAAAAAATTTGATTAATAAAAAAAATAAAACCAATAAAAACTTTAAAAAACAAAACTTTAGAAAAAACGTGGAGGAGGAGAAAAAGGAGAAGAATATAAGGGTAAAAAATCAATGTGGGACCGGGAGGGAAAGGTGTTAGGAAGGTGGGAAAAACAGTTCATGCTAATTAATTATATGTAAGTTAAAAGAATTAGTACATATAATATAAATCAAACTTTTGTTTACTCATATATAATAGATAAGAAAAAAGATGAGTTTCTGAATTTATTATTATTATTATTTTTTGCTTCCTTCTTCATAGCACATGATAAATTTAGGTGTTCTGTTTTGAGAGAGTTTCTGATACAAGTTACAATCGAGTGAAGGTTAAACAATCAAAATCTTTCAAATAATTATATATTCATTTTACCCGCTGCACAGCATGCAAGAATTAGCCCGGAAAATTTCTAATTAAATACTGAAGCAACAATGCAGGCGAGAAGCTAAATATACTTGCGGGCACAAACCCCCAGAAATCGATCTAATTAATGTTGGTAGCAAATCCAATATGCAGTTCTTTGACCATATATGGAATCAATTAATGTTGGTTATATATTAATAAATTCATTGGCACAGGAGTGGGGTTGAACAACACAATCAAACTGAGAGTCTGTCAATCTTCAGTTTGTCAGAAACATGATTACAAACATCCTTCAGAAATTTAACGTTACAGTTAGCCTTGGCCCGAAACGATTGCTTGATGCATGTATCTACTCACATTGTTGAGGTGTTTCCTTGCCTCAGTGCACGTACAGAATGCCAACTGAGACTGAGCGGTTAATTGCAAGAAATGATCCAACTGCTAGCAGTGAGGAGAACTGGAATCGATGATACTGCATGCCAACATAAGCTCTGCGAAAGCCATGATGTATATATAACAAGCTTATAATAATTAGTTAGGTGATCGATGCATCGGAGCTAGTTAGTTATATACCATCCTCTGATCTCTGCGATGAATCCAATTGCTATTTGTTTCTGAAAAAGCACGATCGGTAAGCTGACTAATAATCATGAGTTTAATTAGTTACGGTTGATCAGTTTGATTAAGCTCGAGTTGATCAGTTTGATTAAGCTCGAGTTGACTCGAATTTGAATTTTAATATTTGACAATAGGCGAAAGAGAAATCAAGTAGGTCAAGGGAGGACTGAATACTTGTCTAAGAAAATTCTAACTAGAGGTTAGACAATGCGAAGTTTTAACTGGAGGTTAAATAACAAAAAGTCCTGGTAACAGAAAAGCTCCAACGAGTGAAGTTATACAGTGGAAATCCTAGCGAGGTTAGGCAGTGAAGATCTAGTTAGGAACTAGGCAATTGAAGTTCTAGCGGGGATAGACAGTGAAGATCTAGATGGTAAGTCCAAGTGAGTCAATAGTTGATCGAACACCTGATGATAAAAAATTCAACGAGAGTTGACACGAGATGGAAAGTCTAAGTAGGTCAAACGTTGACCAACACACTTGATAAGTAAGTCTCAACATGTCAAGGTTGACCAGGGTTTAAGCAAAGGAACCCTAAACATGGATTAAAGGAGTTAGGTTTGGGCAATCGATTGGCCTAAAATAATCGATTAGGGTAATCAATTGAGCAGTGTGTATCATGAACAGAAGATGTTCAAATTGATTAGGTAGATTGCCTAATCGATTAGGCTTATTGACTAATCGATTAGGAGTTGTTTTTGTGAAACATCGAAAGGGCATAATTGATTAGGTTAATCGACTGGGAGCTTTATCTTGACAACACAGAATGTGTTGGGATCAATTGGACAATCAATTAAGATCAAATTAATCAATCGATTAGGGTAATCAATTGGGGACCTTTTTGCGATAGCACATAAAACCTTGTAATCAATTAAGGGCAATCGACCTAAAATATTGGTATGACTCATCAATCGATTAAGCATTCGGAAAAGAGCCGTTCTACAAGTTTTTTAATGATCGTCTGACATGTTAAATCTAATTGATTAGGAAGCTGACGTAGGGAAAGGAACTCCGGGTGCGATGTGGAATAAGAGAATTACAGAGAAAGACATAGAAAAATAATTCGTAAATAAAGAGGAGCTGCCTCTAGGTTTAAACAAAAATAATTTATTTATTCAAATAAAAAACAAACTCAACATCCTTTAAATATTAACCACCGTCCATTTTACAAGTGTCCTGTTTAAATAACCTAAAAAAAAAAAAGTTGTAACAGAAAAGTCGCAACGGAAAAAGAAAGAGTAAAAAGAACTAATCTTAAAAAAAAAAAAAATCTAAAATAACTTTAAAAAATAAAATTAATCCTAAAAAAGAAAGAAATAAAATCTATATTAATTCTTTAGAAAACAAAATTGATTCTAAAAATTTGAAACAAATAAAGGAGACGTCAAAAGACCAAATCTATAGTTTTGATGAGCTAGTTAACCGATTCTGTCTCATCTAGACTTCAAATAGAGTGCAACCATATCAGGAGACCATAAACTAATCATATTTTTTGTAAGTAGCTTCGATTGTCCTTCTTCAAGATCCAAAAGGGAGGTTGGTAGTCTCATTTTCTTCTTGTAATAGCTCGAAGGGGAACATAATCATGTTAGATGATATGAGATGATTGTGTCCTTGGATGCTCCTGCATTAGACGCCCTAAGTTGAAAGAACTTGTCCTTGAGTTCAAAATAATGTCTTCAACATCCATAGTCTCCCTTTTCTTTGCATTGTCTTTCGATACAGCATGCTGCATCTTCAAATAAGATCAAAATCTCAAGTCATCACCATGAAGTACCTCATCAACATCATCATCAAATACTGATTCATCAAGTGCCTCAATCTCATCTTTGTCGTAAATTGGATCACGAACTATTTTAATCTTGTCGTCCATATCTTTCTCAACAAAAGTTTTATCCAAATTAAAATAAAAGAACTTACCACCTTTAAGATTTTGGGCACTACAATCACAGTGTGAGACTTCCTCAGTAGGAATCTATCTATCATGACCTCGACCATGCACCTCACTATCTTCAAGATCTTGTGCCACTAGATGTTGGGATAGTTCCGTGAATTGTCTCTGTAGACCTTCGATGAGCTCATAGGATATGCTTCGATCCTGGTGCGAGACTTCCTCAGTTGGAACCTGTCTTTCATGACCACGACTACGACTATGATGATCATCCATAGATCTAAGGTTTTGATACCAACTGACATAGGGGAAGGAACTCTGGATATGACATTCGAATAAGAGGATTGCAGAGAAAGACATAGGAAAATATTCGTAAATAAAGAGGAGCCGCCTCTAGGTCTAAACAAAAATAATTTGTGTATTCAAATAAAAAACAAACTCAACATCCATTTAATATTAACTATCCTCCTTTTTACAAGAGTCCTAACCCTGGTTTAAATAACCTAAAAAAAAAGAAAAAGTAAAAAAGAACTAATCTTAAAAAAAAAAAATCTAAACTAACTTTTAAAAATAAAATTAATCCTAAAAAAGAAAGAGATAAAATCTATATTAATTTTTAGAAAAGAAACCTAATTATAAAAATTGAAACAAATAAAGGAAAAGTCAAAAGATCAAATATAAAGTTTTGATGATCTAGTTAGCCAATTCTGTCTCGTCTGGACTCTGAATAGAGTGTAACCATATCAGGAGGCCATGAACTAATCATCTTTCTTGTAAGTAGCTTCGATCATCCTTCTTCAAGATCCAAAAGGGAGGTTAATAGTCTCATTTTCTTCTCATAACAGCTCGAAGGGGAATATAACCATGTTGGATGATATGAGATGATTGTGTCCTTGGATGCTCATACATCAAAAGCATTGATGTAACCCTAGAAAAGGATTTTCATGAGATTTGAAGTATAGTTATTCACACCAGTTCTTGAGGATTCTAAGACAGAGTGTTGTTGCATTTCAGAGTCAACAAAAGACATTTTCGGGCAATAAGAGATCAAACAAGGAAGGTTTTCATTGTATTATGTATTTACTTTCTTATTCTTGTTGTCACGCCCCGGAGGAGTCCCTGTCCGAAGAAATTTCGGCAACATCTCCCCTGTACGGCGGACAATCTGAAACTTTCTACATATCCATATACCTCAGCCACATGCGGCTGGAATAATAACAGTAAATAAACAATCACCCACGCAGTTTTATAGTAGACAAACAGAGCAGTAATAAGATGACTCGAAAATAACTCTACTCCACTACACCCATAAAACACAAATCCGACAAACTCACATCTTCTGCCGTCCAGGCAGGCATGTAGTAGAACAAATCCAAACCATACGAAAATTCATCAACTATAAGAATCCATACAATATCCAAGTATCAAACAAACCAAGTCTAAACATAGTCAAATAAGAAGAAAAACTAAAAACATAAAGTCAACAAGTCCTCGTGGTCTGCAGGGGACCAACAACTGGAACTCTCTCCTGACAGCATCAACCTGAAAAATAACAACAATGGAGGCAGAGTGAGTCTAACACTCAGCAGGTACAACTGATATACAAAGTAGGGAAATAACACCTAGCACTAATCATGCGTACAGTATCCTGATATAAGAAAGATAAAAATGCAACTGAAGTAAACAGGAGAGAAACTGTACTAACCAGGACCTGGGTATAGGGACAAACAGTCCGAGTGGTATAGAAATCCTGTATGCATGTCAAACATAGGTATCCAAACAATATGCAGCATATAAATGCAGCAAACACAAACAAAAGCAATAAATGCATCATGCATATGATGCCAATGATGCGTCCTGGTCACCCCTGACGCCAGTCAATCCTCTCACACATAATAGTGAGGTCGAGTGGGTAGGGCTGTGACAACCGTGCACTCTGTTGTCACTGCTCCTGATGAGTGACCGAGTGGACGGGATGCTGTCGGAGTACACCTATCCTCCTACCCCAAATCATAAATGGGGGAGCGCAATGCTCTCAACTCCCTGTACACGATGACGGAGAGGAATCTCTGCCGGCTACCACGCTACGTCACACTACCCATGAGCGGACCAACGAAGCCAAACAGAGTCCCTGCTGCAACACACTCTGCCTGAATCAACCACTAACCCATGAGTAGTGGCGTGTGCAGATCCATGTAACTGGCGATGTGCTCAACAATAATGGAGCGGACTATCGCACAGCATGCAATCATGCAAATGGTGCATGTCAACAACCACAAAATATCCTGAACTAATCCATATACATACATAAGGTGCACCATAAGTCAATGACTCAAACAACGATACACAGATCAGATAAGGTATACAACCTAGGTCCTGAACATGGTGAAGCATGGTATATCACTATCTCTACGAGCATGTATAAACAGGTAAAGTATACATGAGATGCAAACCAAGCAATCAATCAAGCATGTAACAAGTATTGGGTAGTGATTAACCGAAACAGAATGAGAAACATAATTAATGCAATTTGTTAAATTCACTACTATGTATATCAAACGACATAAAGTCAGAAGTACCCGCCTCCATACGTAGGTCGTATCAATCGTCCTCAACAAGTCCAAGAGATCGCATCCAACTCAAATCCTACAAATACATGGTATTCAACAAAACTAAGCATCTATGATTAACATATCAACTATTAATCCCTCTAATCTGATCCAACCCTTTCCTTCACATCAATTTAATCCAAGAACACATAAACTAATGATCCTATTATCCAATCAAGTTCACTACCATCAACTACTAAGCATCATGAATCAACCTCAAAACTTACCCGAATTCAAGTGGGTTGCTGATAGCTCACCATCAAAGGATGACTTTAGATCGGAAGGTTGGCTGAAGCCATGGATCGTCCACAAACAGCACAGCTAGAGCTGCAATGGCTAACAACACCTACAAACATTCCAAAACAAGTCACTCCTTGAAATCCACATTCCACATCAATTGAAATCAAAGCTGAATACCAACAATACCAAATTTGTATCCCACAAATTCTGTTACCTCACTGGCACAACACTTGGCACCTTCTCCAGCAGTGATGAATCCATCCAACAACCAATTCATCTCAAGAAAGCCGGTACACTGTGGTAGGCATCTGGAATCCAAGAATTTCTGATCTGGTGATAAACTACAGCGAAATCAAACAAGAACAGAGCACAAGATCAAGAACTAAATCCTCACCTGTCGATCATAATGCCAGATCAACACTGTTCTGAGAAGGAGACAAGGTAAGGGAAAGGGACGACGATAACTGGCCGATAAGGGAGGAGCAGTGTCGCTGGTGCTCGTGGTGATCCGGCTACACTATGTGGCGTGGCATGGTCGGGGCACAACGCACCGGTGTTGCGGTGAGGAACCAGAGCTAGGGCTCGGGCGTGTGGTCGGTATCGCTGGCGGCCTGGCTTCGGGCGGTGGCTCAAAATGGCAGTAGCGTCGGCGCAATTTGAGGATCTGGTGGCCGGCGCTCGAAGAAGAGAAAGAGTGGCCGACCCTAGGGCTCGGATCTCAGCAGATCGAGGGGGGGTCGGTGTCGGCCCATAGAGGAGAAAAGAGGAAAGGGTGGCTCTCGTCGGCGGCGGCCTGGCTTCGGGTGTCGCGAGCTGCGTCGTCGGGTGGAGGAGCCGAAGAGATGATCGGCAACGAGAGGAAGGAAAGGAGAGAAAGGGAATCAGGTTTAGGAAATCGGCGCGAGGGGAAAAATAAGAGAAGGAAACATCGCCGATTAGGGCACAGGCATGGGTTCGGCGGGGAGAAAAGAAAAAAAGAAATTAAAAAGAAAAGGAAAACCAACTTTTCCTTGTTAAAATGGGGTATGCTAAACAGGCTTTCTCGAGCCCCATTTTTATCCCCGTTAACTCGTCCGTACAAGCTCCGAAAAATTCCAGAAAAAATTCTAAAAAATCTGAAAAATGCCCTTATTAATATTCGCCTATTTTCGATATTTTACACTTGTTGTATTCTAATTTCAAGCTTGTACGAGACTTCTCCATCTCTAGAAAGTTTCCAAGAAAGAGGGATTTCATAGTGGATGAGATCGTAAGAGCCAACCCCTTGGATTAATCACCTCAAGGAGGTGAAGACCAAGTAAAAACAAAGGTGTTAGCATTACTTCAAGTTTTTCGCTGCAATCAAGTTTAAAGAAGCGATCAAAGCTATTCACCCCCATTTAGCTCTCTGCATGTCCTAACAAGTGATGTCAGAGCGAGGTCGATCTTCTTCAAACTAACCGTTGGAAAAAGCAAGAGCTAGAGGAAAAAGAATAAGTTGAAAGTTGAAGCCCTATATTTCAAAAAGTCAAAGGATTCATCATCGAAGGAGCTTAAGTTCAAAATATATTTTTGAGAAGGATTTGGGTACAACACCCGAGCACCTCCACCATTTGGATTGGGAAGCTTCAATCTTTAGAGATCAAGGGTTAAAAATTTCTTTATAATGGAGATAGAGCAATGATTTGCTCTAATGGAGGGATTTCAAGCTCCATCAGATAGTAAAGGGAAGCTTCTCAAGAAGAAGAAATGGACCAAAGAGCAAATCAAGAGATGTGAAGCTAATGACAAGGTAACCAAATTGTTGGTTAATTTATTGTCAAGCACCAACTTGTGCAAAATTAGAGAATATCAATATGCCAAGAAGCTATGGAGCAAGTTGACAAAATTTCTTGAAGATCCATCCTCAGTGCAAAATGAAGTCAAATCCAAAAAGGAAAACTCATTGGATCAAGAGCAAGAGGTTTTGATGTTGAGAGATGCTCAACATCCGAGAATGAAGTTGAAGAGGTATCCATCTCAAGGATTGAGGGGGAGCATAGTTCATTGGCATTGAAATGAGAAGAAACCTTGACATCTAGATGAAATAAAAAATCATGTATCACCCCTATGAGTAAAAAAGGTATAATAATTTTAATTTGTAAAAATAAAAATCATATTATATGCTTTGAGTGTAGAGAGAATAGACACTATAAGAGTAAGTGCCTAAGATTAGTCAAGAAGAAGATTAAAGTGGCACCTAAAGTGAAGGAGAAATCAAATGAGATCGACCCCATAATACGAAAGGGCAAGGAGCACATTATGTGCTTATATTGCAATAAAAATGAAAATTATCAGAATTAATGCCCAAAGGGGTGGAATCCAACCAAGAGCAAAGGAGAAAATTCAAATTAAGAGAGAGTTTTCAAGGGAAAAACTAAGGGAGTGCTTGGTTGGAGGGAATGGAAATGAGGAATGGGAAAGGGATTGAAAGTTAGTGTTTGGAATGTTAATATTTGGAATGGGAATGGTGGGGCCCACGGATTCAAACCCCCAAATATGGGATTTGGCCATTACCAAGTAAAATGGGGGGAATGGGAATGGTGGGGTCCACGGATTCAAAACTCCTCATTCCCATTCTTACTTCAATGAATCCCATTCCTAATCTCATTCCCTTCCACAAACCAAGCACCCCCTAAGGTATCATTATTTAATGGTACTTATTCATATCATGATAAAAAACATGCTAGAAATAATTATTATGATTTTGGTGCTATTTATCACAAGAATAGGAAGCATGATACTTCTAAGGAAAATTATAACTCATATCATGCTAGAACTATCTTACTTAAGTATAGGAAGATAGAGAATAATTTAGGCAAGAAATCTATGAAAATTAGATATATGCCTAAAAAGAATGATATCAAGGTGATCATCGAAAATCCAAGTTTGAGGAATTAAGGAAAGAAAATCAAGTCTTAAAGTCAAGACTTGAGAAATTGGATAAGACCTTAAAGAAAATGACAAATAATGTCAAAAGGTCCAAGAAACAAAACCTAGGTTTAGAAAAACAAGTCATTTATGGAAAAGAAAAGTTTGGAGTACAAATTCAAATCCAAGTACAAGGTGTCCTCAAATTACAGAGTTACATATATCTATAGAACTAATCCTAGGTCTAAGAGCCAAATCACAGTTACAAGGGAAGTTATCTCTAATGTTGATCTTGAGGAGACTTGCATTACTAAGGCTTCTAAGAAGCCTAGGTAAGTCATTAAAAAGGTATCAAGGGAAGTTATCCCTAATGAATACCTAGTATTCTCAAGGAGCACCAATAGGTATTGGATTTCTAAGAGTGTGTTCTCTACACACTAAATAGATTTAGAGTGTGTCAACTCTAATTAGGAGAGTAGTTAATGATAGGACCTTTGTGTACGGCTAGAGGGGGGGTGAATATCCTTTCTTCAATTTATTAGCGAAAGCACAAAAAAATAATGAAATAGAAAAACAATAAGAAGGTAAGGCTAACTCCTCGATTTACTTAGTCTTCACCTCCTTGAGATGACTAATCCAAGGCGCGCACACACCCAATCAAGCTTCACTATGATCTTCTTCTTTTCGATCCAAGAACGAAGGTGGAAAAACCTTTACAAGATGATCTCTTCCTCTCAGAAGATTAAAGATGAGCTTAGGAAGAAGATATTGAGAGTCTGGAGACTTAGAGATCACTTGGATAGCTTAACAGTATTTTTGTATCAGATGATGTCTTCTCTCCAAGCTCTCAAGCCTTATATACATGTTGCTGAAAACTCTGACACCAGTCGACTAATGAATCCATCAGTCGACTGGTAGCATGTAACAGCTACTATTCCACCAAATCTGCGGGGATTCTGGGCATCATCAGCTCAATGGCATTATACCAGTCGACTGGTAAAAGTACTAGTCGACTGTTAGTCGTGGGCTGAGCGAACAGAATGTCTCTGTTCGTTCCCAGTCGACTGTCATAACTATCAGTCGACTGATCCTAATTACACACTCCTACTCATCCTCTCCGGAGTTACCCTTGAAGCCTTCCTCTTTAGCCTTCGTCCCTCAGATGCACTCAAGCCTATAGCTCTTCTTTGTGTCATCCTTCACGTTGCCTTGAAGTCCACTTCCCTAAGCTTCACTCTATTGCTCCTTGTTCGCGGTCCCTCGGATGCACCATCCTTCACCAATCTTCAAGGACCCGAGCGATAAGATGAGACTTTCCAATCTTGTGTGTTTCACCAAGTCCTGCATGACTTAAATATATTAAAATCAATATGAAACCTAACTTAAACTCATTGACACACACATCAAAACAATGATTGTACCCAATCAATTCTAGGTCGATTGCACTAACAATCTTTCCTTTTTTGATGTGTGACAATATGTTTAAGTTAGGCATAAAAAAAACAACTTTGAGAATTATAAACATAGTGTAAACATTAAACATAAACTCCAAACTCCCCCTTAACATATGCTTTATCACATAAAAATTATAAACATAGTGTAAACATTAAGTATAAACTCCAAACTCCCCCTTAACATAAAATCCAAGCTCCCCCTTAACATTAAATTCTATCACATAATTTTCAAAATTAAATTGCTAACTTAAAGTTCGCTCTTTCTCCCCCTTTGACATACATCAAAAGGACAAGGGAAGCAACAAACCCAACATTCCCGTTAATTCAAAAATACTATCTAAGTGAAAAAGGAATCAAGATGAGGATCCTACACAGTGTTACCACCCAAGTAATCCAATCATGTAACCGTCTTACACACATGAAGAGGCATAACACTAGGTAAACACAAGTGTATACTGAGCATACTGGCACAAACACAAACAAACCCAACAATAGATAGGATAAAAGAGATAGACTTAAAAGTCATACTAATAAGTATAATAAGCATACATAGGTATGCATGCAAAGTCAGAAAGATAGATAGTCAGGAAAGATAACATACTACAACAACATGAAAGGTGTTCGAGATGAATAAAGGATAAATAAGCCAAAGCCAAAAGGCACCCGACACCAACCAAAAACAAGCAAACACCAGGCCTAAGCATCATCTCGGGAAGGAGGAGGAGGGCCCTGGTAGGCATGATCCCAATGCTACATCATCTCAAACATCTCTATCTACTGCTGGCAAACACCCTGAAACTCCTCACGGACAAACTCCTCCAAGTGAAGGACCCGGTCGCATAGGGACATATGTGCAGCTCTTGGAGCAGGGGCAGGGACCTCCTCCGCAGCATCGTCAAGTCTGAATCATCTTGGTCATGTCTGTGACACCAAACCATGACATCCTGACGTTGCTCAATCTATGCCAGAGATATTTGTCGAGGCCCTAACTGATCAAAATCCTTGGACAACTAATGCAATGTACCCCTAGTGACATCAATGCCTTTAGTTATGAAAAATGATATCAAGACGTGACAGAATGACATGTATAACTTCCCTTGAACCGGTCTAGAAAAGTGGATGATGGACTCATAGACCTGAAGAGCGACATCAATATCGAGATGCTGCTCCAATGCATACATCATGAGTAAATGAGAGAGTCTAATCTTGGCTTGCCCTTTAGTGACTATGGGCAAGAGACATGCAATGACAACTTTATAAAAGATGTAACTAGGAGCTGACATACGCGTGGCATAAAAAATGCACTTAAGCGGAGCCCTGGGAGCATGAAAGTAATATTGATGAATCATATCTATAGAAACATGAGAGAGTGACTCAGTGAGGGGCTCATCAACCTAAGGAAAGCACGTGAATGTGCTAGTAGACCTCCTGCACCCTAGGAATGACCGAAAATATCAGGTGTGAACTCAATGGGCATCCCGCTGACAGTAGTGACATATGCTTGGCTACCGGTATGACAAGGACGCAGGTTGTTATAGAATTCCTTACATAGATCTATATTAACCGTAGTCATGTAATGGAATAACTAATGTAAACCATAATGCACACCTATCTCTATGATGTTGGGGGTAATCGGGTAAAATATGATCGATTTAGATACCGACAACTCATCATTTGAAAATCAGTATTCTCAAAACGTTGTCGGATAGCCTCGGAGGGAAATCGATCGCCCGAAGGCGCTTGAGGGGGTTGCCAAGAGGTACCTTCTCTGACTCTACGTTTTTGCCTAACTCTAAACCATGCAAAAAAAAAAAAGACCATTGTGACCCAAATAAGAAGGAGAACAACCATACAAAAGAGATTTAGTCAAGAATCAAACAAAATGTAGAAGAATCGAGATGATAGAATGCATTACCGATGCTCCATTTGCCTTGGATTAACAGGTTGAAGATGCTAGGGCATGACCCCCAAACCTAGACTCGGATTGACGGCAAACTTCGATTTAGAGAGGAGAACTCGTGGAGGGTGGAGAGGGAGGGTAGATCCGAGAGTTTTGAGAGGATTAGAAGGGTAGAGGAGGTAGAAGGAGTAGGGTGAGCGAAGTGATCGACGAGAAATAGCGAGCAGCGACGGAAACTAGGGTTTATGCCACCGTTCAATTGGGCACAACTTATATAAATTTTCGAACACCAGTCGACTGCTAAAACTAGCAGTCGTCTAGTCCTCCCCAAAAAAGCATACAGAATGATTCTGTATCGCGGAACTGTGCTATCAGTCGACTGCTCAATTGACTGTACCAGTTGATTGATGTCTATATCAGTCGACTGGCACATAGTTTACAGGGAGTATTTAGGATCCGAGTTTCAAAAATGCACCAAATATTCTCTAAACCTTTAAAAATATTGAAATTTTATGGAGGGGTCTGTTATGTCGATATCTACTTGGGAAAAATAAGTATAAAAATGTATGCAACTCAGATCTCAAGATAGATACAAACCCCATAATTATCAAGATTTTAAAAATGCAACCTCAATCTAGAGTACAAGTTTTGATTTCTCCTTAATGTATTTGCCTTTGCCAAACCCTAATGAATTTCTAGCATTCATTTATAAGATAATTATGCATAGAATTTATAATTTGATACCTTTATAACTATAAGGCATGATTTCATGCTAGGTGATATTAGGTAAAATTTCCAATCATATTCTAGGAGCAATAAGCACACTGATTGTACACAAGTCTTCCCAATGATTAGTCCAATGAAGGATTAATGTCTCTAGATGTCATTTTGGCTCAAAGTAATGCATCATAACTAACATGAAGAACCAAAAGTATCTTCCTAGTATCTCACATGATACTGAAGTACAAGCAAGGCATCCTAGGGCCTTTGTGAGATACATTGAAGTATGAACCTATCTTTTAATTTATGGGATCATGCAAAGCTAAATCCACTATTCTACAAGGTACATACCAAGTTCTCTCCTAAGGGAGGTGAACTCCGCTTCGGGTAAAGGCTTGGTAAAGATATCGGCAAGGTTAGATTTAGAGTCAACATAAATTAGTTCAATGTCTCCTCTTGCCACATGATCTCTAATGAAGTGATGTTTGACCTCAATGTGCTTTGTCCTACAGTGATGCACCGGATTTTTGGTCAAATTGATGGTGCTCACATTGTCACACAATACCTTGACTTTGGAATAGTGGAGCTCATAATCCTCTAAGGTATGCATCATCCAAAGTAATTACGTTACACAACCACTCATGGCCACATACTCGGCTTCGGTTGTGGACAAGGCCACACAAGGTTGTTTTCTACTACTCCAACTTACAAGGGAAGGCTCAAGAAATTGACATCCACCACTAGTACTCTTTCTATCTAATTTGCAACTCACATAATCGGAGTCGGTGTATCCAACTAAGTCAAAATTTCGAGTCCTAGGATTCCAAAGACCTACATTAAGAGTGCTCTTGATGTATCTCAAACTTCTCTTTACCGCTATTAAGTGAGACTCTTTGGCATATGATTGGTATCTTGCACACTCGCCTATAGACAGTGACTGTTTGTTTACCCTGACTGCCCACGAGACCATCCTGGTCGAGAGTTCTCTTGCAGTCAGTTCTTGTTATATACTTATTATATGTTGGTCATGTATTTATTTGTGCAAGTTGGGATATAACGTATATACTCCTGATTTATTGGTCACACTTAATTGAATAGGTTGATAGATAAGTATCTAGTTAGTTATGCTCCATTAGTGGTTGATCATATTGACTCTCTTACTGTTATAGTAAGTACTTCTCCTAATACTGCATCATTTGATCACTTGACAGTATATTATTCATGCATTATATTCTTCTACCCACTGAGTTATCGTACTCACTATCCTTTGCTTTTCCTTGACTTTCAGGTTAGCAGATAGAGTAGGTATTGTGTCGCTCAGAGGTCCTGGTTGCCAGTCCCGCTCAAGTTAGATTTATGTTAAGTTGTTTTGTTTTATTGTTTCCGTTGCTTATAGTTATAATTCTTTCTGTTGTGGATTTTTGAGCGTTTCACATATACATGCATACATATATGCATTGTCATTTGTGACTAATTGGTGTTATTATATTACATCAGTTTTTTATGTTGGCTTGAATTGATTCAATATGGTATTTCCTATATTGTCACTAAGGGGTACCGTCCGATTTGGCAGACAAGTATACCCTCCGAGCGTGACAAAGGTAAATATAGGTACACAGGCATTTGATGCATGCTGGGGTAAACCCCAAATCATCAGTTCTTAATAATCAACTCTTGATCATTATACCAAAGATGTCATATGTCCACCGTCTGTATTACGTCCTGGGGGCATCTTGTGAAATTGAGTGCTTGTATTTGTCATGCTATTTGGCTAAAGATATTACTCCAAAATCTTAGATTGCAGTAAGAATCTACAATCAAGATCTATGTAAATAATAGATCGACAATTGCTTTAGTTAAAAAAACCCAGTTCATCATGAAAGATCCAAGTATATCGATACTCACTTTCATTTCATAAGGGAGTATATTACGTCAAAAGAAATAGAATTGCTCCACGTGAATTCAAGTGATCAAGTAGTTGATATATTTACAAAGCTTCTATAAGCGAAAGTTTTTCAATACTAAAGGCATGTGTTGGGAGTTCAAGAAAGAACAAGTTTAAGAGAAGTGACAATTTGACTTCATCAGTCATGTAAGGAAGTTGTTAAAATCAATTTGATTGCATGGGACTATTCATCAACTAAGTAAAATTTAATTATTTTACTAAGTTCAATGAAACTCTTTATGATAAAAGTCATTAGTATAAAAAATATTAAAAACTAATTATTTTATAATGTAGAAAGATGTGAAAGTATGAATCTAAGTGTATAAATAGGAATGTTGTATGATGATTGATACGGTGCATGATGGTGGGGCCCTGGAAAGAGAGGGGGCAACGAGGAGTCAAAAGAACGTGGCGGTCAGGAGTCAAGAGAACGTGGCGGTCAGGAGTCAAGAGGACTTGACAGTCAGAAGTCAAGAGGACGTGACGGTCAAAGGGCAGGATGACGTGGCAGCCCGAGGTCAAGGGAAATGGAGCCTATAAAGAGTGCAAGGGGGGGGGTACCCCTATGTCAAGATTTACAGGGTTGATGCCTCGTGGATAATCAGTTACTGAAATGCAGGTTGAGAAATACAGACCCGGATGCCTGCGGGCTAGGATTCACAGGTTGGGAAATGTAAGACGTACAGGTATGACATACAGGTCAGGCTTTACAGTTCGGGAAATTCCGGTCTGAACGTACAGACTCGGAGGCCTACAGGTCAGGATTCACAGGTTGGGAAATACAGACCCGGATGCCTGCGGGCCAGGATTCACAGGTTGGGAAATGTAAGACGTACAGGTACGACATACAGGTCAGGATTTACAGTTCGGGAAATTCCAGTCTGAACGTACAGACCCGAAGGCCTACGGGTCAGGATTCACAGGTCGGGAAATACAGACTCGGAGGCCTACGGGCCAAGTTTCACTGTTTGAGAAACATAAGACGTTTAGATGCAGCATACGTCGGTCAGGATACACAGGTCGGGATACGCAGGTCGGGATACGTCGGTCGGGATACGCAGGCCAGCATTTACAAGGCTCAGGACTAGCGGGTAAGTGGTTATGGAAGCACCGAGCTGGGCATACGGTTCAGGGCGGTCAAAACAGGAAACATAGAATAAGACTTACAGATAAAGGCTTACGGGTCGGGACGAATAGGGCAGGCTGTACAAGGCAAGACACACAAAGCGGAAGGATCAGGTCAGGAGGTACAGGATACCACACGGTAGGATACTTGCGAATCTGAACAGGTCATGAAATACAGGCCGAAATGTCAAAAGCACCACAGATCGGGTGAGGTAGGCGCAAGTCGGCATGGTTCCGTGAAATACTTCTGAAGAACGCGTTCTGAAGAACGCAGGTCGGGAAATACAACCCTGAAGGTAGACATGCCAGAACATATGGAATACAAACAGGTCAGGGGTTACAGGGCTCGTGCCTACCAGGTAAGCGATTCTGGAAATGCAGGCCGAGAAATGCAACCCAGGATTCATTCAGGTCAGGACATACCAGATACGAGGTCAAGATTTGCTGGGCTCGACTCTCAGATAAGCGGTTATGGAAGCACAGGTCAAGACTTATAGAGTGGAATACCAAGCGGAACATATGAGTCAGGAGGGGTCACGAGATAATGGTCGGGTGGAGCACAGGTCAAGATTTACAGGGTTAGGCGCTCAGGGTGCAGAGCAAGACACGCAAATTGAGAAATAGCAGTGTTGGAAGCTGGGAGCACAAGGCAAGATCTACAGGGACGGATGTACAGGTAGAGGGAGGTGTTAAGCAAGCTGAGCAGGCGCTAAGGGACAAGCGAACCAAGCGATCATAACCATCTGTTAGGGAATAGCCGTCACATGTCAGAGAATATGCCGATGGTCGGAGGCTATTAGCTAAAAGATGCCCCGGTAGCCAGTAAAAGGAAGCCACGTGTCATTCGTTACTAGACAATCCCTGACACCTGACATTCTCTAACACTTCGCAGGTTCCAGAAGCGCTCATATAAAAGGGGAAGCTTTCTGCCTCACGCGGGTACGCTCACTTGTCTCTCTGCACTCGTACTTTTACTTTTTTCTGTTTTCACTGTTCTTCTGGGGAAAAAGTACCTGAGTTGAGCGTCGGAGGCCTGATCCGGAGACTTTTTCCCTGGTTTTGGGTCGCTAACACCCCGTGTGATTGTCTGAGTGGGTGCAGAGCGCTTGCGTCACTGTCCCTGTCGTCGCCCTCGTCATCCACCCGTGCGACCAATCCATCCGCAGCGACTCTTCATCAGCGCCGAGTATAGCTCAGCCGGCCTCCGTTCGACGTAGCTTCCGGACGGGATCAATGATCATTAATCAATTACAAACCGTAAACATTTTTCTTCCTAGTCTCACTTTCATCTTCATACTCTTATAAAATCTCTCTTTCTTGTTTCCTCATCTATATCCATCAAAAACAATTAGTTGATTCATCTGGTTGAACGAACACATCGAATCTAACTAATGGCTGAGAAAAAGGAAAGTGATCAGATTGCACAATATAATGTGCACACTGATGGAAAGTTAAATCCATGTGATGTTGTTGACTTAAATCCAGATGATTATTAGGTAGTGTTTACTCCCTGTTTATTGACAGCTGCTACCAATAGTTGTACTCCAATGAGATAGCATATATATATACGTTGTAATTAATTAATTAATTATAGAAGCTCTTGCTAATTAATGCTGCAAAAGGTTGGAACCGCCAGGCTAGCGGCCCCCTCACCTCGGCCCCACAAGTATGAGAGGGAGTAAATCACGGTGAATACGGGACCGGCTATGACATGGTGGTCTTAGGCATTTTAGCACGGACAGATATTGATGTTATCGCATATGCTGCCGCAGACCCTCGACCTCTCGACTCATGCTGCAAGAATCCATGTCATAACCGGTTGATCCCGCCCGTGGGGGCTAGCTCTTGCTAATTAATGCTTCGAGGGAGCATGGTTTTGAGTTTCAGGCTCTGTTTATTTGGGAGAGTGGAAAGTAAAATTAAAGAAAAGTTTTCACGGTGGAAAAGTTTTCGCCGTTTACTTCATTAAAATTTTCCGAAGGAAAAGTAACGCAATCCATCAGCGGATAATTTTGGAACCAAAATCGATCACCTCAAAATCGGACGGAAAGCAGCGGATGGGAAAAAAAAATGACGCATGTACCCCTTTTGCATTCACAAAATTACACCATATAAAAAAAAAATGACGCATGTAGCTTTTTAACTCACAAAATTACACTATGTACCAAAAAAATGACGCATACACCCTTTTTTATTTACAAAATTACATCATAAGTATTCACCTTCCTCTATCAAGGTAAATAAGTGTGCAAAGGAAAAGATTTCTTCATCCTTTTTTTTCTCTTCCTCCAAAGATAACTTTCTATCGTTGATTCCTTTCCTTTCTTTTCCTGATCCACACTCTAGAGTAAACATAGCAAAGAGATCAGAAAATTAAAACTCAACTCAATATGCATGCGTGATTTATTTATATATGAATTAGCTAGAGCATAATTAGTTCGAATTAAGTCATCCAATATCATCTAGATACAAAAATTAATGTTGTGGGTAACATGATAGTGCCCTTGAAATTATCAACGATATATAATTTTCCTGCCATCCGATGGATCTTTTGTCTGCATTTATATATCTTCAATTCATCGCGGAAGGGATCATCCTCATCTTCATCTTCATGCACAGTTACTCTTTGTCGATCATGCAGTATGAAGCACATAATAACTGACAAGTTGTTGGAGTATGGTGGCTAATTTGTGAGGCCTCATTTCAACTTGGTCGATCGTCTCTTCAAGGATGAGACATCCTCTCCTTATATATATCTTCCTTAGCTTCTTCTTGCCGTCTCTAAATTAAAGTTCTTCGCCATGCTCTTCGTGTGACTTCTAACCATGAGGCTACCAAAATTTCCTCAACAGACGGAAAAGATAAAGATACTTTTAGCAAATAATAATTCCTAAAAAAAAAAAAGAAAAAAGAAATTGAAGTCACCAGATTGCAATCTTAATCAAACGGCTGAGAAAACCGGTCGCTGCGCGTGTGCTACGCACGTGGTCCTGCTGCCCTCCTCCCGCCGCACCGACTCCGCCACGTCGCCGACGGAGAGCGCGTCGACGACGGGCCAGAAGACGAGGATGACCTCGCCGATGGAGATCAGAGTCACGACAGCGGAGGTATCGATGACGGAGAGCCACTGGAAGGCTTCGTCGTCGGGGTTCCAGAGAATGGAAAGCGCGAGCGCCGTCACCTGGACCGAGAGGGCACCCACCACCGCTGCACAGAGCACGTAGAGACGCCTCCGAAGGCGCCTGTTGATCACGATGGATACAGCCTTCCAGGAGGCGGAGACGAAGATGGGGACGAAGACCGCGGCGAAGGCGGCGAGGAGGACTGTGCCGAAGAGGGGGTAAGCGCATCGGTCAGAGGAGGTGGAGGAGGCATAGCTTTTGGGAAAAGTTCCGAGGCTTGGGACATAGGTGACGAAGAAGAAGTAAAGGGAGTGGAGGAAGAGGAAGGGGAGGACCGCGAGGAGCGCGGCCGACAGAGCGGTGGCGAAGACAGAGACTGCAGAGGAGGCGCGTTTGGGACGGGTGGAGGCGCGGAGGAGGAATAGGAGGATGATTAGGAAGGCGGGCTCAGCGAGGTGTTGGGAGGAGACGAGGTAGGCGTGGCATAGGGGGGCTGGGTGGCGGTGGAGCAATGGAAAGCGGCGGCGGAGGACGTGGGAACGGAGAAGCTGGGAGAAAGACCAGAGGGAGGCGAAGAGAGGGAGGAGGAGGCGTACGGGCCAGAGAGGGCTGAGGAGGTCGTGGAGGCGGCGGCGGCGGAAGCGGAAGAGGATGGCGGCGAAGGAGGCGGCGGAGAGGAGGAGGAGGAAGGAGGCAAAAGAAACAGAGATGAGGTCTTGAAGGGAGTCAGAAGGGTCGAAAAAATCCAAAGGCATCTCCTTTTTTTTCGACGCCGCCGCCTCCTTCACCGGCGATTAACTGTCGCAGAGACCAGCTGGTCGGTGTGGTTAACGGCGAAATGGATGGTCATGATCACGGTGCCTTCGCCGTTGCTATTGTCATTTCCATTGCCCTTGCGACATTGCCATTGCTATTGCGGTTGGCCCTCTTCCTCCTCCGTCGTCGTGAGCTTTTTGCTGCTTCCTGTTTTTCCGCAGAGCGGGAGAAAATGGAAGGGGAAGAGAAGAAGCCGCGTGCATTCTAATTGGGCGATGGCAATGGCAATGGCAATGGCAATGCCAACGCCAACCGGTTTTTCTCTCTCTAGTCTCTCCGCATCAATGATCTCCTTTCGTATAACTGGGATGGGAGGGGCGTATGGAACGAGCGCTGATCATCTTTTACTACCACGATCTCCATTTGACTTTTATAGTCCATCCACTCCTCGTGACTCGGATTCAGACTCAGACTTATATGTGGACTTGAACTTGAGATTGGTTGAGCGAGTCAATCGAATGATTGACCTGATTAAGTTAATATCGACAACTCAAATGAGAGGAATTAATGGTATTGGCGCCTGATGCAGTAGAATCTTGAGGCCGGATCCTGGATTTTTTTTTTTTTTTTTTTCTTGGTGCAGGGAATGATCCTTTAATATTTATTGATGAAGATAAATAATCCTCATCTATTAAAATAAGTGAAGGTCATTTATTTCACTAATAAATGTTAAGAGATCATTCTCTAAACCAAAAAAGAGATCCAGAAGATCTTCTATGTAGAATCTTGCAGCTCCTATTTGATTTATATGGTGAAAAGTCATGTTAAGCTACTAGTTAAAGTCAAGACAAGTGGTTTAGACGGGATCCAAAGAAAATCGGATCGAGTTCAGATGAGACTCAAGCTTGATTAAATATGCGCTTTGCACTCATCCCAATTAGGAATAGAATTTGTCTAGAGATAAGATAGCTACTAATCAAGATTTGGCTTTAGTCGTCAACATCCTCCATGTCTTAGCCTTAAATCCCGACATCCTCCGGTCTCAGTCTCAATTGTCGACATCTCCATGTCGCAACCCGACATTCTCCATGTCTTGGACTCAGATCCCAACATGCTCCATGTCTCAGTTTTAGTTGCCAACATCCTCCATATCTCAACCTCAGATCCTGACATTCTACATGTCTCAGATCATGAAATCCTCCACGCCTCAGTCTTAATCGTTGATGATACGGTGCATTATCGTGGGGTCAGTAAGAGGATGTGGTTAGGAGTCAAGATCACAGGATGGTCAGAAGTCAAGCTTACGTGGAGGTCAGAAGTCTAGCCCCCGTGGAGGTCAGAAGTCAGGCTTATGTAGAAGTCAAAAGTCTAGCCCCTGGGGAGGTCAGAAGTCAAGCTTACGTGGAGGTCAGAAGTCTAGCACCCGTGGAGGTCAGAACTCAGGCTTATGTGGAGGTCAGAAGTCTAGCCCCCGTGGATGTCTGAAGTCAAGCTTACGTAGAGGTCAGAAGTCTAGCCCCCATGGAAGTCAGAAGTCAAACTTGCATGGCCGTGGTCAGAGTCTCAATTGGTGGGACAGTCAAAGGATAGGATTACAAGTCAAACCAGATCCATCCTCGATAGCAATCAAGAATGGGGTTCACAGGCCAGGTACAGCTGAGAATTGGGCTCACAGACCAGGTACAGCTGAGAACTGGGCCCACAGGCCAGGTACAGCCAAGGAGTGGGCCTACATGCCAAGTAAAGGTGCAGAGGGAAAGGCCTCTGGCGTAGTATAGACCTGGCGTACAGGTCGGAATGTACAAACCATGGATAACAGTAGACAGAAGCAGGTCGAAATACAGACCTGGCGTATAGGTCGGAATGTACAGGCCATGGATAACAGCGGACAGAAGCAGGTCGGGATACAGACCTGGCGTACAGGTCGGAATGTACATGCCATGGATAACAGCGGATAGAAGCAGGTCGGGATACAGACCTGGCATACAGGTCAGAACGTATAAGCCATTGATAACAGTAGATAGAAGCAAGTTGGGATACAGACCTGGCGTACAGGTCGGAACGTACAGGTCATGGATAACAGCGGACAGAAGCAGGTCGGGATACAGGCCTGGTGCACAGGTCGAAACGTACAAGCCACGGATAACAACAGACAAAAGTGGGTCATGATACAGACCTGGCGTACAAGTCAGAATGTACAAGTCATGGATAATAGAGGACCGAAGCAGGTCGGTTTACAGACCTGGCTTACAGGTTTGGACTTATATCCTCACGGCATGGGATAAAGGGATCGAAGAGCACAGGTCGAAACTCAAGATTAGTGGAAGCAGACCGATGCACACAGGTCAGGATTTATAGCCTTATGGCTCAGGATACGTAGATGGAAGCAGACCAATGCACACAGGTCAGGATTTATAGCCTTATGGCTCAGGATACGTAGGTGGAAGCAGACCGATGCACACAAGTCAGGATTTATAGCCTTATAGCTCAGGATACGTAAGTGGAAGCATCAGTCAGCAGACCGATGCACACAGGTCAGGATTTATAGCCTTATGGCTCAGGATACGTAGGTGGAAGCAGACCGATGCACACAGGTCAGGATTTATAGCCTTATGACTCAGGATATGTGGATCGATAAAACGTACAGGTCGGGGTGTACTAGCCAAGGATACAGGTCAGGATGTCTATCCTCATGGTCTGAGATAAGCAACATACAGGTTGGGACAAACGAAGTCAGACGTACAGCTTGGAAGTAGGGATAAACAGAACCGAACTATGGTATACAGGGCGCGACACGTAATGCCAATAAGAGACAAGACCGGCCCGGGTTGGCAATAGGAGATGCATAGGACAAGGTTCAAAGCACAGGTCTGGAGGCGATGTCAGATCGGGGTTAGCAAGATATCAGAATGAGGTTAGCAAGTGTAAAGGGCCAGCGTAGCAATCACGAGCGGAGGATGCCAGGCACTACAGGACAAGCAAGCAAGGGAATCGTAACTGCCTGTCAGAGAATAATCAGTGTGTCATGGAATATGCTAACAGTCGGGGCTCATTACATTCCCTGACACCCGCCAGACCCCAGAAACATCCATTGCAGTATAAAAAGGGATGTTTTGTCCCTTATGCAGGTACGCTCACTCATCATTTCTTACTCGTATTTACTTTTCATCCTTTCTCTGTGCTTCGGGGGGAAAAGTACCTGACTTAAGTGTCGGAGGGCCTGACCCGAGGACTTTTTCCCTGGTTTCTGGTCTCTAACGACTCGTGGGCTCGTCTGAGTGTGCGTAGAGCCTTAGCGTCATCATCCTTCATCATCCGCCCGTGTGAACCTTTCTGGAGGGTGCCAGGTAGATCAGATGCCGCAGCAACTTTCCGTCAACTTCCAGTACATCGAGGCCCGCCTTCATCCGACTCAGCTTCATGACGGGATCAAATTTGGCGCCGTATGTGGGAACAACAGCACCTGTTCCGGAACGTGAAGATGGAGGAGTCTGGCCGCATCAATGTCACCATGACCGCAGGAGAATACGAACTCTTTAAGGAGGCCAAGAGGCGAGCAGCCTCCGAGAAGCAAGCAACCGTCTCGCGACCGCGCCAAGCTCCTGTTGAAGCTTCCAAGGAGCCCATCCCTGTTTCAGATCAGGGCTCTAAGAGAAAACAGCCCGAGAGGTTTCCCCAGGTTCCTTATCGCGAGCCTGACTTGGGGTATTATCAGCCAGGACCCCATGGCCCCAGCCTTAAGAAAGAACAGCCTCAAGTCTCTATGGCTGAGAGTTCCTTGCCAAGAGACTCGAGGAAAGGGAAGACTCTCATCATACCGGAAGTGTTCCCAGAAGATCTAGACGAGAGAGTACCCTTCTCGGCTAGGATTTTGAACGAAAAATTACCTAAGGGCTACAGGGCCCCGTCGATCGGGGAATATGATGAGAGTAAAGACCTGAAGGATCATCTACGCAAGTTTAAGAATGCAACCCTGTTGCATCAATATAGTGATGTTGTCAAGTGTCAAGTTTTCTTAAATACTCTATCTGGTCGGCACTAAAGTGGTTTGATGGACTACCACAAGGATCCATCACATGTTTCTTGGATTTCAAGATGGCCTTTCTTCGTCATTTCGCTAGCAGCAAAAAATATCAGAAGACGGATCATTGCCTTTTCGCTCTTAAGCAAGGGTCGACCGAGTCTTTAAGAAGTTACATCAACCGCTTCAACCAAGTGGCCCAGGACGTCCCCACCGCCACTTCAGAGATTCTGATGAGCGCTTTCTCCCACGGATTAGGAGAGGCAGAATTCTTTAGAGATCTCATAAAAAATCCCGCTTAGAATTTTGATGAGATGGTGGAAAAAGCCGCTTGCTATATCAAAGTAGAGGAAGCACAGGCGGCCTAGAGGAAAGCCGAGAGACCACCTCCATCTGTCAATAAGCAGGAAAGAAGGGTACCTCAACCACCCCCTCAACCTCTTCCACGCGCTAGAGAAGCCAGGCCAACCTTCCAGCCCGGTCCGGAGGTTAGACCGACCCCCCGAGTCGCAGTTGTGCACGCTTCCCGATCTGGACCGTGGAACACTCGGTATTGCATCTATCATCGATCTCGTACTCATGACACTAATCATTGTTTTCAGTTCGATCGGGATTCTAAGCGGACTGCCGAGTTAGGCTTACCCCTGCCCGAGTTAGCCCCTTAAGTGCTCAAGATGATAGAAGAGCAGTAAGCCGCGGCTGGACAGGTCGGGCCCGCCCCGACCTAGCTGGACCCAGTACTCATCAACCCGGTTAGGGGGGGGGGGGGAGAGCCGGAGGTAGTGCGGGAGGCCGAGAATAGAGGCAACGCTGCCGTTCGAGAGATTGGCATGATCTCTAGAGGGCCAACCGATGGAGATTCTGAGAGAGCGCACAAGTCCCATGTGCGTCGCATGAAGTCCACACTGTGGGATGCAGCCAGGAACAGGCTTCTGGCCCTGTCATTAGCTTCGGGCCGGTAGACCTGGAAGGTCTGGAGCTGCCTCATGATGATGGCCTTATCATCAAGGCCATTATTGCCAACAACCGAGTGGCTCGGGTTTTCGTTGACACTGGGAGATCGGTTAATATTTTATTCATAACTGCATTCGAGGAGATGCAAATCGATGCCACTAAACTCCAGCCCGTGGCCACCTCTCTATACGTCTTTACAGGTAATGAAGTAAAGCCAATGGGTCAGATCAAGCTGCCCATATCTTTGGATACCAAGCCATTGGTACGCACTAGGAGGAACATTGTTATAGTGGTTGATTCCCCTTCTTCTTATAACGCTATCCTGGGAAGGCCCGCCCTGCATGAATTTAGGGCTGCTGTTTCTACCTTCCATCAAAAAATCAAATTTCCCGTTGGCGAGCAGGTAGGGGAAGTTAAGGGAGAGCAGAAGGTCTCTCGCCGATGCTATATTGATATGGTTTGGGTGGAGGCTCGGAAGAATCAAAGGATGCAAGATGGTGGCGTCCATGCTGTCCAAGAAGAGCCTTTGTCTATGGCTGAAGAACCCATCCCCTGGGAGGAGGTGCAATTATACGCTGAATGCCCTGAAAGTCTAACTCGCTTGGCAAGCGACCTGCCTCCTCCTCTCAAGGTAGAGTTAGTCCAATGCTTGATCCACAACCGGGATGTATTCGCCTGGTCTACAGAGGAGTTAACCCGGGGTCAAGCCTAAAGTGCAGAGCACAAGTTACATCTACTACCAGACTCCCGACCGGTCAAGCAAAAGAAAAGGAACTTCTTGGCTGACCAGAACAAAATAATCAGAGCCGAGGTGGATCAGCTTAAGAAGGTAGGCCACGTTCGAGAAGTGCAGTTCCCATCTTGGCTCTCTAATGTGGTCTTAGTAAAGAAACCCAATAATAAATGGAGAGTATGCATAGACTTCCGAGATCTTAATCGAGCTAGTCCCAAGGATTGCTATCCTCTGCCCCGGATCGATCAGATGGTGGACTCAACTGCCGGTTGCGAGAGGATCTGCATGCTGGATGCCTACCAGGGGTATCATCAGATCCCTTTAGCGGTAGAGGACCAAGAAAAGGTTAGCTTCATTACGGCTGATGGTACCTTCTGTTATACTGTCATGCCCTTCGGTCTTAGGAATGCAGGAGCCACGTACCAAAGGATGATGGATAAAATCTTCTGGGAGCATATTGGGCGCAACATGGAGGTTTATGTGGATGATATACTCATTAAGTCCCCTTTAGCCGTGAACCTGATCAAGGATGTAGAAGAAACCTGCAAGACTCTCCAGTAATATGGGCTGAAGCTGAACCCATTGAAATGCTTGTTTGGAGCTAAAGGAGGGAAGTTCTTGAGCTACCTAGTGATCGAGCGGGGAATAGAAGCTAATCCAGAAAAGGTTCGGGCACTACGTGATATGCAAGTTCCCCAGAATCTGAAGGAAACATAGACGCTGGTCGGCAGAATAACAGCCCTGTCAAGATTCATTTCCAGATCTGCAGATCGGGCTACTCCTTTCTTCAAAGTGCTCAGGAAGGCCTCCAAATTCCAATGGGATGAAGAATGTACCCAAGCTTTTGAGGAGCTGAAGAAGTATTTGGAGGCTCTGCCGTCTTTATTCAAGCCTGTTGTCGGAGAACCACTATGGATCTACTCATCTGCCACCCCTGAGGTTGTAGGGGCTGTGCTTGTTAAAGAATATGATAATGTACAATGGCTAGTGTATTTCTTCAGTTATCTATTAAAAGGAGTCGAGTCTCGATACACGACCCTCGAGAAGTTGGTTTATGGATTGGTTCTTATGGCTCGACGGTTAAGACCCTACTTCCTGTCACACCCTATCACAGTTCTGATCAATAGCACCATGGGAAGAGCCCTGACTAATGTAGAAGTCACAGGTCAGCTTATCAAATGGGCGACGGAGTTAGGAGAATATGACATACAATACCAGCCGCGCACAACTATCAAGGTGCAGGCCTTGGCAGATTTCTTAACAGAAATTCATCAGACCAACTCTGAAGAAACCTGAAAGGTCTATGTGGATGGGTCGACAACTCATCAAGGAAGCGGGGTCGGGGTATTGTTGATATCTCCCCAAGGGGATATACTTCAGTTGGCTGTCCAGTTGAATTTCCGAGCCACTAATAATGAGGCAAAATATGAGGCTTTGTTGGCAGGACTGTAGGCAGCCCAGCATGTAGGGGCTGCCCGAGTAATCATTTACTCAGATTCCCAGCTAGTAACTCAGCAAGTGGTCAGCAACTTTGTGGTAAATTGTGATAAATTACAAGTATATCGGGAAGCATACGAGAAGATGAAGGAAGAATTTACAGAAGTTATAGTAACTAAGATCCCCAGGGCAGAGAACGAGAAAGCAGATGAGCTAGCAAAGATGGACAGTTCCTTAACTACTTGGGTGTTGGACCGGTCAACGGTGCAAACTTTCCTTATAGCTCAGATAGATTTGTAAAACAATAGGGAAGCAACTATTAATTGGCGGGCACCCATGATCAGCTATCTTAGGCAAGGTACCTTACCGGCTGACCCAAAGGAATCATGGCTGGTTAGGAAACAAGTCCATGCTTATGTCATGATTGGGGATCAACTATACAAGAGGTCCTTCTCTAGGTCCTTACTCAAATGCTTGGGTATGGAGGAGGCGGACCAAGCCTTACGAGAAATACATCTGGGATGTTGCGGCAGTCATGTAGGCAGTCGGACATTATCTCGTAAGATACTCCTGGCCGGGTATTTCTGGCCTACTTTACAAAGGGACGCTTAAAAGTTGGTGAACACCTGCTTGTCCTGCTAAAAACATCAAAATTTGACACATCGACCGAAGGCTCTGCTAAGAACATCTATAGTCTCGTGTCCCTTTGATCAATGGGGCATGGATATTGTAGGACCATTTCCAATGGCCCCGGGTCAGAAACGCTTCTTATTGGTAGCGGTGGATTATTTCTCTAAGTGGGTGAAAGCAGAGGCCCTGGTCAGGATCACAGAAGATACGGTTATCCAGTTTCTATGGAAGAATATTCGTTGCAGGTTCGACATTCCGCACAAATTGGTGTCAGACAATGAGAGGCAATTTCAAGGGCAAAAAATCCAGGCCTGGTGTAAGGGATTCGGCATAACTCAAGCCTTCACTTCAGTGGCATACCCACAAAATAACGGCGAGACCGAGGTGGTCAATCGAGAAATAGTACGAGGTATGAAGGTTAAGCTAGATCATGTGGGAGGTAACTGGGTGGAAGAGCTATCAAGCATCCTATGGGCCTATTGTACAACACCACGAGAAAGCACAAGGCTGACACCATTCCATCTAGTTTATGGGAACGAAGCGGTAGTACCTATAGAGATTGGAGTGTCATCAGTCAGGAGGATGTTATACGATGAAGGAAATGCAGAGCGGCGGCTGGCTGAGCTGGATTTCATTAGTGAAATCCGCGACAGGACAGCAGCCCGACTAGAGGCCTACCGACAAAGAATGAGGTAAAATTATAATAAAAGAGTAATTCCTCGATTCTTTGGGGAAGGAGATCTGGTGTGGAAGCAAGTTAAGCCCGTGGGAGATGTGGCCAAGTTAGCACCACAATGGGATGGACCTTACAAAGTCATCAAGAAATTATCGTCCGGAGCTTATTATTTCAGGATAACCAGGGCAAGAAGTTAGATCGGCCTTGGAGTGTCAACTACCGACGACCTTACTGAGTTTAAAGAATCGTATAAAGAAGAAGAGGTCGGGCTGTACATGTTCGACAGACCGGGGTAACAGGCCGGGGCTAAAAGTAGACCAGATAGTGCAGTAAGAAGATATGTTAGAGCGGAAATTGTATATCCTAATATTTCTTTCGACAGACTAAGAAATTTTAGCAAAGTAAACCTCAAAGTGCAAGCGGATGTGTAGGAAGAAAAGTAATAAAGTATTTCACAGGAAATCATTGAGTCACATTATGCGCAGGCGGTCAGTGATAATTATTTGAAAGGAGCAAAGATATCATCCAAAATCTCTTTAAGGATCCGGTCATGATCTAAAAACTCAGCAGGAGGAGCTGATTTTAAGTATCCTTGTTTATAGAGTTGTCACAGAGCCCCAACCACACCATAAATAACAGCTGAGGAGAAACATTGTCCTGCTTGTGTACAAAAACTCCGGAGAGCGCAGGTACAAGTCGCAGCTCTGCTTGCAGCGGTCATTCTCTCCTTCCTTATAGACGTCCAGGGCTGTGGATACCCCCTCTGTAGTAGCATGAGCTTGTGATAGTTCAGCCCGGACGGCCAGAAGTTCTGCTGCCTGAGACGCCAGTTGGGTCGTCTGGGATTCTAATCTTTTGCTCTTCTCCTGTGCTTCAGCGGCACGTAGTTTCTGGGTTAACTGGTCAATGGATCGTTGATGCACCAAAGTTTGTTGATCCACGTGTTGCTGGTGCACGACATCAATCTGGCTCTTTTCTTCTTGAATGTCTTTAAGCTTGTGGTTGGCCTGCGCCAAGGACACTTCCAGATGGGTATTCCTTCTGGTCAGGTCCTTTATTTCGGCTCTCAGGGCATAACTAGCCTGCGTAGGGTCATTTAACTACAGCTCTAATTCAGCCACCATGTCTCGCAGCACCTTGCTCTGGTAATGAGCGGCATGGAAGGATTGGTTTATTATCAGGGACTCTGCACAAGCCTGGGACATAAAGGAAATATCTGATAAGAGTGTGGAGGATAATAGTTACGGGGATCATCGAAGCTTACCTTGATATACAGCTCTGAGAATCTATCCATTTGGGCAGGTGGTGGCAAGAGTTCCATCTGCTGCATACTTTCTTCCCATAAAGTGGCCAAACGACCTTTCATTGTGAAGGAGCTGGTGGGAACATCTTGCTGTGACCTTAACCCAGCCTCAGAAGGGGCAGTGGTACGATAATGGTGATAAGCAGGTGCTGGTGGTTGTGAAGGCCCAGCAGCTGAGCCAGAAGGAGCTGAAGGGGCCACATGAGAAGGCTCTGGAGGTGAGGTAGTTGGTGAAGGGCGATGTGAGGGGCCAGCTTCAGTGCTCGGATGCTGTTGCGAGGTGGAAGGTTGAGCTAGTGGAGGCTCGGCCGGAACCTCGGGTGGAGCGGGAGGAGCATCCGCCTGGCTCGGGATAGGAGTAGTGGTTGCAACAGGGGTGAAGGAGGAACAGCGGAAGGGTTCGAGTCTTGGCTAAGATCGGGGGCTCTGCGGCGAAGTCTGTGAGCCAAAGGCCGGTCATCCGAGTCAGAATCCTCAGAAGGCAGCCGCACCTTGCGCCGAGAAGAGGAGGGGGTATCACGACTCGAGCAGTCATTTATAGAACATTCTCGACGAGCCACCTGAGAGGTTTCTCTAAAGGCAGGGCTGACATAGGTTACGTTGGCTGATCTTCGACCGCGGCCGCAACCGGGGCTAGAAGCCGGTCGGGAGGGATTAGTTGATTGAAGAGGCATCGAGGCGGATAGCCAGGCTGTAGGCTGTTGGAGTGTATACTGAAAGCCTAAGCTTTTGTAAACATTTATTTTGAATAAAGAATCACATTTGGTCAAATTGTCTACATTTAGTTGTAGTTGTTCAATTAATTTATATTGTAGATAACATAGTATGTGGTGCCACATACAGAAGATGATGTTATCAATACCTTATAAATTATAAACAGTAGCTCATGACCAAAATGGAAAGGAACAAACCATTGGAAGGTCATAGTGTAATTAGGAATTAGTTTATCTTGACTATATAATTACACTAGTACACTTAGAGTGTATTGAGTAGGACCATTTGAGGTCGTTTCTTTTATACTGACTTTATAAAGAAACAAATACCTCAGTTATTATGGAAGTGTGTGCTCTTAATCCTAATATAATAACAAGCATATATATTTAATATTTATTTCTTTAATTTATCAATGGGTGAGATTTAGTTCGATGAATCAATAGGCCCGATAAGTTGGGAAATGATATCACTTATAGTGTGTGTTGTTGATTATAGAAGGAAACTGTGTCCTAGTAATCTAGGTTGATAATGTCCCCAAGAGGAGCTCATAAGGATTGTCATGTTAAACCCTGCAGGTGGACTTAGTCCGACATGACAATGAAGTTGAGTGGTACTACTCTTGGAGCTAGATATTAATTAAGTGAGTTGTCAGTAACTTACTTAATTAGTGACATTCGTTATCTTAAACACAGGGAGACTGACACACTCATGATAAGAAGGAGCCCATAAATGTAATTTGGGATTGGTACGGTAGTGCAACAATAACTCTCTAGTGGAATGAGTTATTGTTGATGAACTTGAGTTGTGTGTTCGGGGCGAACACGGGATGCTTAATTTTATCGGGAGACCAAAACCAATTCCTCCTCTCGGTCCCTATCGTAGCCTCTTATTTATAGAGTACTATACCCACCTATACCCACCTTCGTGTTGGGATCTTAGATGGCTAGAGGGGGGTGAATAGCCTCTTTAATTCATGGGTGGCCGGCCCTAGCTTGAACCCAAGCTTAGGTGGCCAGCCCCCATTAAATTAAAAGGAGTTTTAATTTTAATTTTTATTATGTGGAAGATATAATTTATTAAAGAGAATTAAAATTAAAATATCTCTTTTAAAAGAATCTACAAAAGATTAAAGAAAGAGATTAGATCTCTTTCCTTATTTGTAGATTGGAAAGATATTTTATTTTTTCTCTTTGAAAATTATTCACATGATGAAAAATTAAAATTATAGAAATTTCTTTTATCAACCATGAAGGGATTTTAAAGGGAAATTTTATTTTTTAAAATTTCCAAAGACAAATAAGGAAGTTTTAATTGTTGATTAAAAATTGTCTTATTTGCTCTCCATGAGGTGGCCGGCCATGATTAATTGATTAAGAAATTTTATTTAATTTTTCTTAATTAATTGTTATCAAGGAAAGTTAAGGAAATTTTATTATAAATAAATTTCCTTATTTGCCAAAGCCAAGGAATATAAAAGAATGGGTGGGGGTGCCTTCATGGGTTACAACCTCTATTATTCTCTCCCTCTTTTCCTTGGTGTTGTGGCCGGCCAACCTCTCTCCCTCTCTTCCTCTTTGTGGTGGCCGAATCCTTCCTCTTGCTTGGAGATCTTGTGATGGCCGGATACTACTTGGAGAAGAAGAAGAAGAAGGAGAGAAAGCTTGCATCCCTTGGAGCTTGGTTGGTGGTTTTTTCTTCATCCTTGGTGAAGCTCTTTTGTTTTGGCCGAACCTAGCTAGGAGGAGAAGAAGGTGCATTGGTGGTTTCTCATCTCGGAAGATCGTTGCCCACACAACGTCTGAGGTTAGAAGAGGAATACGGTAGAAGATCAAGAGGTTTTTCTAAAAGATATAACTAGTAATTTTTCTTTCCGCATCATACTAGTTATTTTTGGAAATAATACCAAATACAAGAGGCTTATGATTCTAGTATTTCGAATATGTTTTTCGATGTTGTGTTCTTTTGTTTTTTTCTTTTCCTTGTGATTTGATTGTTCTTTTCGGTTAACCTAAAGTTATTTTAGAAAATTAAATATTAGCTTTCCTTAAAAGGTTTTGTCTAGTCGGTGGTGGTTGTTCCCATATCCAAGAAGGTCATGTGCCTCGCCACGTAAGTACTGGGAACCAATTATGGAAATTAATATTTAATGGAATTAATAACTTAGGTGATTTAGATCAAACGTGTAAAGTTCCGCAGGAGATCTAAGTCAAAACCTAAAAGAACAAATAGATTAAGTTTTGGATCAAACGTGTTAAGTTCCGCAGGCGATCCAAAATTTAATTTAAAAGAACACATGGTAGCTAGGAAAAGGTTCAGACCTTTGTACAAAATTTTTGTACAATGGAACCTCTAGGTTTTCCGAGTAGCAACCAACATAGGCGAGGCCCGAGGACGAATAGAGGTGGCAGACCGGGGTGTAGGCGAAGTCCTGGGACGAGCAGAGGAGGTAGATCGGGCAGTAGACGGGGCTCTACGAGGAAGACGGGGTCGGGGGTTTGCAGAGGTAGCCATACCGACCTGGGTGGAAGTCGAGTAAGGGAGCGATCTCCTCTCTAGAATAACTCGACCGCGCCACATTATCTCCATATCACTTATAGGAAGAGGTTGGACATCTGAGGCATGGGTTAAAACATCAGCTGTACAAGACAGAGTATGGGGTCAGCTACAGTAGGTAAAACAAAATGCATGAAGTTATAAAAGAACCAAAAGAGAAGCTTATCTAGGGAGTGAGGTGTTTCAGAAGTAAGATAGCTCAGACGTAAATATGACAACAATTCCTCAGACAATAAGCGCGTTAAGTTCAGCTGCCATCCTGCTAAGCGAGATGAAGCCTATATATAGGAGGTACCAAGATGAAACTCCCCTAGTGGTGGGGTCAGGGGAAGTAACGATTGCCATTGCAGGGGCCACTCTACTTCATGAGGGAATTGAATGAAGAAGAACTTGCTCCTCCAGTTCGTTTCAGAAGGCTGTAGGGGTGAGAAAAAAGCAGTTCGAAGGTGCGGTTGGAAGCGGAATGAGCCCTCTTCCTATTGTCAAAGGGTGAAGAAGCATTGGAACAAAGGGGCGGACCAAGATAGCTCGCATACGTCGCAAAGTACTATAAATCCACAGAGGAGCCTTATAGAGTTTGGCGTCAGTTGGCCCAGGGGAATTTTGAAGTAGCGACACACATCAGAAAAGAAGGGGTGAAGAGGGAGACGAAGGCCAGCCATAAACTGTTCTTTAAAGAAGGTGCAATATCTGTCGGGAGGAGCAAAAAATTAGTGCACTTCGGTGGGGATGATCACATGTGTGTTATCCGCAACTCCGTAGGTATATCGCAGATCATCTAGGTCCAGTTCATCGAAAGTGGATGAGCCAGGAAAATACATCGCCGCCAAAGAAGACAGATGAGAGGAGGATGCCATGTGAAAAGAAACAGAAGGAGAAGAAATTAAGCAAGAAGCTACCGAACCAACAATAGAGGTTTAAGCGCAGCAATGGATTCAGGAGGGAAGAAGAAGAAGGCGAGGAAAAGGTGGCAGGTAGAAATGAGGGGGAAGTATTTATAGCCGCTGGGCAGAGGGGCAATTTAGTCAGTTATCATCCACCGGTCCACAATAATTGGTGGAAGCAAAGAGGGCCGATAGATCTTCTTTGAAAATAACGCCCAAGGATATATCTGGAAAAGTGTCAGCGTGAAGTACGAGGAGATAGATTTCGAGAAAAGACGCAATAGTTATAAGTGTCCTATGAACTCTTAACCCTCGCTTTCCCGCTCTGGTATTATCCTGTACTGGATTAAGTTGGAAAAAGCAGACCGGGGTGTGTGGCTGAGCCGGGGCGGTCATCAGGGAAAGGAGAGTGAAACATGTCGAGGTAAGGAAGTGAGTCCCGACCGGGGTCAGTTAAAACTTGAACCAGAAGGTCGAAGTACACCTCCATATCGCAATGGTCCATACCGGTCGGGAAACATACTGTTGGTGCAACCTTAGGTCAAGGTTGACCTGGTTGACCCGACTCGAGGTGACTTGACTCGAGTTGTATTTTGATGTTTGACTTGGGAAGATTGTCGGTGCAACCTTAGGTCAAGGTTGACCTAGTTGAGTTGCATGTTGATGTTTGACACTCGTGAGAGAGTTCTATTCTTGATGTGAGACAAGAATAGATGGTTGGGAGTTTATTGGTCCAACCTTAGGTCAAGGATTGACCTGGTTGACCTGAAAAGTCCAAGTATGGAGACTTGGCACTGGAAAAGTCCAAGCAGGGAGCTTGGCACGCGAAAAGTCCAAGTATGGAGACTTGGCACGGGAAAAGTCCAAGTATGGAGACTTGGCACTGGAAAAGTCCAAGAAGGGAGCTTGGCACGAGAAAGGTCCAAGTATGGAGACTTGGCACGGAGAAGTCCAAGCAGGGAGCTTGGCACGAGGGAAAGTCCTAACTGGGATGTTAGGCAGTGTGGAAAGTCCTGGTGAGTGAAGCCAGACAGTGGAAAAGTCCTAACTGAGATGTTAGGCAATGAGAAAGTCCTAACTGGGATGTTAGGCAGTTGGAAAGTCCTGGTGAGTGAAGCCAGGCAGTGAGAAAGTCCTAACTGGGATGTTAGGCAGTGTGGAAAGTCCTGGTGAGTGAAGCCGGGCAAGGGAAAAATCCAGATGGATCAAGGGTGATCGGACATCTGGTGGGGAAAAGTCTAAGTGGGTCAAAAGGATTGACCGGACACTTAGCGGGGAGTGCTAGCAGGTCAAGGGAGTGACCAGATGCTAGGAATGATGTACCAACAGGTCAAGGTTGACCGGATGTTGGTGTGGAAGCCTTAGGTTTAGGGCTGAGAAGTTTGGATCGGTCTGGTGACCGATCCAGTGATACTGCGGTTGCCCTGATCGGTCCAGTGATCGATCGAATCGATCGATGGCTCATTGTGTCCGATCGGCCCGAGACCGATCGAGGCAACGCAACCTCGCGAGAAGAAAGTCGTGGTTCTGCTGACGATCCACCCATGCTGATCGGTCGGCGGACCGATCGACTGAGCTCGGGAGAAAGCGCTGATCGATCTATGGACCGATCGGGAGGTTCCTGATCGGTCCGACCCGATCGAGACGCCGATCGATTAGGAGGACGAAGCTGATCGGTGCGTGGACCGATCGGAGGTTTCTGATCGGTCCATGGACCGATCAGGAATCTCCTGATCGATCGGCTAGTTCTCTGCTCTTCTTCTTCGCAGGTATAAAAGAGGGCTACAGGACTTTGATGAATGCTCTCTCTGAAGCTACTTCTTCTTCCTTCTGGAAGTTCTCTCCTGCCTGAAGCTTCTGCTTCTTCTTCCTGCTGAGCTTTGTTGAGCTCGTTGGGTGCTAAAGCTTCGCGTGAGCTTCTTCCTGTTGCTGGTTTTCTAGCTAGGCTTGGATCCGAGAAGCTGCTGCTTCACCAGGGTTCCTGCTGACTTCAAGAAGGCAAGCAAGTGTTGTTTACATTTCTGTTCTTGTTTTCTTGTTCCTATTTGTATTCCTATTGCTGTTGCAAAGATTGTGGTGAGGTTTCTCCACCCACAAGGAGTATCTATTAGCCGGGTTTCCGGGGACTCATCCACCGACGGATTGGTAGGCTTCGTCCACCTTACGGACACGCCGAGGAGTAGGAGTTCATCTCCGAACCTCGTTATATGGTTTGTCTTTCTTCTCCTGTTTTCTTTCTACGTTGTATTTCCGCTGCACTAACCTAATCGTACGAAGAAACGAGAAAGATTGGGGTCGGCTATTCACACCCCCCTCTCTAGCCGTACGAGAGATCCCAACAAGTGGTATCAGAGCAAGGCCGCTCTTCGACGGATCAACACCCGTGGGAGCAAAGCTAGAGAATGGATCTCTATGGAGAAGACATCACCATTCCACCCTTCTACGAATGCGGCGACTTCGCGTATTGGAAGGTAAGGATGAAGTACTTTCTTATGACTAACATAATGAATTGGTTTTGTGTACAAGAAGGCTTTTCTCCTCCGGTGGATAGGGAAGGAAAACCTCTTGAGAAGAAGGAGTGGACCGGAGAACAAATTCACAAATCCGAAATCAACGAAGAGGTAACGAAAACAATTGAATTTTCATTACCTACTAATATTTTGTGTAAGATAGGTAAATACAACAATGCCAAGGAGTTGTGGGATAACTTGGCCAAGTACCATGAGGAGAGCTCCACTTCAAGCCATGAAGAGGAGCCTAGTGAGTCAAGTAGCTCACATCATGGAGGGAGCGAATTGGGAGTTGAGGGCTACTCAACATCCAAGGAAGAAGAGGAGGAGAGTTCCTCTTGCTCAAGTTCAGAGCAAGAAGAAGAAGTTTCCACCTCCGGAAGGGTTGAAGAAGAAAGCTCATCTCCATCCACAACCCTAGGTAACTCAAACACTGTGATTTCAAGCAAATTACACATAATGTGTTTTGAGTGTAGGGAACATGGACATTACAAGAGTAAGTGTCCAAAGAGGGTAAGAAAGACTCCACCGGCGCCAAAGGTCAAGGAAGCCGGAGTCCCGAAACGCAAGGGCAAGGAGCACATCGTGTGCTTCCAATGCAAGCAAAGGGGACACTATAGGAGTCAATGTCCAAGGGGGAGGCAACCTCACAAGGACAAGAGGCCAAACACATGTAAAGGGGGAGCTAAGGCAAACCCTAAGGTAACCTCTAAGGTTCATTTTTGCAATTCTAATAAAATGCATGCTAGGAATTTTATTGCACTTGTCGATAATAACAAGCATGATAACCTTAGGAATCAATACATGTGCTTAGGAGCTAAACATGTGAATCTAGATAAGGATAATTCTAGAAAGGCTAACCCTAGGATCAACCCATCTAAGACTAAGGATAACCTAGGTAGGAATCCTAAATCAACTAGACATATGCCTAGGAATACCTCAAGGAAGAGTGATAAATCAAAAATTGAGGTATTAGAGAAGGAGAATCAAGTCTTGAAGTCAAGACTTGATACTTTGGAAAAGACTCTTAAGAACATGGAGAAGTCATCTCTAGGGTTTAAGAGTCAAAAATCCAAGTCCAAGGACAAGAAAGGTTTGGGTCACAAACCTAAGTCCCAAGTGGTCAAGCCCACTTATCATAGTGTTCCATTCGATTATGGAACAAAACCTAGGGCTAGGAAGACCACCACCAAGGTCACAAGGGGAGTCACCCCTAGAGTTGATCTTGATGAGACCCAAATGACCAAGGCTTCAAAGCCTAAGAGGGTCATTAGGAGGGTTGCTAGGGAAGTCATCCCTAGTGAATATTTAGTGAACCCAATGAGCTCACATAGGTATTGGGTTCCTAGGAGCATCTTCTCTACCCCATAGATGGGTTAGAGAGTGTCAACTCCGATTAGAAGGGTAGTTAGCCCAACTTTGAGGAAATTGACACTCAAGGAGCATTTTCAAGGTTTTGTTAACCTTTGAAAATGAAATAGAATTACTAGTTACTCCTTGAAGAGCTAAATGTGCCTAATGGTGGAAATATCATTTTTAATCTTAAGTGGCACAATTTGAGGAAAACCTAGGGAAATACCATAATTGGGATTTTGGTTTCTCTTAGGGATATAAGGGCAATCTAGGATTAGATGTTAAATTAGCTAAGTGATTAAGGATACTTAGATAGGTAATCTAGGTATTTCATTTGTGCTAACTTACCATGATTGTTTGCCATATGCCATGTCATGACATCATATTTAATTTATGATCATTTGAAATGTCATGATAATGCTTAGGTTATTTATATGTCATGCTTTAGTTAAAATTCAAACTTTATGCCATGACATCATGACATTGGCACATGTTTTCATTTATGATACCATTTTATGCCATGTCATCATCTCTTGCATTAATAATCAATTGAATTGATTTAAGGATGAAAAACACATTTTGATATTGAGATCAAATTTGTGTTTAGAAAATGCATGAGAACTTAGTCTAAGATACCTAAACCCATATCTTACATCAAATTGACTTGAATGTGGTTTGATACACCTTAGATGTGTGTGAGATATTAGGATCATGAGTTAGGATCAAGGTGCATTGTCCTTGTACCTAGATGACCCTAATTCAAGAAATTAAGGATCATAGGGAAAGCTTGTGTACAAGTCATGTACATCTAGCCCTAAGATTATGGTCCTAAATTCAAATGGTTTTAAAAGCATTTTAAAATTGATTTGAAAAACCTTGATGAAGCTTTCCTAGTGATAGCATTCATCATTGAACATTGTGATACAAAGTTGAGTTAAACTTGAACTATTTCAAAGTTTTCGAACTTTGTATCAAGATTTGAAAATGGAAGTTATTTTCATAGAAAACTATTTTTCCTTGATAGTATATGTTATGAGGAATGTATCCTCGAAATTTTACGATTTTTAGCATTTTCTGTAATTTTCTGTGAGTTTCTGAACTTCTCCCGGGGAGAAAATCAGAAATCTCTGATTTCAGAGGCTGGATCGGTCACCGGACCGATCCAGGGAAGGCCTGATCGGTCTGGTGACCGATCAGTGACGATCCAGTGCGATCATTGAAGCGTGGATCGGTCTGGGGACCGATCCAGGGGGCTTCTGATCGATCTGAGGACCGATCAGTGCGTGCCAGTTTCTGATTTTCAGCAGGTGTCTGAAATTTCAATTTTTGGGAGTGAGTTTCGGGTTTCTAAAAGTTTGAAACTCTCCAAGACATTGTTGGTGCAATGGTCAAGGGGGAGTTGACCTTTAGGGGAAGTTTTACCTAATTGTCAAGGGGGAGTTGACTTTTAGGGGGAGTTTTTACTCCTTAAGACTTTTGAGGATTAGTGATATGGGATTATCACTAAGTTGATTGTTGAGTTTAGTATCAAGGGGAAATTAAGAGTTTCAATGAAAGGTATGGGACTTTCATTAGGAAGAAACTTTTGACCTTGATACCCTCCTTTTTCTTTTTGATGTGTGTCAAAAAGGGGGAGAATTATTGGAGAACCCAAGTTAGGTTATCGGGTTAACCTAAGGGGAGAATGTCCAGAGAATGTTCAAGGAAAGAACATTGGACATTGGAAGATGAGTGGAAAACCTAAGTTAGGTTATCGGGTTAACCTAACTTGATTATTGGTTTTGTCAAACATCAAAAAGGGGGAGATTGTTGGTGCAACCTTAGGTCAAGGTTGACCTGGTTGACCCGACTCGAGGTGACTTGACTCGAGTTGTATTTTGATGTTTGACTTGGGAAGATTGTCGGTGCAACCTTAGGTCAAGGTTGACCTAGTTGAGTTGCATGTTGATGTTTGACACTCGTGAGAGAGTTCTATTCTTGATGTGAGACAAGAATAGATGGTTGGGAGTTTATTGGTCCAACCTTAGGTCAAGGATTGACCTGGTTGACCTGAAAAGTCCAAGTATGGAGACTTGGCACTGGAAAAGTCCAAGCAGGGAGCTTGGCACGCGAAAAGTCCAAGTATGGAGACTTGGCACGGGAAAAGTCCAAGTATGGAGACTTGGCACTGGAAAAGTCCAAGTATGGAAACTTGGCACTGGAAAAGTCCAAGTATGGAGACTTGGCACGGAGAAGTCCAAGCAGGGAGCTTGGCACGAGGGAAAGTCCTAACTGGGATGTTAGGCAGTGTGGAAAGTCCTGGTGAGTGAAGCCAGACAGTGGAAAAGTCCTAACTGAGATGTTAGGCAATGAGAAAGTCCTAACTGGGATGTTAGGCAGTTGGAAAGTCCTGGTGAGTGAAGCCAGGCAGTGAGAAAGTCCTAACTGGGATGTTAGGCAGTGTGGAAAGTCCTGGTGAGTGAAGCCGGGCAAGGGAAAAATCCAGATGGATCAAGGGTGATCGGACATCTGGTGGGGAAAAGTCTAAGTGGGTCAAAAGGATTGACCGGACACTTAGCGGGGAGTGCTAGCAGGTCAAGGGAGTGACCAGATGCTAGGAATGATGTACCAACAGGTCAAGGTTGACCGGATGTTGGTGTGGAAGCCTTAGGTTTAGGGCTGAGAAGTTTGGATCGATGCGTGACCGATCCAGGATATCTGCGGTTGCCGATCGGTGCAGTGATCGATCGAGAATCGATCGATGGCTCGCGGTCTGATCGATCGAGACCGATCGAGGCAACGCAACCGCGAAGAAAGCCGTGGTTCGGCCGACCGATCCACCCATGGCTGATCGGTCGGCGGCACCGATCGGGGCATAGATCGATGGTGAGGCCGATCTATGGACCGATCGAGACGCCGATCGACGAGGATGATCGATGCGTGGACCGATCGGAGGTTTCTGATCGGTCCATGGACCGATCAATCCCAGCTGCGACGCAACGGCTAGTTCTCTCTTCTTCTTCGCAGGTATAAAAGAGGGCTCAGGACTTGATGAATGCCTCTCCGAAGCTACTTCTTCTTCCTTCTGGAAGTTCTCTCCTGCCTGAAGCTTCTGCTTCTTCTTCCTGCTGAGCTTTATTGAGCTCGTTGGGTGCTAAAGCTTCGCGTGAGCTTCTTCCTGTTGCTGGTTTTCTAGCTAGGCTTGGATCCGAGAAGCTGCTGCTTCACCAGGGTTCCTGCTGACTTCAAGAAGGCAAGCAAGTGTTGTTTACATTTCTGTTCTTGTTTTCTTGTTCCTATTTGTATTCCTATTGCTGTTGCAAAGATTGTGGTGAGGTTTCTCCACCCACAAGGAGTATCTATTAGCCGGGTTTCCGGGGACTCATCCACCGACGGATTGGTAGGCTTCGTCCACCTTACGGACACGCCGAGGAGTAGGAGTTCATCTCCGAACCTCGTTATATGATTTGTCTTTCTTCTCCTGTTTTCTTTCTACGTTGTATTTCCGCTGCACTAACCTAATCGTACGAAGAAACGAGAAAGATTGGGGTCGGCTATTCACACCCCCCTCTCTAGCCGTACGAGAGATCCCAACACATACAAGGTAATAAGAAACTAACGAGCTAAGGGGAGTTTAAAAACAAGTAGTCATATTATAACATATCATAAAAGAGTTAAAGGGTCCTACATAATAATAAGTTTAGAAATGCAAAATCGTCGACAATCTTTTAGCTACATTGCCACATCAAAGTTCAGCATACATTGCCGCATCAAAGGTCAGCATCAGTAGGAGGCGCGGGGAGGAGAAAGAGGTCATTGTCATCCTTGAAGGTAGGATACGACCCTGCAGGAAGCTCGCTCATCAGGCGAGCAGTGTCCAAGAAGTTTTCCGAATGGGCGGAGCGAAGCAGACCCTGCTCAAACATTTGACGAGCCCCGCCGGCCGCGCCGCAGCATAGAATAAGGTTCATCAAACCTCCTATCTTCCTCAAAAAGAAAGGAGATGTGACGTAGCATAGCCTGTACGCTCTCAGACAACCAGCTTCACCTGCTTGATAATCTGCCAGCTCTACCCGGGCCTTCTCAGCATTGGCTTGGGCCAAAGTCAAATCTTTTTGACTCTGGGAAGCATTCGCCTCCCAACGGATCGGTCTGCAGTGATTTGATTGTAGTTTGGCTGGCCTCCCAACGACTTTGGATGACTTGTTCCCGGTCGGCGCTGGAGGCTAGTTGACCCTGAACATCTGTTAAGTTTTTCTGAAGAGTCTCTTGAGTTTCTTGTAGACTCTTCAGATCAAAGGATAGAGTGGCCAACCGGGTGTCCTTCTCATCCAATTCAGCCACAAGTGAGCGACGCCGCTCCCCCTCAGAGGCCAGTTTGGACTCGCTGGTCTTCAGAGCCGCCTCCAAGGTCTTTATTTTGTCAAAAGCTGCATGGGAGATGTTTCGGGCAGACTCGGTAGACTCCCCAATCAATCGAAGATACCCCGCCAAGTCCCCGGGTGTCGGGTTGAGTGGGTCGCAGGGAGTAAGTGGTAGCTCCAATTCTTGAAGGCGAGCCTTCAGCACCTCATGCTCCCTCTGCAAATTGGTTGTATATTGAATCACACTCAGGCTGGCGGAACAGGCCTGCATAAGACACAATGGGAAGGATTATAAGGAATTCCAAAGGAAGAGCCCTGAGAAAAGAAAAACTCACAGAAATTATCTGGCGAGAGGCGTGATCCAGCCCCTCCATCGGCAGATTGTTCCAAAATTTTTGATTTCCTGATCGCCAGGACGTGGCTAACTCGCCCTGTAGCTAAACTAAGCCAACAGCGGGAGGAGCATCTTCTGCAGCTTCTTCGACGACATCAGGCTTGATGGAGGAGGGCAGGCGCCAAGAGGTGGTGAAGGCATACTTTTTGGGGATTCTCCCCCGGGTTCGAGAAGTGGAGGTCGGAGCGGCCACAGGAAGTGAGGCGGACAAAGTTGCAGAGCTCCCGGGTTGGTCCATTACGGGAAAAGGGATCTGCCCAGGAGAGAAGGCCTGAGCAGGAAGAGAGGCCTGCTCGGGAGACAGAGCCCGAACGGGTGTCGGGGCTAATATTCTGGGCGACAAGGTGGTAACCTATGGTCCAAGAGCAATCTCCCGGTCGGGAGTAACAACCTTGGCCTCGGAAGATTGAGAGGCTGCAGATGAATGCTGGCCAGAAGGAAGAGGCGGAGGAGACGCCTGAACCGCGAGAATAACCCTCTTCCTTTTGCGCTGGAGGTGTAGTCATTTAGTGGGAGGGGAAGAAGCGGCTCATTCTTCCTCGGCATGTTCTAATGTGGCAAGGTCTTCCATTGAGGCAGCATCTAAGGGAAGAGTGGGGGGAGCTTCTGCCCGGGATGGCGCTGGAGGGGCAGACTGTGAGGAAGCTGCTAAGCCCGGTTTAAGCTCCACACTCAGAGCTTTCAAAATGGCGAGAGATTGTTGTTTTATATTTGAAGAATAGGCCTAGAGCATAGCAGCCTCTGCAAAGTGAAAGAGAGATACCTCAGTTAGCGAAGAATAGCAAGAAGGAAAACAGGGTCTTACCTAATGGAGCCCCTATCTCTGTAGGAACTGGGCTGAGCCCGAAAGAATACAAAAAGTCTTCCAATAGTATTATAGACAAGCAAACGCTCACGCCTTGTAGTTTTTCTAAAGCGGCGTCGCAGGAAGACTAATGTTGGTGCACAAGGAGATTAGTAGGAATGTCAGAGCGCCATTGGGTTGGCTCGACCAAGGGCTCAGGTAGTCTAACAAAGAAAAAACGAGATTTCCAACCTTTGTTGGAAGAGGGCATGTCAGAGAAGAATTTATAACTAGGCCTAGCTTACACCATGAATACCCCTGGTTCATATCGTTTGAAGGAATAAAAATGATAAAATAGTTGAGCGGTCAAGGGGATTTGATATATGCTACACAGAATGACGGTGCCACATACAACTCTGAAGAAGTTGGGAGCAAATTGAGAAGGGCAGATACCAAAGTATTGGCTCAAGGAGGAGATGAATGGATGTATGGGAAAACGAAGGCCTCCTAGAAGCTGGTCCTTGAAAACAGTCATGAAGCCTTCAGGAGGGGATGCAGGATGTTCGCTGGGTGAGGGGACTCGAAGTTCGTAATCCTCGTTAAGTTTTAGGTTAGACTGGATTACGGACAGGTCATGGTCGTATATGTCACATATGTAATAAGAATACCAGAAGGAGGCCTTACCGTCCGCCATTATCAAAGTGAGAAAGGTTGAAGAAGAAGTCAGTCGAAAGGGGGAAGAGCACCAGGCGTGAGGAGTTGAGAAGGGGAAAGGCTAAGGCACCAAGGACAGCAAAACAACGAAGTGGCGAAGGTAGTCGAAATGCTCAAGACGACGACGGTGGACTGCCTTTAGGGCTTATAAAGTGGGTTTTCCTGGGGAATATCGAAAGATGAGTCGACTATATTTTTGGGTAAAGCGCCCAATGCCATCCGATCATAGAACGACATACTCTTATGGGAAGTCGTGTACAAAAAGGAGTTGAGTCGGCGGCGTCATACGACGTAAGCAATAAAGGCGTGGGACAAGTGTCACCCCCCTTGGAAGCGTAGTAATTATAGACGTGATAAGAAAATCATGAGAGGAAGCGGGCGTACGGAAGCGTCTGCCATGTGATCTTCTCGGGAAGCGGCGAAGAAAATTGGCGGGAAATAAATTCGAATGTTGTAAGGCTACACGGCGTCACTTTCCCGAGGGTTGAGTAAGATTTTAATATTTTTTTATCTTCAACGTCTGATACTGTATATCTCTTGACAGCAGACGGGGTCAAAGTCGTCCCTTCAAGCAATCCCTGGTCGGGAACTCACCCCCAGGTCGGAAACATCTGTTCCCGAATAGGCTTTCCTAAGAATTCCCGATTGGTTGTCCTAGACTCTCGCCCCAGTGCGAGTTATAAGTGAGCATGACTCTCACGCCCAACGACCTTCTCGGTCGGTTGTTCTAGACTCTTTCCCCAGTGCGAGTTATAAGTGGGCATGACTCTCACGCCCAACGACCTTCCTGGTCGGTTGTCCAAGACTCTCGCCCCAGTGCGAGTTATAAGTGAGCATGTTTCTCACGCCCAACGACCTTCCCGGTCGGTTGTCCCAGACTCTCGCCCCAGTGCGAGTTATAAGTGAGCATGGCTGTCACGCCCAATGACCTTCCCGGTCGGTTGTCCCAAACTCTCGCCCCAGTGCGAATTATAAGTGAGCATGACTCTCACACCCAACGACCTTCCCGATCGGTTGTCCCAGACTCTCGCTCCAGTGCGAGTTATAAGTGAGCATGACTCTCATGTCCAACGACCTTCCCGATCGGTTGTTCCTGACTCTCGCCCAGTGCGAGTTATAAGTGAGTATGGCTCTCACGCCCAACAACCTTCTCGGTCGGTTGTTCCAGACTCTCGCCCCTGTGCGAGTTATAAGTGAGCATGACTCTCATGCCCAACGATTTCCCGGTCGGCTGTTCTAGGCTCTTGCCCCAGTGCGAGTTATAAGTGAGCATGGCTCTCACGCCCAACGACCTTCCCGGTCGATTGTTCCAAACTCTCACCCCAGTGCGAGTTATAAGTGAGCATGACTCTCACGCCCAACGACCTTCTCGGTCGGTTGTCCCAGACTCTCACCCCAGTGCGAGTTATAAGTGAGCATGGCTCTCACGCCCAACGACCTTCCCGGTCGGTTGTTCCAGACTATTGCCCCAGTGCGAATTATAAGTGAGCATGACCCTCACGCCCAACGACCTTCCCGGTCGGTTGTCCCAAACTCTCACCCCAGTGCGAGTTATAAGTGAGCATGGCTCTCACGCCCAACGACCTTCCCGGTTGGTTGTCCCAGATTCTCGCCCCAGTGCGAGTTATAAGTGAGCATGGCAATCACGCCCAACGACCTTCCACGTCGGTTGTCCCAGACTCTCGCCCCAATGCGAGTTATAAGTGAGCATGACTCTCATGCCCAACGACCTTCCCGGTCGATTTTTCCAGACTCTTTCCCCAGTGCGAGTTATAAGTAAGCATGGTTCTCACGCCCAACGACCTTCCCGGTCGGTTGTCCCAGACTCTCGCCCCAGTGCGAGTTATAAGTGAGCATGGCTCTCACGCCCAATGACCTTCCCGGTCGGTTGTCCCAGACTCTCGTCCCAGTGCGAGTTATAAGTGAGCATGGCTCTCACACCCAACGACCTTCCCGATTGGTTGTCCCAGACTCTCGCCCCAATGCGAGTTATAAGTGAGCATGACTCTCACGCCCAACGACCTTCCCGGTCGGTTGTCCCAGACTCTCACCCCAGTGTGAGTTATAAGTGAGCATGACTCTCACGCCCAACGACCTTCCCGGTCGGTTGTCCCAGACTCTCGCCCCAGTGCGAGTTATAAGTGAGCATGGCTCTAACGCCAAACGACCTTCCCGGTCGGTTGTTCCAGACTCTCGCCCCAGTGCGAGTTATAAGTGAGCATGGCTCTCACGCCCAACGACCTTCCCGGTCGGTTGTCCCAGACTCTGGCCCAGTGCGAGTTATAAGTGAGCATGACTATCACACCCAACGACATTCTCGGTCGGTTGTTCCAGACTCTCGCCCCAGTGCGAGTTATAAGTGAGCATGGCTCTCACGCCCAACGACCTTCCCGGTCGATTGTCCCAGACTCTCGTCCCAGTGCGAATTATAAGTGAGCATGACTCTCACGCCCAACGACCTTCCCGGTCGGTTGTCCCAGACTCTCGCCCAGTGTGAGTTATAAGTGAGCATGACTCTCATGCTCAACGACCTTCCCGATCGGCTATTCCAGACTCTCACCCTAGTGCGAGTTATAAGTGAGCATGGCTCTCACGGCCAACCACCTTCCCGGTCGGCTGTCCCAGACTCTCGCCCCAGTGCGAGTTATAAGTGAGCATGACTCTCACGCCCAACGACCTTCCCGATCGGTTGTCCCAGATTCTCGCCCCAGGGCGAGTTATAAGTGAGCATAGCTCTCACGCCTAACGACCTTCCCGGTCGGTTGTCCCAGACTCTCGCCCAGTGCGAGTTATAAGTGAGCATGACTCTAACGCCCAATGACCTTCCCGGTCGGTTGTTCCAGACTCTCGCCCCAGTGCGAGTTATAAGTGAGCATGACTCTCACGCCCAACGACCTTCCCGGTCGATTGTTCCAGACTCTCGCCCCAGTGCGAGTTATAAGTGAGCATGGCTCTCACACCCAATGACCTTCTTGGTCGGATGTCCCAGACTCTCGCCCCAGTGCGAGTAATAAGTGAGCATGACTCTCACGCCCAACGACCTTCTCGGTCGGTTGTCCCAGACTCTCACCCCAGGGCGAGTTATAAGTGAGAATGGCTCTCACGTCCAACGACCTTCCCGGTCGATTCTCCCAGACTCTCGTTCCAGTGTGAGTTATAAGTGAGCATGACTCTCATGCCCAACGACCTTCCCGATCGGTTGTTCCTGACTCTCGCCCACTGCGAGTTATAAGTGAGCATGACTCTCATGCCCAACGACATTCTCGGTCGGTTGTTCCAGACTCTCGCCCCTATGCGAGTTATAAGTGAGCATGACTCTCACGCCCAACGACTTTCCCGGTCGGCTGTTCTAGGCTCTTGCCCCAGTGCAAATTATAAGTGAGTATGACTCTCACGCCCAACGACCTTCCCGGTCGGTTGTTCCAAACTCTCGCCCCAGTGTGAGTTATAAGTGGGCATGACTCTCACGCCCAACGACCTTCCCGATCGGTTGTTCCATACTCTCGCCCCAGTGCGAGTTATAAGTGAGCATGGCTCTCACGCCCAATGACCTTCCTGGTCGGTTGTTCCATACTCTCGCCCAGTGCGAGTTATAAGTGAGCATGACTCTCACGCCCAATGACCTTCCCGGTCAGTTGTTCCAGACTCTTGTCCCAGTGCAAGTTATAAGTGAGCATGACTCTCACGCTCAACGACCTTCCCGTTCGGTTGTTCCAGACTCTCGCCCCAGTGCGAGTTATAAGTGAGCATGACTCTCACGTCCAACGACCTTCCCGGTCGGCTGTTCCAGACTCTCACCCCAGTGCGAGTTATAAGTGACCTAAGCTCCACGCCCAAGGACTTCTTTTTTCGGTCAGCGCTCCTTATATTCGCCGAAGCAAAATACAACAAGCCAAATTCTCGTGCCTAACCAGTCTGTAAGCCGTATTTCCATTGTTTCTGATGAATATGAAAATTCACAGGCATATTCTCAAGTGTCTTAGTTGCTCAAGCCTGGGGATCATATGTTGTGAGGTAAGAGGAAGGTGGGGTAAGCAGGTTATCCTTATTATTTTTGCTATTTTTGCTAGAAATATTAGAGAAACGCAGGTGTTTTATAGAAACATAATGATACCCTTGCAAGAGGGTGTGGGGCTACACTAGGAGTGGAGCCCAAGAAACAGGTTTTATTTCGTTAACAAGGTGAACATTTTTTAATGGTTTACATTGCTACCAGATCCAGAGGCTTGATCCTTTCTGGCCAGATAAGCTTGAGCTCTAGTTAGATCTTCCTTAATAAGATCGAGGGCGTGCTTTAGTTGCCCAATAATCTCATCTTTGATCCGTCCTTCCTCTTTCAGGAGCGCCACCTCATCCTCATGTTTTATCTTCAAATAGATAATATAGTGAACCTGGCTCTGGAAGTCTGATTAAGCTTTAAGCTTGAGAGCAATTTCGGCCCGGGTTCTGGATTTGGCGGCCAACCAGAGGTTTTTCATTTCATGAGTAAGGGATGCTTGAAGATCTTTGCTCGCAGTCATCTCCGGCAAGGTTTCCTCTTTCTGAGCTAATAACTCCGTCAGATGGGAAATTTGCCGAAGCAAAGAAGCAAGTTCGCTGGATTCCGTTGCAGGTTCCATGGAGGCTTGATGCTCTATTGACAAGAGGGTAGCTTGAGGAAAAGATGAGGAAGGTATACTCAGCCCTTTTATAAGGAAGGAGAAGGTGAAGGGATTTCCTCGGAACTTGAGTTGACGCTTGGAAAATAGTGTAACATTTATAGGAGAAGAGTAGGCTCGGAAATTGAAGAATCAATATACACACAGAACGATTCCGTTTATCTCCTAGGACGGCAAGAAATTTTGAAGAAGATAGACGAAAAATAGGTCGGCAGAGGATGCAAGAACCAGGTCAGGTAACAAAGGGACTTGGGTCTAGTCAGTCGGACTAGAGCCTCCTTCGACTAGAGTTGAGGGGGAGGCTTGTGATACGGTGCATTATCGTGGGGTCAGTAAGAGGATGTGGTTAGGAGTCAAGACCACAGGATGGTCAAAAGACAAGCTTACGTGGAGATCAGAAGTCTAGCCCCCGTGGAGGTCAGAAGTCAGGCTTATGTGGAAGTCAGAAGTCTAGCCCCCGGGGAGGTCAGAAGTCAAGCTTACGTGGAGGTCAGAAGTCTAGCACCCGTGGAGGTCAGAAGTCAGGCTTATGTGGAGGTCAGAAGTCTAGCCCCCGTGGAGGTCTGAAGTCAAGCTTACGTAGAGGTCAGAAGTCTAGCCCCCATGGAAGTCAGAAGTCAAGCTTGCGTGGTCGCACTACAACAAAAACCCTCATAGACATCGGTTTTCCACCGGTGTCTATTACATTTTCGACCGATGTCTATGAAGCCGATGTAAAAGGTCTGCCATTTTAGACATCGGGTTAAAATCGGTGTAGTATCACTTAACGACACCGGTGTTCGAATCGGTTATTAACCGGTGTAGTATCACTTAATGACACCGTTTCATCAACGGTGTAAAACCGATGTAATATTATATGTTAATAACACGTGTTTTGGCAGCGGTATACAACCGATGTAATATTAATTAATAACATCGGTTTTGCAGCGGTGGAAAACCGATGTAATATCGGTATTTTTCACAAATTTGATTTCCAAAACAATGAAAAATCGACAATAACAAAAAAAAATACACAAATATTCTTCATTCAACAGTATCCATAAAATACACAAATATTCACAAATTACATAAATAATCTTCTTACAACAGTATCCATAAAATACACAAACATTCTTTTTACATCAAAAGCTAATAGATATCAGAATCATTAAGGTAGAACATTCTTTTAACAACACATCAAGGTAGAACCGCACTTCAAATGTAATCTAGCATGCATTCAGCCCACTCGAACCGCACTTCATCAATTTCAACTCTGGAGTACTTGAGATTTGTAAACTGTAAAAACACATAAATAATATATTAGTAAATCAAGACCAAAAATCATAGTTGAAAAAGTAATAAGAGCACCAGGTAATAAGATGACTAATTTGAATGCTTAAAAGGAGACACATTCATCATTTATATCAACCACATCATATAGTGATAGATTTATCATTCCTGGGAACTTAATATATTCCAAACCAGAAATTATTGCAACAAAATTTTCTCATAGTTGTAATTTAATTAATCAGTACTTGATGGAGGTTCAATCTTTTCATATTCAGAATATCATTCAAACATCCTGGTGTAGTAACAATGATATCAGCTCCACGATCCAACTCTCTTAACTGGGGTCCTTTTTAATTACTCAGTACTTGAGAAGTGCCAATGAACGTAGTCTTGGTACTTCTTTTTGAAAATGGAAAAAAGATATTTCCAACCTCTCATCAGAAAGTCCTGCCAACTATAATGATATGACTAAAGATTTTATGTTTTTGTGAAACATGAGTAAAAGAGGGTGGAATTGGAATAACACTTGTTTAATTATGCACAAACAGCTAAGAATTTTGAATTTAAGTAATAGCAATAAAGTTAAACTAGATAACTTGGACAATGTATGATTTGAACACATCAGAAACAATTCAAAGAAATGTCAATCAATCAAAAAAAATTAAACCAGTAAAAATCTAGCAAATATGTGCATAATTTTGAAACATAGATAATGAAAGACATTATAACTAGGGAGTCAAAGCTTACCAAAAATTACTATCATTCTTGTTGAGAATTAATGACAAACAACTCTTCTTCATACTCCATTGCGTGTAATGAGCATTCCCTTTCAATTAATAAAAATTCCTGAAAAATATATGTCCAGTTAATTTCTTTTGTCGCATGTTTTGTTGGGGAGCTGGCAGTGATACTCAAGAACAGTTCAAATCAATTTTCACGGTGTAGAACTCAAACTATGATGATTTGTTTATTCACGTAGAATGCGGAGGGTAATACCTGTAACTGGTGATGACTAAACAAATGAAGGATTCCATATTCCGAAGAAGCAACTAATTCTACAAGTGCATCATGATGATCTTTTAAATTGCCCATTTTAGCAAGAGAAACTGACACCTATTGGTGAACAAAAAAGGACCAATAAAGATTTGTAACACCATGGTGTATGTCAAGGAACACAGATAGCAGAGAAATAAAAAAGTATCGAGGTTGAGATTCTAATTAACCTGCATACAACGAAGAATAATTTATGGTAGACAACACCTACGATTAAGCCCTTTCACTATGTAATTAGTAGGGTTTATCAATAGATCTTCCTTGAAATACCAAGCATCAAGCCGAAATATCTCCATTCTCACTCCAGGTTGAAACCGATTAAGCTCACCTGAAAGATAAATTATTGACCTTCTCACAAGAAAATAACAATAGTGCATATTTAGTGGATTATGATACCAATACCTTTGAAACCAGCAGCCATGATAGTGGCAAGAAGTCCACCATCATTAGCTTCATGAAGTTACCAAAATAAAGTAAATAGTCATATATATAAATCATAAATAAAGTTACCAAACTAAAAATTCTCATTGTCAACCCAAATCCCATCACAATCTCCACGAATACAAGGTGGTTCATTGTCATCAGTTTCGTCAATATCCATTGATGACATCCATTTTGTGAAGCATTGGTAGTGAATTGAAGGATCTCCCAACTTAGCATCAGTGATGTATTCAAAATACTCTCTATTTGTCCTCGACCGCAATGACAATTTTAAGAAATGCAATGTTGAATATCAATTACATGAACAATTACCTATTGGTTAAGACAAGGCACTTTGAGAGATTGCTTCGGAATTGAGTGGCAACAAGGGACACAACCTAAAAAAAAGTTCCGACTAAGTATAAAGTTATAATCACATCTTGTGGAGTTTGAAAGTATAAAGATAAATTTAACATGGACCTGATGCATCGCAACATAAGCAAAACCTTTTTGTAGGAAAACCCTGCGGCCAACAAATAATTCTGGCACTTCTTCAAAGGGTGCCTGCATGTAGACACAGGTCAGTAGAAACTAAGGAAACATTGTTGTAGTAAAAAAGAGAGTTTAGACTAAAAACAAGTAGATAAATGGTACCTTAAAAAAAAGTGTATTAGCTGCAAAAAACAATAAAAATTTGTCAAATTACTAGACATAACAATAAAAGCTATAAATGATTGAGCAACTGGTATCTGTGTTACTTTCAAACAGAACAAAACAATTTATAATCAGTTCCCAGGAATTTGATAAGAAGATAAATTGACAAATATATATTGCATCACAAGAGTTTTAAGATGACTTATTGAAGTTCAATCTTGCCCATTACTAGTTACTAGTAGCATCACAAATGTAAATCTGGTAGGTAATGACATACCATTCAACGGTTGACCAATAGAATGCGCAACTTGGTTCAATTTTTCCTTTACAGTCTGCAATGCAATAAAAAATATTTTCCTATAAGTACTAAAAGACATCCTAGATAAAACCATGGCCAAAGAACATGAGAAAAATGCATCTCGATAGAAAGAGATGTCTAAAAATTTGTAGTATTGTAATATGACCAAAAATATGGTGCATAAATTTGTAGTCATACCTCGAATTCTGCATGACTAATAGCCTTATAGGGTAGCTGAAATTTAGACATGAGTGACCTCTACGAGCAATAGAACATAATTTTGGTAAATGAAATTAGATAAGAGCTCCAAACCTCATACAAGGTATCCAGAATATACCTATGACTCGGGGCTTTCTAGTCGGAATCAATAGCAGAAAAGAGAAGTCTCCATGGAAAGAAACCATTTCCTTAATTCATCCCTAGGAGGTGAAGGAGATAACACTCAGGAAAGATAGTGTGATATCAAAATAAAACATGACCATAAAAATCAAAACCTACATTCTACAATATGCAAGACGGAGAACGAAGTGTGAAATGATATCTTTGTTCATGACCTCTGATGGATCTTGATGCCTCATATGTGCCCTCCATAGTTCAGTTACCTAATTTTCCCAAAATAAAACATATATTTAAAAGTAAAATGAGCGATCCAAACAAAATCACACACAATACCAATTTCTCTATCTCTTCGGCCCTTTTTCCTTGGGGCAAACCATCTGAAATACCCTGCAGGACTTCATGAAAACAATCGAATATAAGTTACCAACAGAGCCAAACAGACGCAGGATAGGGAAGTTGATCAAGGAAGGGGAGGTATACAACGAACCACAAACCCTAGAAATGGGAAAAGATGAGGTTTTGCAAGGTACCTCGGAGGCGATCTATGGCGTAGAGTTCAAAATCTTCCATCCAGACCTTGAGGGAGTATACAACGAACTACAAACCCTAGAAATGGGAAAAGATGAGGTTTTGCAAGGTACCTCAGAGGCGATCTATGGCGTAGAGTTCAAAATCTTCCAACCGGACCTCGAGGGAGTATACAACGAACCACAAACCCTAGAAATGGGAAAAGATGAGGTTTTGCAAGGTACCTCGGAGGCGATCTATGCCATAGAGTTCAAAATCTTCCAGCCGGACCTCGAGCGCAGGCGCGGAGCGGTAGAAAGAGAGTTTAGCCGATGTTGTCGAGGCGGCAGCATGAGTCGATTCCCTCTATGATCGAACAATCTCCATTCCCTACGTCTCTGAATGCTCCGGCAACTGAGGACTCGGGGGTTATTCGTGTGAGGGTTTGGCCGGATTTGTGGGAAAACTAGAAAAGGCAGAAAGCCGTGTGTTGATCCTGATCGGAGAGGAAGGGGCCTCGATCTAGGAAGGGGAAGAGGGAGATGAGGCTGAGAGAGATGGCTGGACGGCCAGCGGCGAGGAGGAAAGTGGTGGTGGAGTCGTGACGGTATACGGTGGACGACGCGATATAGGTTTAGGTTTGGAGGGAAGAATGAAATGTTGCAAATTTTGGCTAAGTATTGGTGGAAAAATTAAAATAGTTTATTTTGGTTCATTAACACCGGGTTTTAAAAACCGCTATTAAAATCGGTGTCTATTAACGAAAAAAAAGGCGCTCATAGACATCGCCTAAAAAACCGATGTCTATGAGCTAAAATCTGCACTCATAGACACTGGTTTTTGGAAAAATCGGTGTAAAATACTCAAAGACATCGGTTTTTACTTAAAACCGTTATTGTATCACTGATGTCTATGAGGGCTTTTGTTGTAGTGTCGTGGTCAGAGTCTCAGCTGGTGGGGCAGTCAAAGGATAGGATTACAAGTTGGACTAGATCCATCCTTGATAGAAATCAAGAATGGGGCTCACAGGCCAGGTACAGTTGAGAATTGGGCTCACAGGCCAGGTACAGCTGAGAACTGGGCCCACAGGCCAGGTACAGTTAAGAAGTGGGCCTACAAGCCAGGTAAAGGTGCAGAGGGAAAGGCCTCTGGCATAGTATAGACCTGGCGTACAGGTCGGAACGTACAAGCCATGGATAACAGTAGACATAAGCAGGTCGGAATATAGACCTGGCATACAGGTCGGAATGTACAAGCCATGGATAACAGCGGACAAAAGCAGGTCAGGATACAGACCTGACGTACATGTCAGAATGTACAGGCTATGGATAACAGCGGATAGAAACAGGTCGGGATACAGACCTGGCATACAGGTCGGAACATAGAAGCCATAGATAACAGTAGACAGAAGCAGGTCAGGATACAGACCTGACGTACAGGTCGGAATGTACAGGCCATGGATAACAGCGGATAGAAGCAGGTCGGGATACAGGCCTGACACACAGGTCAGAATGTACAAGCCACGGATAACAGCAGACAGAAGCGGGTCGGGATACAGACCTGGTGTACAGGTCGGAACGTACAAGCCATGGATAACAGAGGACCGAAGCAGGTCGGTTTACAGACCTGGCTTACAGGTTTGGACTTATATCCTCATGTCATGGGATAAAGGGATTGAAGAGCACAGGTCGAAACTCAAGATTAGTGGAAGCAGACTGATGCACACAGGTCAGGATTTATAGCCTTATGGCTCAGGATACGTAGGTGGAAGCAGACCGATGCACACAGGTCAGGATTTATAGCCTTATGGCTTAGGATACATAGCTGGAAGCATCGGTCAATACACTGATGCACACAGGTCAGGATTTATAGCCTTATGGCTCAGGATACGTAGGTGGAAGCAGACCGATGCACACAGGTCAGGATTTATAGCCTTATGGCTCAGGATACGTGGATCGATAAAACGTACAGGTCGGGATGTGCTAGCCAAGGATACAGGTCAGGATGTCTATCCTCATGGTCCGAGATAAGCAAAGTTGGAGGCATGCATACAGGTCGGGACAAACAAAGTCAGACGTACAGCTTGGAAGTAGGGATAAATAGAACTGAACTAAGGTATACAGGGTGCGACACGTAATGCCAATAAGAGACAAGACCGATCAGGGTTGGCAATAGGAGATGCATAAGACAAGGTTCAAAGCACAGGTCTGGAGGCGATGTCAGATCAGGGTTAGCAAGATATCAGAACGAGGTTAGCAAGTGTAAAGGGCCAGCGTAGCAATCACGAGCGGAGGATGCTAGGCACTACAGGACAAGCAAGCAAGGGAATCGTAACTGTCTGTCAGAGAATAATCAGTATGTTAGGGAATATGCTAACAGTAGGGGCTCATTACCCCTTTGGTTCTGTCGCAGGCCTATGAGGAGGTGTCGCGTGTCATTCACGGCTAGACAAAGTCTGACAGCCGACATTCCCTGACACCCGCTAGACCCCAGAAACATCCGTTGCAGTATAAAAAGGGATGCTTTGTCCCTTATGCAGGTACGCTCACTCGTCATTTCTTACTCGTCTTTACTTTTCGTCCTTTCTCTGTGCTTCTGGGGAAAAAGTACCTGACTTGAGTGTCGGAGGGTCTGACCCGGGGACTTTTCCCCTGGTTTTTGGTCTCTAACGACTCGTGGGCTCGTCTGAGTGTGCGCAGAGCCTTAGCATCATCATCCCGGTCATCATCCTTCGTCATCCGCCCATGTGAACCCTTCCGGAGGGTGCTAGGTCGATCGGACGCCGCAGCGACTTTCCGTCAACCTCCAGTACATCGAGGCCCGCCTTCATCCGACTCAGCTTCCGGACGGGATCAGTTGACATCACCCCTTACTTGGCCTCAGTCATCGACATCATCCCAGTCTCATTCTTAGTCGCTGACATCCTCCTTGTCTCAACCTCATATCCCAACATCCTCCATACCTCAGTCTTAGTAACCAATATTACCCCTAGCTCGGCCTCAGTCGCCTACATCGTCCCGATCTCATCCTCAAATCCCGACATCCTCTATGTCTCAGCCTCAAATCCTGACATCTTCTATACCTCAGTCGTAATCACCAACATCGCTTCTAGCTCGACCTTAATTAGTCTCCGATATCGTCCCAATCTCAATCTCGGATTCCGACATCCTTCTTGATTTGACCTCGGTCATTGATTTCATGTATCCTCAAGGTTACTCAGCATCGACCTCATTTCTTCATCCTCAAAACAGGCCCACACCCTTCGTTGGCCTTCTGAAAATGCACAAGCCATATATGGATAAAGAAACAATATAACCACCTCAATAATGAGACTATTTCTCCTAGGAGATACTGACAATGATTGCAAATATTCCAAAAGACGTGACATATAATAAATGTAGAAGCGGTCTTATGGTTGTTAGATTTCATCTCTTGGTTGCCCTACTTCAAATTGTAGGCATAATAGATCTCATGTCAAGGTTGACCAAACTCAGGTTGACTCGAGTTTGAGTTTTGATGTTTGATTAAAATGTTAGTAAGATGTCAATTAGGTTAAAGTTGGCTGGATACTTGACAATAAAAAAGAGTCGAGTAGGTCAAGGTTAATTGATATTTGATGATAAGAAGTCAAGTAGGTTAAATTTAACCGGATACTTGATGATGTCAAAAGCGTAACAAAGAGTTAATATGAGAAGTCAAGTATGTCAAGGTTGACCGGATACTTAATGATGTTGGAAGTCTAACATGACATTGGCATGAGGTAAGAAAAGTCCAAGTGAGTCACAGTTGACTGGACACCTGGTGATCAGAAGACCAACAAGAAGTTGGCATGAAGACAAGAAGTCCAAGTGAGTCACGGTTGACCAAATACTTAGTGATCGAAAGTTCAACAGAGAGTTGACATGAGAAAAAAAAGTCCAAGTAAGTCACAATTGACCAGACATTTAGTGATCGGAAATCCAACAAGTAGTTGACAAGAGAAAATTCTAAGTGAATCATGATTAACCGAACACTTAGTGGTCAAAAGTCCAACAGGGTGTTGACTTGAAACATGAAGTCCCGGCAGGTCAAGATTGATCGGATGTTAGGCAACGAGGAAGTCTCAATATAGTAAACATTTAAATGCTATAATTTTTAACTCAAATATCAAAAAAGACAATTTTTGGTGAAAAATAGAGCTCATTCTGAGATCTATAGTTTTACTAGTTAACCAATTGATTAGCGATTAGGGAAATCGATTGGTAGCTTATTTAGGGCTGATAGAAGATTCTAAATCAATTGGTGACTAGCAATCGATTGGTGCAATTGATTGACCAAATAAAAATAGTTGTTCTAGGTCGAAATCAACCCAAACAACAACCATATAAATAGGGTTTCGTTTGGAGGAGAAGGCGTCAGTCCTTAAGAGGTTAGAAGCAAAGTGTTGTTGCATTTCCAACCATCAATAGACATTCTAAAGCAACAAAGAAGCAAGAAAAGCAAAGTTGATGCAGGATCAACATAGGAGTATTCAATCTTCAATGGGTCATAACTTTTGACTCGTGACTCAAAATTAGACTTTGTCTATGCTCATGCATGCAGACTTTAGAGATTTATATTTATTAGGGGAAACTCATAACCATTAAGTTTTGGGCCAAAAAATATTATTTAGGATTTTTTGGAGGATCCAAATATCTTTTTTCTATTTTTATAATATTTCATGTATTCTTGGTATGTTAGGTATTTATAGGTTAGGGTTTGTTGATAAGCATTATGTTTAGCTATTTGAGTTCTTTTTTGGTAAAACCTAGAGAATGGAGGATTGCGCTTTGTTTTCAGCACTTTCTCTTCTTACCTTTCTCCTCAATTTTCCATTCTCGTTATCCCGCAAGATAATTATTATTCTTCCCGACGTTAAAGTGTTCATTGTAAAGTTGTTTTACTTGTCATTTGTATTTCTATTTTGTATTTACTTCTTTTGTTCTTGTTAGAACAAGGTGTAACAAACTTCTCCTCCTCCAGAATGTATCTAGAAAGGAGAAGTACGTAGAGGGAGATTATTAGAAGTAGGTCTTATATTAGTCACCTAAGAAGCAGAAATCAAGTAAAAGTTTAGAGTTATGCATGTAGAATCAAGTTTGAATCAAGGTTTCCACTGTTCATTCAAACGATGAGCACGAGATCAAGACAAGAAGGAATAAGAGTTATTCACCCCCTCTAGCTCACACAGGTCCTAACACAAACACGTGGCACTTAGTGAATGGAAAGATAGCTAATGTCTGCCAAGTTTGATTCTTTCATTGTCCATACGAGAATGATAGAGGAGAATGTAGCATCTAATGTAGAGATGTTCTTCTTATAACTATATAAATACTAGAGAAGGTAAGCATAGGAGACTTTTCTTAGCTCCACTAAGCTCTCTCTCTTCTTCTTCTTCTTCTTCTTCCGCCTCTAGTATGTTTCATACCTCAAACAAACTCTAACTTGAGCGTCGGAGTAATCTGTCATGATCTCTCTTCGATATCATTCTAACTCTCTATTGAGGTGTTTTTAGGTCCTCTCATCCTCCTCACTAATGGTCACATCATGTCGTTTATAGGTTGATTACTTGACCATCCATGGTATTTAGTTGAACCACTGACCAAAGAAAGATATGACCATTAGTCTTTAGTTGGATGGAAATTATAAGAGGAAAAATAAATTAAAATAAAAATGGCCGATTTGCATCTTTATTTATCAAAAAAAAAATTGGAAAGATAAAGAAATTCAATTCTATACTATTATTTGTTCTATTTAATTTTATTTATATCGATATCTAATAAGATGGACAAAAATTAAAATTTATAAATATTTAATTTGTAAATACAAATAACTAATTGAGAATATATATTTTGTGCGATTTTTTATTTTAGATGGAAAGGGTGGAGAGGGAGATGTTGGTGTTGGGTATATAATATTTAATCTAGAGTTTTGATATATGACTAAGGTTAAAGTTAGATTAGTTATGATTTAACCAGTTGTATTAAGTTTGTAGATATAGGATACTTAACAAGTGTTAAAGTCTTGGTTGTAAACCAGACAGTGATTAAGTCCTAGTCGATCTAGACATATAAAATCCTGATTGGGAATCAGGCATGAGTTAAGTCTTTATTGGAGATTAAGTAATAAATTTCTAACTGGAGGTTAGGTAAATTAAGTCGAAGTGATTAAGATTTGATAGACAAATTCCAATTTGGGTGCTAGGTGAATCAAATCCAAATGATTAAAGCTTGACAGATAAATTTCTAACTGGAGGCTAGGTAAATTAAGTTCAAGTGATTAAGGCTTGAAAGATAAATTTCTAGCTGGGTGCTAGGTGAATCAAATCTAGGTGGAGTTAGTTGGGAGTTGAAGGCTTGGGAAACAAGTCCAAATGGAAGCAGTTGGGAATTGCGGCTTGGTACCTCAGTTTAGATGAGTTAGCTGGAGACTGAACACCTAAACTCAATATAAGTGTGAGTAACTTTACATTTTGTATCCTTCCTATTTCGTACAACAACTATAGGGAAGTATGTTCAATAGTTCCAAGCGACCAGATGTAGTTCAGGGGTTGACTGACAAGTGATAATTCTTGATGAAGGGATTTCAGAGGGTCCAAGCGATCATATAGAGTATAGGCAATCGAGAATACGGGCAACTAGAGCAGCTTCCAAGTGATCAGTAAGGCTCAAAGTAACTGGAAGAGTCCTATATAAGGAGTTTCGAGGCAGAATTTGAAAATCACTCATCTACACAGAATTCACTCTTGTTCTCATGCTCTAAGTGCTCTTTCGCCTTCTATCATACATCATGCTACGACTTGAGCTTCATTTCGATCGGTAACACCAAGAATAACATTTTCATTTTTATTGTATTGCCTAATTTTGTATTATGCTTAATTTTTAGATTCTTTTTCTGTAAGGTTTCTCAACTTACGAGTAATTAGAAATAAGAACCATATTTTATAACTAATGTGTGTTTATACTTCTTATTTGATTTACTAACTTGTATACTTAAACGGTTAGCTAAATCTATTGCATGCTTTCATTACGTTTGTCTTACTTGATTGAATTAGACTAAGTTTAATTTATTTCTATTGTGTTACTCTAATTGATTTAACTGCTTTAATTACTATCTGCTCATTTTTTTTAAAATTTGTAATGCTATTCACACCCACTCTATGTTGGGTGTCTCTACGCGTGTTTTATAAAAAAAAATTCCTAAATAAGCAGCGAAAAATAATAATTTTCTAAATTATTACAACACATTCACCATACACATACAAGATACAACATGTGTCGACATAATCATAGAGCATAAAATTCATAAAAAGAAATTATCCCTTCTGGATGACATTAAGTGTGAATGATATTAACTAGCAAACTTTACAAAATTTATCTTTATCGATATCTACATTGAGATATCTTGATAAGATGGCTTCGTTAAGTCACAAGTTCTTCATCTTCAATTGGTACTAGATAAACGTGGAGACGAAGCAATTCAAGAGAGATTTTGGCTCGACTTTATGCCCGGAGGCGAGGGCAACTCGAGGACAAAAAATGAGGTACGACCAACAACTTAGCTGACATAAGGGAGAATATTCAACCACAATAAGCTATTGTTCGGAAGCTTGTGTTGTTGTCCGATGATAGCTGCTTATGGTACCGGCGGTGGTTAGCTGCTGTCAGCAGTGGCTAACTGCTGCCAGTGGTGGTGGCTGGGTGATGGCATAAAGAGGCGAGAGCACCTCTTAGTCGGCTACAAAGAGAAGAGGGAGAGGAAGAATAGAGGAAGAGAAATCCTAATCCAATTAGGTTTTCTCCAATTCAATTCCAATAATTATATCCTCCTAATAAAGGGGTATATTTATACACCTCTTCAATGACATAGGGAGCAAGTCATCTCTCAAACCCAATAACCAATTACAACTTGATTCATTACCATTAAGTTTGGTTCAAAATCAAATCAACTTAATTCATAATTAAACCAAACTTTTTGGTTTATTATTAAACTACAATGAATCTAACCTTGCCTACAAGAGGCATGGTCCACTATCACTTCTGTTGCGCCAAACATTTTCCATATTTGCTCCTAGTTTGGTCCTACCAAACTTAGTATTTCTTAATCTGATAATCCAATTTTCAAACTTATTTTAATTCTTTCAGATATACTCATAGTGCATGTGACTAAAAAAAATTCCCGATTTATGTTGACAATTCACAATTAATCAATAATTATGAATCGATCATGAGTGACACCTAGTAGTACATCATGATCCTCAATTAATCAAAAAAATTACAGTTGATTCTAGAACCGATTCTAAACATTTTAACAACTACAGTTATTCATGTGTTTATCCTTTCACTCATCTTATATCGACTTAGTTCAGAACATGATATATGTGTCAGTTCCACTAGACTGACTAAGTTTCACCTATCCCAAATAGTAGTTCCTTGTCTTATGAATTCAAATTACTCAAACATGTGTCCAAGAATGTTGGTGCAATATCTCCTGGGTCAGGTTGACTAAGCTTGAGTTGACTCAAGCTTGAGTCTTAATGTTTGGGTTTCGATGTTTAACAATACATGGAGATTGCAGATACAATCGTCCGATTGGGGAGATTGTTGATACAATTCTCCTCTGGTTAAGGACTGGCAATTAGATGTGAAGAAGAGTCAATAGGTCAAGGGTTGACTGGATACTTGACTGGAAAAGTCCTAACTAGAGGTTAGGCAGTTAGAAAATCCTGGTGAGTAAAGCCAAGTGAAAGACCTAGTGAGTGAAGTTAGACAGGTGAAATATCCAAGAATGTTGGTGCAATATCCCCTGGGTCAGGTTGACTAAGCTTGAGTTGACTCAAGCTTGAGTCTTAATGTTTGGGTTTCGATGTTTAACAATGCATGGAGATTGCAGATACAATCGTCCGATTGGGAGATTGTTGATACAATTCTCCTTTGGTCAAGGACTGGCAGTTAGATGTGAAGAAGAGTCAATAGGTCAAGGGTTGACTGGATACTTGACTAGGAAAGTCCTAACTAGAGGTTAGGCAGTTAGAAAATCCTCGTGAGTGAAGCCAGGTGAAAGACCTAGTGTGTGAGGTTAGGCAGGTGAAAAACCCGGTGAGTGAAGCCGGGCAGTGGGAAAATCTTGGTGAGTGAAGCCAGGTGAAAACCCTAGTGAGTGAAGCTAGGTGAAAGTCCTGGTGAGTGAAGTCAGGCAGATGGAAAGACCTAGTGAGTGAAGCTATGCAGGTGAAAGTCCTGGTGAGTGAAGCAGGTAGATGGAAAGTCTTGGTGAGTGAAGCCAAGCAGATGGAAAGCCCTAGTGAGTGAAGTTATGCAGAAGGAAAGACCTGGTGAGTGAAGCCAGAAACGTGGAAATCTAGGTGGGTCAAGGTTGACTGAACACCTAGTGTTTGGAAAGCCCAAGTATGTCAAAAGATTCACCGGACACTTAGCACGAGGAAATTCAGATGGATAAGGTTGACCGGACATCTGGTGGCAAGTGGGTTATAGGATTGATCGGACACTTGGTGAAGAAGTCCCAGCAGGTCAAGGTTGACCGGATGTTAGGCATGAAGAGTTCTAACAGGTCATGGTTGACCAGATGTTGGAATTGGGAACCTTGGATTTGAGGTAAGCAAGTCCAAGGGAGGCCAATCGATCAACCAATCGATTGGATTGTAGTCCAATCGATCAGTCGATCGATTGGCTGTGTGCGCGATCGAAGGTTGGCCCAATCGATCGACCGATTGATTGGGAAGTGAAATCGTGCACACAGAAGCTTACCCAATTGATCAGCCAATCGATTGGGCACCGCCAATCGATCGGCCGATCAATTGGAGAACTAGAAATCGCACAAAGTCGCGATAGAGGTTGAATTGATCGGGCGATCGATTTAGGTCTTTTCTAGTGAGCACAAAGGTGCTCTGAATCGATCGACCGATCGATTCAAGCCTCCCTAATATGGAATTTATTTAAGAAATATGTGATAACAAAAGAAATGAATAAAAGAAAGTGAGATAGCATTTATAAAAATTATGCAATCCTATGATAATGTGGTCTCGAAAGAATAAAGCAAGTTCTAGAGTAACATTAACCACGAGTGCATCACACATTAATAGGAATAATAGGCTTTAAAAATATCCTCACTAGGTATATAAAAATTATCATTTCAATCTACCAACATAGAATCCATCATCAAGTTATAATCACATGCAATCCGAGAATCCAATCATAACAATAAATCATCAAACTCGACAATCAAATTTAACTAACTTTTACAATTTCTAAAATAATAAAAAGAATGCATAGGGAATTTATTACGAAACCCCAACTAGGCAAGATAAGAAAGAAATAACGTGCAAAAACAAATAAAGCAGACAAAGCAAAGAAATATATACAAGCAAACAGAAAAGAGAAGTGAGATGGAACCAACTCCCCTGAATTTCTGGTGGTCGGAGTCGATTCAGTTTCAACAGCCAATCTGGAAGTGGTAAGAGATGGTTCATTTGAAATATCCACTCCAGAAGCTTGATTATTGCATAGAGTGTTAGGACTTTCATCAAGAGATAGAATGCATCCTTGCGTGATTGATTGCAAATGAAATGCCTGAAGAAATCTTGTGCACTAAAAAGAGGATGTAATTCTTGCACGCATACTATGTAAGATTGACTAGAAATAATAACAAAATCAATAGAGCATGAGTCACAAGATTTATCACATCTATTACAATCAAAATGAACTACCTCTATAGTATTTCCTAAAGATTCAGAAGAAATATCAACCTTACCATCTTGAAAGGTATCTAGAGGTTTAAAATAGTGAAAACGACATTATCTTGGTCAGGTGAAGGGTCTAGCTCTGGATCAGGTAAAATCAACGGAGGTGATTTCTAAGTCTCCCCTACACTTCCATCATCAATATATATAATAAAAGGCTCAATTGTCTCAGCTGGTGGTGGAATAGTCAAAGGAAATGATTCTTGGCTCTCCCCTACACTTCCATCACCAAAAACACCTGCAACATCAAGAATATCTGAAATGACAACATCATTGACAACAACAATATGATCATAATCAACTACAACATCACAATATAAAAAACTAGAAGAGTCAGTAGCATAATCAAAGTCAAGGATATCACAAACTCTACGATCCATCTCCTCGAAAATTGATGCAGTAGGTTGATCTGAATGCAACTGTAACTGTGTCGGTGAATATATCCTTGGCTGAAATTGTGTTTCTTATTGTTGACATAATTTTTGTAACTACTTCCTAAAATCATGCTCAAGATGATGCTTAAAATATGACTGGTAATGATTGGACCACTTAAAATTCCCTTGTTGTATGATCCCATATCCGAATCCTGCAACGAAATTATACCTGTCCTACTGAGGATAAGGCTAATAATACTAGATCCTGGAAGGAAATACACTAGCAAATGAGTGAACATCCTCGGTAATAGTCGGTCTAGTTCCATATTGTTGATAATTTACAGCCATAATTTCAATAAGTTCTTTGGCTTAAGTTGGTGTCTTGTTAACTAGAGCCCCTCCACTAGCTGCATCAACTATACTCCTGTCCATGGGAAGCAATTCCTCATAGAAGTATATAATCAGTAGTTGATCGCTTATCTAGTGCTGAAGGTAACTAGCAACAAGTTCTTTAAATCTCTCCCAATATTCTTGAAACGGTTCTCCTACGAATTGCTGGACTCCACAAATACTCCTCTGAATAGTTGCGATCCTAGAAGCAGGAAAGAACCTCGCCAGAAATAATTTCTTCATCTCTGACCAACTGAAAATTGAATTGGGTGGAGAATAATACAACCAATCTTTTGTTGAATCTGCCAGTGAAAATGGAAATGCTCTAAGTCTGATGTCTTCTTCTGATATACCATGTGGGTTCCATGAAGAGCATACTATATCCAATTCTTATAGATGCTTGTTGGGATCTTCACCAGATAGTCCATGAAACTTCGATAATAAATGTGCAACATGTCATAACTCGAAGTCTGCCTCTAAACCAGAATATCTAATACAAAAGGAATCATCTTATAAGTCTGGTACCCAAAGTTCTCTAAGAATCTTTTCAGTATTCTTATTCATTTTGCTTAACAAATCTAAGGTCCTAAACTGAACACACTAAAACTCTGAAACTACCGATACAAAAGAGGTTTCCTGGTCTAACCTGAAACACTTATGCAAATACAATCAAAAGACACAGGAAAATATACAAGATAGTACACATGGATACAAGAGATAAAATAATTAAATCCTAACCATACTTTTTTTTTATAGAAAAACTGAAACAGTGGTCTAAATGATGAATTTGACCAAAATTGGTCTTTATTCATGGTGCAACTGTCAGTATTCTCCCCTTACCCTTTTTCTTCAACCTGCAAAGTTCAAGAGCAAAAGAAAGATACTGGTAGTTACATCGAAAGAAAGATAAAATAACAAAGCAGAAAATAAAGAACAAGATAAAAGTAAACTATGTGCGGTCTAAAAACAAACAAACACCACTTAGTTCCTTGACAATGGTGCCAAAATTTTGATCACAAGTCTGTCACACCCGCAAATCAAATTAATTCATTTCTAATTAACCGAACCCCCTTAACCTATACTAAGGTAGTATAGTAGAGGGTCCAGATCGTCTCTCACGTGGAACTAGTGATAGGGCATTCATTCTCAGACTAAATCAAATAAATGAGATTTTGGGGTTTTGTTTTCTTATCCTTATGCAGGAAATGAAACCCTATCCTACAATAATGATGAACCCACCATGCAATGTCACTCTACACTGTAGACTTCACCATGAACAGAAATAAATGCGAGACATGAAACTAGATTCTAGCTATCTATCAATGACAGACATGCATTGCATTGTCACTCTACAACTCATGTTTAGTCATCAATAGATCTAATAGAAGAACATAACAAGTAAATCCAGGAAAGTAAGAACAACATCTAAGTAAATGCAATAAAATAAAATGATCTATGTTGGACCCCATAGTTGTTTTGATGTGATCAACCAAGTTAGGTTGGGTCCTGTTTAGTTTTGATCCTTGTGTCTAAGTGTGCAGGACCTTAGGAGCACAGGCAGTCGAGCAGAAGACGCGGGTAGCGAGAAGGATGGCACGGGAAGGGAGCCGACGGACTCGGTGCATCCGAGGGTCGAAAAGTCTGCGGAAGATTACATTGGTGGACGAGAAGAACATACACGACGTTCGAGGGACGAGAAGCCGGAGCGGAAGCCTGCTCGAGGAGAAGGGCGGAATTAGGTTCGAGTGAGCCCTAATTCGGTTGGCCACAGTCAACCAAGCGAACGGAGTAGCGAAGATCTAAAGGAAGGTTAGAGTTATTTATACGCTGCAGGTGGAGGGCACCCTCCATGAGGTATAGGAGGCACCCTCCATGATGTATAGGAGGCACCCTCTATAAGGTTTGGGAGGCGCCCTCCATGCTTATGGAGGGCGCCTTTGACCTAGTCTTTATAGCCATTTAGCAGCGGATAAAGCTTTATCCACTGTCTCGCTAGAGGCACCCTCCAAGCCCCTTCAAGCAATAGATAAGATTTTTCATAGGCTATAAAAGGACCCCTGGACCTAGGAAAGATACAAGAACTTTAGAACAACTACTGTAATCATTTCCTAGAGATTTTCTGAGTTTTTCAAAGAGTGTAAGAGGCGTATCCGCCTACAGAGAAGGAGATATTTCTAGTAGAGCTTTGTAACCACCTTGGATTAACAACCACCTAGGTTGTAACCAAGTTAAATATGTTTGCCTCTTTTCTTTTTAATTAGTTGTTCATTTCAGTTTATTTTAATTGTGATATTGCTACTAATCTTGGTTGGAAAGAAGGGAAATGTTTTATTTTTGTTTACAGACACTATACCGTCTCACCGGCCCCGCCGCTACGCTAACAAGTGGTATCAAAGCTCAACCACCTCAGAAGGACTAATCACCAACTTAAGCATCAAGATCAAGACGATGACCAGTAGAAGCATTCATCCACCAAAGTTTAAGGAAGACTTCGCTCAATGGAAACACAGAATGGAGGTATTCTTAAAAATAGATTTCAAAATTCTTTTAACAATGAAATATGATTTTACAGTTCTAAAAGAAAAAGAAGAATATCGGTGAATGAAGAAGGAGCAAGTTGACTTCGTGGCGAATGTTAAATTAAAATTCCATCTGCTCAACATTCTTCCGCCCCAGGAGGTCAATCGAATCGGCAGTTATGACTCAGCAAAGGAACTTTGGGAGAAGTTCCTGGAACTACACGAAGGAACTTCCAAAACAAAGCTTGCGAGACGGGACATGCTCCGGAATCAACTGACGAACCTCCGAATGGAAGAAGGAGAGTCAGTAGCACAACTACATAGAAGAATCAAGGAGCTGATCACCAGACTAACAAACCTCAAAGAAACGATAACGAATCGGGACGCACAAAGGTATACTTTAAATGCATTCCCAAGAACACTCGAATGAACAACTATAGTAGACTCCTACTATATATCCAAGGATCTTGAGATAAGTACTTTAGAAAGTTTTTCCTCTACTTTCGAATTACACGAATCTCGATGCGTAGGACAAAGGAAAGGACCAAGTCAGAACGTTGCCCTGAAAGCAAGAACCAATGATTCAAACTCCGAAGAATCAATTGATAAAAACGAAGTATCCCTTTTGGTAAGAAAATTTAATAAATTTATTCGGTCTAATAAGTTTAAATCGCAGACAAAGAGGGATTACCGAAACAAAAGAAAGGTCTGATGCTACAACTGCAACAAAGAAGGGCACATCAAGGATGACTACCCAAAATTAAAGAAAAAAGACAAAGAGAAAGAAAAGTCCCAAAGACCAACATCCTCCAAATGCAAGAGTCTGAAGGTCACATGGGATGAATCATCGTCCTCTGAATCTGAAATCGAAGCATACGCTGGACTAGCCCTAACATCAATCCATCAAGAAGAAGATGAGACCAGCTCAGAGATGAGCATAGATGAAGGGGGAGGAACATCGGAAGAAAGCATCGATGAAGGGAGAGCATACGAAATTGAGGTAAGTGAGATACATGCTCTATCTCCCAAGCAGTCCTTTAAATTTATTAAAAGTTTTACTAAAGATCTAGTTAAACTAGAAAAGGAAAATGCTGAATTGAAATTGAATTTACCAAAAGCATATCCTCTACAATTGTATGATAATCTAAAATTAGAAAATGAAAAATTAAAAATAGAAATAAAAAATTTTAAAAATGACCATACATGCTTGAATAACTTTCAAAATTCAAAACTTAGAATTTATGGTAAATTAAATTGGTATATTAAACATCACTAAGGTCAACTTAGAAAAATTCCCAGAGAATATGTACCCCCCAAATTTTTAGTTAACCCAATAAGAAGGAACCTATATTGGGTTCCAAAGTCTTACTTAGATTAAACATTTTTCTAAGGCTTTCAAAAAAGATTAAATGTTTAAATTCTTTATAAGACTTTGTCTAAAAGTGGTTGATGATCCAATAACTAAGAAGGTCTAGTGCCTCGCCACAGCCTGGAAGCCAATTATTGAATTAAATATTTAATTAACAAATTGATAAGTTTGTGTAATTGATTAAGATAATTGCTTTCAAAGTTTGTCAATCTTAGAAAACTCCTTAACTTAGAAATTTCTTTTACTTGTTTTGTTAATCAAGTTTTTCCTAAAACTTAAATTCTTACCCTAGTTTTTGATGTGATTAAAGGAGGAGAAATAGGTACAAGTTGAGGGGGAGTAGGGGGAGTTCGGATTTTTTAAAATTTTGAATTCAATTCAGTTTATCTTTTACTTAGTGTTGTAATTTCTTTTATTGCAAACTTTATACTTAAAATATTTTTTTATTTTGTCTGTTATTACCCTAACTTGAACTTGGGTTGATGCACATCAAAAAGGGGGAGATTGTTGAATCCCATGGTTATTTTGATGTGATCAACCAAGTTAGGTTGGATCCTATTTGATTTTGATCCATGTATCTAAGTGTGTAGTAGATTAGGAGTACAGAAAGTCAAGCGGAAGACGCAGCTAGCGAGAAGGATGGCACAGGAAGGGAGCCGACGGGCTAGGTGCATTCGAGGGACGAAAGGGCTATGAAAGAGTACACTGGTGGACAAGAAGAACGTATGCGACGTTCGAGGGACGAGAAGCCGGAGCGGAAGCCTGCTCGAGGAGAAGACCAGAAATTGTGTCACGCCCCAGGTAGTCCCTGTCAGAAGAAATTTCGACAGCATCTCCCCTGTACGGGTGACAATATGAATCCAGAATACATATATCTATACCTCGGCCACACACGGCCGGAACAATACAATACAAATAAGAAACAAACCACGCAGTTTATATCAACATTCCACACAGTTCAACATATAATCAATCCACGCAGTTTAATAAGGAAGGACGATATAGAATCCTCGAAGATATATGTAAACATCCTACTCCACTACAACGAAGAAAACAAAGTCCACGAAGTAATGAAAATATGCGCAGCGGAAAACCAAAAGTAGTAAACCCAAGTGTTCGATATAAAGTCCACAATACAAACCCACAATACAAGTATATAAGATGCAAAAGCAAAATATAATCCGACAAAGAAAATTCTCGCGATAATGGGGCTAGCGACTGGAATATCTTCCGACGGCCTCAATCTAAAAAATAGTAACAACGGGGTGAGTTCAAAGAACTCAGCAGGTAATCCAATAGATATGTACAGCAACATATAGCTACCAGTAACATCCTATGGTACAGAATCCTAACAGTATACATATATAATACAGTCTCCTAAGTATAACAGGTATGCATAACTAAATAAACTGCAGTAACCAACAATAAGCATGTAATACAATCTACTGCAAGAATATTAAGAAGTGCATAACTGAAATAAACTGTACTCACCTGCGAGGCTTGGGCGAATGACTGTGGACATACACAGATAAAGATAGTCAGAGCAAATAAGCATATATCCTGTATGCATGTCAATCATATGCAGTCACCCAAGTGCACCATCCAACATGCAACAATCACAATAAATACAATCTGTGCATATGATGCAATATGACATGGTCACCCCTGACGCCAGTCAGACATCTCACACGCGATGGTGAGACCGAGTGGGTAGGGCTGTGACACCGTGCACTCTGCCGTCACTACCCCTGATGAGTGACCGAGTGGACGGGATGCTGTCGGAGTACACCTATCCTCCTACCTCAAACATAGTGAGGGAGCACAATGCTCTCATCTCCCGGTACGCAATGACAGGGAGGGATCCCGGCTGCAACCCCGCTGTATCGTGCTACCCATGAGCACCCCGGCGGTGCACCACCGAGCAACCTGTCATACACACCCTGAGTGTTGTGCCACTACCCATGCAGTGGTCACGCTGTGTGCAGGCCCTCATGTAGCCGGCCAACGAGGTCAACAATAATGGAGTCGTCAATCGCCCAGCATGCAATCATGCAATATGGTGCGTGCGGCTACAGTATGTCATACCTGAACATATCCTCCTCCATATGCGTAGGTGCCAAAAAAAGTAAACGCATATATAACAGAGATATAAGCAACATAAATCCAACAACATATAACAAGTACCTACAGCAACTAATCCAGTGGAAAGTAACACTAATCCAGTGGAAAGTAACACTCAATGTACCTATCCATCTCCATAAACATATATATACATGGCAAAAGATAAAAGCATCCAGTTCTAAAGTAAAACAACTAACAGAAGAAGCATGTGATAGGTATCAACTAAGCTAAGACCAGGGAAGAGATAAATCTACCATCTACCACTAGTAATTATATATAAACTATACATATCATAAGACAGTATCAAAAGATAAGTCAAAGGGTACCCGCCTCAAATAGAAGGTACAGTCAATCCAAATCCGAAATCGAGATGCCCGTCTCGAATCAGAGTCCTGTGTAAACAAATACATTTACTTTTATTTAGCTAGAATACAAACAAATAGCTAAATAAATCCTAAATAGAAATTTAGGGATAAACCCTAAACCATATCCCTCAACCTTTCTAACGGTTAATTAGGGTTAATTACCTTAACCCCAAACAACCCTTTAGATCGAAGTCCAAAACCTAAATCCATATAATCTAATTAATCTACACAACCTAATGATGATTAATTATCAGTAGGTATCAAGATCATACCTAATCATCTAACACATGATCTAACAAATATCCAAATTCGAAACATGATCTACAACATGTTCCAACCAAAATTCAATTCAAACCTTACCCTAATTCAATACATGAATCTAATTCATCAATACATCATGTACTCAATTACTCCTACAAATACCTTAATTAAGCTGCTGGACTAGATAAGAACCTCAATTAACAGACACTGTTAATTGCTGAAACCAGAGGAGCTACTGGTTGGGTGCTGCCGAAACCAAGAAAGCCATAGAACCTCACAGACCTAATCCATTGATCCACAGCAGCCCAATGCTTCCTTTAATCAAGAACCGTAAGGTCATCACAAAAGAAAAACAATCCAACAAGATCCTTAAATCTACATAATTCCCAACATTACCTCAATTGATCGTCTCTAGAAAATGTCACCCGATCCAATTCGTGAAGCAGAGTATCGAAGATGCTTCTGACCCCCAATCAACAACAATGAAGAAGGGATCCAAGATCTGACCTGGGATCACCGAGAATCAGAGAGGAAGAGAGCAGAATCGAGGAAGAAGATCTAGACCTATATCACGAATAGGATATACACTTACCTCCCAGATTCGGCTAGGGCACAACTTTGTTGTCACGACAACGGATTGGAGCCAACCGAAGAGATCTAGGGCACGGTTGCACAAGGAGAAAGGGTTCGGGTGAAGCTAGCCCCTCTCTCAAACCTCCGAAGGAAAACCCTCGCCGGCGATCGGGTGGATCTCGCTCGATCAGTGGCGTCGGCAGGTAGGCATCAATAGGGATCACCGGACCTAGAGCCCGGAGAGAAAAACACCAGTTGGACTTGAGCTCAATGAGGGTCGATGCCGGCAGAGAAGGTCACCGGAGCTGGAGCCTTGCTCCCGTCACCGTCGCTAGTCCGCGAGAGAGAGAACAGAGAAGGAAGAAGGGGAGATCGGGGAAGAAGAGATCGGGATCGCGAGGGTTGGGTCGGGTGGATCGATGATTTGGGGGGGAAAGAAAAGAAATAAAGGAATTTATATATTAACACATTTCCTCACTTAAACGGGTATCCCAAACAAGCTTTATCCGAACCCGAAATTGATCCCCTCAAAACTCGTCGTACGAGCTCCGAAAAATTCTCAGAAAATTCCTAAAAATTCCAGAAAAATTCTATAAGGCTATTTTCCAAATAACCCTATTAATTAAATTTTCCGAGATCTCACATCCTCCCCTACTTGTAAAAATTTGGTCCCCGAATTTCGCTATAACCAACAGCAAACACTAGAATATAACCAAACGGTATAAATGCTGAAAGAAACTCTAACCCACATACCTCAAGTAAAAAGATGAGGGTATCGAGCTCAGATCGTATCCTCCAGCTCTCAAGTAGCCTCCTCGTCAGAATGATGCTGTCATCCGACTTTAACCAGTCGGACAGTCTTGTTCCGTAGCTGACGCTCTATGTGATCCAGAATCCGTACCGGAACCTCCTCGTAAGTGACGTCAGGCTGAACAGGAACTGATACATCTGACAGAACATGTGCTGGGTTGGATACGTATCTCCTCAGCATAGATACATGGAATACATCGTGAATGCCAGCTAGAGATGGTGGTAGCGCCAGATGGTAAGCTACTGCTCCAATCCTCTCCAAGATATGGAATGGCCCAATAAATCGTGGAGCTAGCTTACCTCGAAGACCAAATCTCTTCACCCCTTTCATGGGTGAAACTCTCAAAAATACATGATCACCAAAAGAGAACTCCAGGAGTCTCCGTCTCTGATCAGCATAACTCTTCTGACGGTCCTGAACCTCTGACATCCTCCGTCTAATAGTACGAACCAACTCTGCCTCCTGCTGAGCTCTCTGAGGTCCTAACAGCTGGGCCTCCCCAACCTCCTCCCAGAGGATGGGTGTCCGATACGGTCTACCATACAACGCCTCAAACGGTGTCATCTAGATAGCCGAATGATAGTTGTTGTTGTAGGCGAACTCCACCAATGGCAGGTGGTCCTCCCAACTGCCTCCAAAGTCCATAACACAAGACCTCAGCAAGTCCTCTAAAGTCTGAATGGTCCACTCTGACTGCCCATCTATCTGTGGATGGAATGTCGTACTGAAACGGAGCTGTGTGCCCAAAGCCTGCTGCAGACTCTGCCAGAACCGGGACGTGAATCGTGGGTCTCTATCTGATATAATACTCAAGGAACACCATGTAACCTGATAATCTCACGACAGTATAGCTCTGCTAATCGATCCAGAGAATCAGTCTTCCGGATCGCTATAAAATGTGCGGATTTGGTTAATCGGTCAACGATTACCCAAATCGCATCATGGCCTCGCCGAGTCGTAGGCAATCCCACTACGAAATCCATAGTAATATGCTCCCACTTCCACTCTAGAATAGGAATCCTCTGAAGTAATCCAGCAGGTCTCTGGTGCTCGGCCTTCACCTGCTGACAGACAAAACATCTTGCTACAAAATCTGCAATGTCTTTCTTCATACCGTTCCACCAATAGGAACGCCTCAAATCACGATACATACGGGTCCCACCTGGATGGATAGCAAATCTAGAATGATGAGCCTCCTGAAGTAACTCCTCCATGACCGGGTGAGACTGAGGTACACATAATCTGCCTCGGAAATAAACAATACCCTTGTCATCTCGTGTAAACTCGGTCTGCTGTCCGGAAGCTATCTGGCTGCCAATGAACTATAAATGCTGATCTCCGGCCTGGGCCTCTCGAATCCTCATCCTGATCGACGACTGAGCAACCATGGTAACAAGAATACCCTGCTCTGTCCGTCCCTGCTCCTCAAGGCCCAACTCGGAGAATCCCTTAATCAAGTCCGTGACTAAAACTCGGTGACAAGCTAAAGTCCCTCTGGACTTCCTGCTAAGTGCATCAGCAACCACATTAGCTTTACCCGGATGGTAGCTAATAGTACAATCATAGTCCTTCAGGAACTCCATCCATCTCCTCTGTCGGAGATTGAGTTCCTTCTGTGTGAAAATATATTTGAGACTCTTATGATCAGTAAGAATCTCAAAAGTAATACCATATAGATGATGTCGCCAAATCTTCAAAGCAAAGATAATAGCGGCTAGCTCTAAATCATGTACTGGGTAGTTCCTCTCATGCTCCTTCAACTGACGAGAAGCATAGGAGACCACCCTACCATGCTGCATCAAAACAGCGCCCAAGCCCTGAAGAGATGCGTTTGTGTAAAGTACGAATCCGTCATCACCAGAAGGTAAAACCAAAACTGGTGCTGATACCAATCTCCACTTCAGCTCCGGGAAGCTGGTCTCGCAAGCCTTTGACCACGTGAACTTTACGCCTTTCCTAGTCAGACGTGTCAACGGCATAGCAATGCTGGAGAAACCCTCAACGAATCGTCGGTAATATTCAGCCAAGCCCAAGAAACTGCGAATCTCCTGGACTGACTTCGGCTGCTCCCAGCTGGTGATAGCCTCGATCTTCTGAGGATCTACTGAAATACCTCGGCTAGAAACCACATGTCCTAGAAAACCAACTGAGGGAAGCCAAAATGCACACTTGCTGAACTTCGCATATAGATGATGTCGTCGAAGAGTCTCCAAGACTATGCGAAGGTGCTGCGCATGTTCCTCCTCGGAACGTGAATAGATCAATATGTCATCGATAAATACAATCACAAACTGATCCAGATACTCCAAAAAGATACGGTTCATCAAATCCATAAATACTGCTGGAGCATTGGTAAGCCCAAATGGCATTACCAAAACTCGTAATGTTCATATCTGGTGCGAAATGTTGTCTTCTGAATATCAGAATCTCTAACTCTCAGCTGATGATATCCTGACCGCAGATCGATCTTAGAATACATTGATGTATCTCTAAGCTGATCGAATAAATCCTCAATCCGTGGCAATTGGTACTTATTTCTGATAGTCACTGCATTCAACTGCCTGTAATCGATGCACAGCCTCAGAGTACCATCCTTCTTCTTAAAGAATAGTACTGGAGAACACTAAGGCGGAATACGGTGGGGTTCTCCACAAGGACACCGAAATGCTCCTGCTCGTGCATGACATATGCAGCTTCTGCACGAGAAGTTGTCCTCTGCTGACGATGCGAAGATTGGGCTTTCGAGCTGCCTTGCTGGTCCCGGACTGACCAAACTGTCCTCCCGGAATAGAAATCTCGGAAGCTACATGCTGAGCCTTCAGCGAACAATCTCGGCTCAAGTGCCCAGGCAGTTTGCAATAATAGCAAACTGATTGTCCCAGGGTGCATGTAGAGATGATGTGATCTCGGGATCCGCATCAGGTGCAGTAAGGGTCACCAGTGGACTGTTTCCGATTTTGCTGAGCAGACTGGGAGCGTCCAGATGAATATCGTCCTAACTTCTAGTGTTGACCAGATGCCCCAGAAGTACCTTGACCTGTCTGAGTACGACTGCTCTGCTGCTGTCCCGTAGTCTGTGGCTGCTGGGTCTGTCCGGAAGTCCGATCAGTCTGCTTCCTCTTCTTATCTGCATTCAATCTCTGATAAGCAGACTCAATCATACAAGCTCTATCCAGTGCCTCTGTATATGATGAATGACCAAAATCGGCAATCTTCACCTGAAGATGCCCGTCCAGTCCCTGGACAAACTGGATGATACGAGATCTGTTCTCGACAACCAACTCAGGACAGAATCTAGCCAACCGATTAAATTCGGCATTATACCCAATCACTGAGCGGTTATTCTGCCAAAGACTCAGAAAATCCTGCCGACGTGTCATCTGATATGCACGGGGAAAATACTGACTCTCGAATGCCTCCCTAAATCTCGTCCAGTTAATATGCTGCTCGCCTATAATGGAGCGTTGTGTGTCCCACCAGATCTCTGCCTCATCTCGTACCTCAAGTACGTAGTAATAGGCACGACTGGAGAGGGTGCTGGGTATACTGAAGGTGATACCACTCGTGGTACAGTCGAGGTATGAACCTCTAAAGTCGGAACCGTCGGGGTCTTATAATCCGACGTGCCTATAATATCCTTACGAGTCTGTCCCTGACGGACAAGCTCGATCCTAGCAGATCTCTCTGGAGACTCTATCTCCAAAGAATCTATTGCCCTCTTATGGGGGTGTTCACGTCTCGGTGCCGGTACACGTGTATGTGTCATATCTGAAAATAAAATGATACCCAGATATTACTACAGGTACGAAAACTATAAGATTACCTATTTTACCTAATTATCGTCTGAAGATATCCTATCGCTGCTTAGCCCCAAATAGAACCAATAAAACCTCGTCAAAATACCTCGGAATTCTGAAACGATAAATCGACGGAAATCTGTACAATCCAAAAATATCCAGATAAGCTCGCAAAACTCGTACGAACTAGTATCAGATAAGCTCTGATACCAAATAAATTGTCACGCCCCAGATAGTCCCTGTCAGAAGAAATTTCGACAGCATCTCCCCTGTACGGGTGACAATATGAATCCAGAATACATATATCTATACCTCGGCCATACACGGCCGGAACAATACAATACAAATAAGAAACAAACCACGCAGTTTATATCAACATTCCACACAGTTCAACATATAATCAATCCACGCAGTTTAATAAGGAAGGACGATATAGAATCCTCGAAGATATATGTAAACATCCTACTCCACTACAACGAAGAAAACAAAGTCCACGAAGTAATGAAAATATCCACAGTGGAAAACCAAAAGTAGTAAACCCAAGTGTTCGATATAAAGTCCACAATACAAACCCACAATACAAGTATATAAGATGCAAAAGCAAAATATAATCCGACAAAGAAAATCCTCGCGATAATGGGGCTAGCGACTGAAATATCTTCCGACGGCCTCAACTTGAAAAATAGTAACAACGGGGTGAGTTCAAAGAACTCAGCAGGTAATCCAATAGATATGTACAGCAACATATAGCTACCAGTAACATCCTATGGTACAGAATCCTAACAGTATACATATATAGTACAGTCTCCTAAGTATAACAGGTATGCATAACTAAATAAACTGCAGTAACCAACAATAAGCATGTAATACAATCTACTGCAAGAATATTAAGAAGTGCATAACTGAAATAAACTGTACTCACCTGCGAGGCTTGGGCAAATCACTGTGGACATACACAGATAAAGATAGTCAGAGCAAATAAGCATATATCCTGTATGCATGTCAATCATATGCAGTCACCCAAGTGCACTATCCAATATGCAACAATCACAATAAATGCAATCTGTGCATATGATGCAATATGACATGGTCACCCCTGACGCCAGTCAACCATCTCACACGCGATGGTGAGACCGAGTGGGTAGGGCTGTGACACCGTGCACTCTGCCGTCACTACCCCTGATGAGTGACCGAGTGGACGGGATGCTGTCGGAGTACACCTATCCTCCTACCTCAAACATAGTGAGGGAGCGCAATGCTCTCATCTCCCGGTACGCGATGACGGGGAGGGATCCCGGCTGCAACCCCGCTGTATCGTGCTACCCATGAGCACCCCGGCGGTGCACCACCGAGCAACATGCCATACACACCCTGAGTGCTGTGCCACTACCCATGCAGTGGTCACGCTGTGTGCAGGCCCTCATGTAGCCGGCCAACGAGCTCAACAATAATGGAGTCGTCAATCGCCCAGCATGCAATCATGCAATATGGTGCGTGCGGCTACAGTATGTCATACCTGAACATATCCTCCTCCATATGCGTAGGTGCCAAAAAAAGTAAACACATATATAACAGAGATATAAGCAACATAAATCCAACAACATATAACAAGTACCTACAGCAACTAATCCAGTGGAAAGTAACACTAATCCAGTGGAAAGTAACACTAAATGTACCTATCCATCTCCATAAACATATATATACATGGCAAAAGATAAAAGCATCCAGTTCTAAAGTAAAACAACTAACAGAAGAAGCATGTGATAGGTATCAACTAAGCTAAGACCAGGGAAGAGATAAATCTACCATCTACCACTAGTAATTATATATAAATTATACATATCATAAGACAGTATCAAAAGATAAGTCAAAGGGTACCCGCTTCAAATAGAAGGTACAGTCAATCCAAATCCGAAATTGAGATGCCCGTCTCGAATCAGAGTCCTGTGTAAACAAATACATTTACTTTTATTTAGCTAGAATACAAACAAATAACTAAATAAATCCTAAATAGAAATTTAGGGATAAACCCTAAACCATATCCCTCAACCTTTCTAACGGTTAATTAGGGTTAATTACCTTAACCCCAAACAACCCTTTAGATCGAAGTCCAAAACCTAAATCCATATAATCTAATTAATCTACACAACCTAATGATGATTAATTATCAGTAGGTATCAAGATCATACCTAATCATCTAACACATGATCTAACAAATATCCAAATTCGAAACATGATCTACAACATGTTCCAACCAAAATTCAATTCAAACCTAACCCTAATTCAATACATGAATCTAATTCATCAATACATCATGTACTCAATTACTCCTACAAATACCTTAATTAAGCTGCTGGACTAGATAAGAACCTCAATTAACAGACACTGTTAATTGCTGAAACCAGAGGAGCTACTGGTTGGGTGCTGTCGAAACCAAGAAAGCCATAAAACCTCACAGACCTAATACATTGATCCACAGCAGCCCAATGCTTCCTTTAATCAAGAACCGTAAGGTCATCACAAAAGAAAAACAATCCAACAAGATCCTTAAATCTACATAATTCCCAACATTACCTCAATTGATCGTCTCTAGAAAATGTCACTCGATCCAATCCGTGAAGCAGAGTATCGAAGATACTTCTGAACCCCAATTAGCAACAATGAAGACGGGATCCAAGATCTGACCTGGGATCACCGAGAATCAGAGAGGAAGAGAGCAGAATCGAGGAAGAAGATCTAGACCTATATCACGAATAGGATATACACTTACCTCCCAGATTCGGCTAGGGCACAACTTTGTTGTCACGACAACGGATCGGAGCCAACCGAAGAGATCTAGGGCACGGTTGCACAAGGAGAAAGGGCTTGGGTGAAGCTAGCCCCTCTCTCAAACCTCCGAAGGAAAACCCTCGCCGGCGATCAGGTGGATCTCGCTCGATCAGTGGCGTCGGCATGTAGGCATCAATAGGGATCACCGGACCTGGAGCCCGGAGAGAAAAACACCGGTTGGACTTGAGCTCAATGAGGGTCGATGCCGGCAGAGAAGGTCACCGGAGCTAGAGCCTTGCTCCCGTCGCCGTCGCTCATCCGCGAGAGAGAGAACAGAGAAGGAAGAAGGGGAGATCGGGATCGCGAGGGTTGGGTCGGGTGGATCGGCGATTTGGGGGGAAAGAAAAGAAATAAAGGAATTTATATATTAACACATTTCCTCACTTAAACGGGTATCCCAAACAGGCTTTATCCGAACCCGAAATTGATCCTCTCAAAACTCGTCGTACGAGCTCCGAAAAATTCCCAGAAAATTCCTAAAAATTTCGGAAAAATTCTATAAGGCTATTTTCCAAATAACCCTATTAATTAAATTTTCTAAGATCTCACAAATTGGGTTCGGGCGAGCCCTATTTCGGTTGGCCGCAATCAGCCAAGCGAACGGAGCAACGGAAGATCTAAGGAAGGCTGAAGCTATTTATACGCTGCAAGTGGAGGCGCCCTCCATGATGTATAGGAGGCGCCCTCCATGAGATATAGGAGGTGCCCTCCATAAGGTGTGGGAGGTGCCCTCCATGCTTATGATGGGCGCCCTCGACCCAGTGCTTGTAGCTGTTTAGCAGCGGATAAAGCTTTATCCGCTACCTCGCTGGAGACCCCCTCCAAGCCCCTTAGAGGCGCAGTAGATAAGATTTTTCAGGGGCTATAAAAGGACCCCTGGACCTAGGAAAGATACAAGAACTTTAGAACAACTACTGTAATCATTTCCTAGAGATTTTTTGAGTTTTTCAAAGAGTGTAAGAGGTTTCTCCGCCTACAGAAAAGGAGATATTTCTAGTAGAGCTTTGCAACCGCCTTGGATTAACAACCACCTAGGTTGTAACCAAGTCAAATCTGTTTATCTCTTTTCTTTTTAATTAGTTGTCAATTTCAGTTTATTTTAATTGTGATATTGCTACTAATCTTGGTTGGAAAGAAGGAAAATATTTTATATTTGTTTACAGACGCTGCACTCTCTCACCGGCCCCGCCGCTACGCCAACAATCTAACAATCTAAAGAACATAAGAACATGACTACAAGAATCAACATAGAAGTGAATTTTAATCGAACAATTCAAACAAACAACAAGAATAAATCCTAATTACCAAACCACTTCTTCTCTTCTATGATCATTCACCGCACAACTACCCCCACCAACACGCAGAGGCCTGGATCAGAAACACCTTCCCCAACGGACAACAACTCTTCTAGTAGAATACTCAGCTTCGGCAATCAGTGATGGCTGATCTCTGCATCTTCTGGAATGACTGCTGATGAACTGAATGGAACTAGCAACACTGGTGAAACACCATCAAGTGCTGTTGGTGAACAGAATAGAACGTGCGCCTTGGAAACTCCCTTCGGCGTCAGGCTGAAATGTTGAAAATGGCAGAAAGATGCAAATCGGGGTGGGACCAGTAGCACCTGGGAAATGCCCTCAAGTTCTCCTGATGAGGTGAATGGATATCGCCGAAGATCTCCTTGTTCCTTTGCCCATCGGGGTAACTCCCTCAATGAGAAAAGAAGTCTGGATAACTGTCGGGTATGAAAGGAAACACCGGGGAAACGCCCTCAGGTGTTGAGTCGATCAGAGCTCTCTCCCATTTCTTCCTCCTCTGAACCCTAACGGGGAAACTCCCTCCAGTAGAGAAATTGGAAGAGAAAAAGAGGAAGACTCACTGGGAAAACACCCTCAGCAAGCTGAGCTCGATCGGAGATGCTTGTCGTCGCTTGCAACCGTCAGAGATTACTATTGTCCGTCGCCGATTAGAGCAGATCGCAGAGGAGGAAGAAGAGGAAGGGTTGGCCAGCCGGTGGCAAGGGAAGAGAAGACGCCGTCAGCCAGTGGTGAGGAAGAAGAAAGGAAGAAGAGGGCACTGTCGGTGGTCACGAGCCTTAGCAGAAGAGGAAAACGCTAGAAGAGAGCTTCTCCACTGTTCGTCTGCATGAAGATTAAGAGAAGGGTTTTCTCTCTTTGGATCTGGGCCGTCCATTCAATAGGAGTGGATGTAAGGTTCAGATTTAATGATAGAGATGATGGGTGGCTTGATCTTTTCTTGATGAAGCAAAGGCCTAGATTGTTTCAGAACTAGATCAATGGTTCATATTAATTTAGTTTGATCTTCTTCGTTTAACCTCCAAATCAGGTCAAATTTGATCTGGCTCGACCCTAATCCATGGCTCTTTGAATTTCCTACAAAACCAAATTCAAAATATAAGAAATAATATCATGATTATAGGAAAATTATAATTAAGTCCAAAATTAGTCTCTATTCGCAAATCATGATATAAACACAACATTAAGTATGCGAGAAGGTAGAAAATGTTAAGTATAAGAACCAAAATAACATATAAAAGTGTTAGTTATCAGTTAACCCAACTATGACAAAGTTGATACTTTATAACTTTTTCAAGATATTATAACACGTTGAAAGTAAAAGGTTTAAGCTATACTCTTGAAGAGTAAAAGTGTGCTAATAAATTTAAGGAATTGATGATTAAATTAGGATCAAGTCAAAGAAATGCCAAGTTGGGATTTTAACATTTTCTTAGGAGATAAGGGCAACTTAGGATTATTTTTAAATTTAGCAATTATTTAGTGATACTTAGATAGTTAATTTAGGTATTGTCTTTATACTAAAATTACCATGTTTTGTGTGCTCTATCATATGTCATGACATCATTGCTTTTGCATTCATATTTTTATGAAAATATCATATGTTATGCTATGCATGCATCATTTAGATATGATCGATTTCTTTTTAGAAATATGTATTTGATGTATCTTATAACTATTTTCATGTATTATTTTTAATTCCTTGAAATTAATGACAATGACATCAATTGACATCTTAGGTTGAATAATCAAAGTTTAAATGTCTAGTTAAATATGCATGATCCCTTAGATTTAGGAAAAACCTATTTACATCTCACACGACCATAGGTTTAACACATTAAATACATGTGAGATGTTAGGAAGATGAATAAAGCTCAAGATATTGATTCAGTGCATCTTTTTAGAGTTTTAGTATTATCAAAATAATAGATTATGTAAAGTCCAATCATTAAAAAAATAAGTGTACAAGTCATGTGCATTTAACCCAAAAAACATAGTTAGAAATTTGTTTTAAAAATTATTTCAAAATCATTTTAGAAAATCTTGGTGAATTCTATCTTTTGATAGGAATCACTATTTATTAGTTGGATACAAAATAGAGTGAAACATTAATGTTTTTTAATAGTTTCTAATTTTGTATTAATCTTTGAAAATGAAAGTTATTTTCATATACAACTATTTTTCCCTGATAGTATATGACATAAATAATGTCTATATAAAATTTCATGATTTCTGAAAAATCATAAAATTATTTAGAAGTTTCTGAAATTCGATCTAAAATAAAAATCAGAAATTCAGTTATTGTAATTGATTGGGTCAATCGATTACCACACCCCAATCGATTAGGGCAATCGATTAGAGTGAATTTCTACGAGCATAGAGGCTCGCAGAATGGATCAAGTGATCGATTAAGAGGTACTAATCTATTAGGGCAATCGATTAGAACACGGTGATCGATTGAATCCCAATTTTAATTGATTAAGAGAGGTTGTAATTGATTGGTAGCTAAAACCAATCGATTAAGAATATTGATTTTGATTTAATTGGTCTGATTTCAGTCCACTAAGCCATGTTTAGTTAGGTTAACTATCCCTAACCCTAAGAAATGCATTTATAAGTATTTAAGGGTAATTTTTCTTAATGAAAACAAGAAAGAAATGGTTAAAGTGGACTAACTTGAAGTTTAAGAGGAGGTTTAGTTTTAAAGTTGAATTTTGAACCTCAAAACTTCTATTTTGGATTTCCTAAAGATTTAGGAACTCCAAATCATTGTTGGTACAATGATACAAGTTTAGTGCATGTTTTGAAGGGGAGGTCTTCCTTACAAGCATGATTCTTTATATAAGGATGAAGAAATAATAGAAGGTAGGAAACCTTCATTGTTATAAATGCTCGAGGATGAGCCTTAGAAACTTTGAAAGATTGGAAATCTTCATTGTGTTGGAGTTATGCTCAAGGTTGAGTATTGGATACAATGAAAGATATGAGACTTTCATTGAGTTCCTTTGATAAAAATTGACTCTTAAGGTGAAAAGTTTTTATGTATGTCAAAATGGGAGAAAATGTAGGGTTTAAGTTAGAAACTCACGTTCATGGCTTGGCACGGGATGAAGAATGGAGTTGGGCTAATATGGGTTAGCTTAACTTAAACATATTGTCAAACATTAAAAGAGGAAAGATTGTTGGTACAATCCTCCTAGATTGACCAGTTTGACTAAGCTCAAGTGGATTCGAGTTTTAGTTTTTGATGTTTGGACAATATGTGAGGAGAAGTCAAGTAGGTCATGAAGGACTGGATACTTGACTGAGAAAGTTCTAACTGGATGTTAGGCAAGGTAAAATCCTAACTGTGGTTAGGTAAAAGAAAATCCAAGTGGGTCAAGGAGGACCGCGAGTTGGCAAAGAAAAGTTCTAACTACGGTTAAGCAAAAGGAAGTCCAAGTGGATCAAGGAGGACCACACATTGGTAAAGAAAAGTCCTAACAGTGGTTAGGCAAAAGAAAGTCCAAGTGGGTCAAAGAGGATCACACGTTACCAAGGTAAGTCCTAACTCGAGGGTTAGGTAAAGGAAAAGTCCAAGTGGGTCAAAGAGGATCGCACGTTAGCAAGAAGAAAGTCCTAACTGTAATTAGGCAAGAGAAAAATTCAAGTGGGTCAAGGAAGATCACACTTAGTGATCGGAGGTCCAACGAAAAATTGGTAAAGTCCAAATGGGTCAAAGATTGACCTGACACTTAGTGGGGAAGTCTTTATAGTTGACCGGATGTTGGGCAAGAAAACCCCTAGACTTGGATCTAGTAAATTAGGGTTGGTAATCGATTATGTCAATCAATTAATCCAACCCTAATTGATTAGGGGTATCGATTAGGGCTTGCTTGAATCGATTAGCCTGACTGTCTAATAGATTAGGAGGCACTTGTCGTGAGAGTACAGACAAGGGCTAAATCGATTGGCCCAATCGATACAATCACTGTTAATCGATTCAGCCATTACTAATCGATTGGGTCAATCGATTAGGCATTGTTTTGTCATGAGGAAAAAGGATTGATTGAGAAAATCGATTAAGAAGGCTTAATCAATTGGACTAATCGATCAAGATCTTTTCACGAGCAAACAAAGAATTGCATAATCGATTAATTAATTGATTAAGACTCTCTGAATCAATTGGGGGGCTCACCAATCGATTAGTGTTCAGAAAAAGAGTCGTTCTGTAGATGTTTGAATGGTCGACTGATGTGACAATCGATTAGGAAAACTCTTAATCAATTAGAGGCATCGAGTAAACTCTAGTAAAAGGGTTTCACAAAGGTTTGAAGGCAACGTTCTCACACATCTTGGTCAATGATTCTTAGTGTTTGGGAGAACAAGTGCTGTTATATTTTCCACCATCAAAAGGTATTCCAAGTGAGAAGAAAGCAAGCTAACTAAAGATTCATGTTCTAAAGTGGTTTTCGATTTCTTTGTAACCTAATTTGCTTTTCTTGTTTGTATTTCTTATATTCCAACATATACGAGATTTCTTCATCTCCGGATTATTTTTAAGAGGAAATATTTTTCATAATAGAATATGTATACTATGTGAATCTTTAAATTAGTCATATCAAAAAAAATAAATAAATACTAAATAAAATCTTAAATATTAGCATTGATAAATCTTCATTTTAAGATATCTGTTATAAATCAAATATCCTAACATGTGCTGCATGCGAGCTCACGGCCTGCTCGTAATTAAGCCTGCTGAAAGCCTGCCAAGAGGCAGGCAAGAGCTAGCTGCATGCTGACTAAATTAAATTAAGCTCGGTTTTTTTTCTTTCTATCTTTTTTTTTTTTCCTACTTTTCGTTTTCTTTTCCACTGGGAATTCTTCGTCAGGCCAGGTCTCAGGGATATGTATTATGATATGATCCATGCTAGCGGCAAGTTCCTTGTTGGGTTAGTTCGTTGCATGCAACGTAACTACGTACAGATAATGCAAACGACGAATTAAGAGCATTTCTCAGGGAATATTATATTTGAAAGGTTAAGCTGGATCGATTTTCTTTTTTTTTTTAACTATAATTAATAAGTATAAAGGCATCGGTCGACACACAAATTAAAATAAAAATTCCTCTTCGATCAAATAGAATCCAGTACTTGAATATTATTTATTCATTTAAATTTTACAGACGGTTGTAAAATATTATATTAATTTTAGTTTAATTATATTTTGGCTGTAAACCTATAAAGAAGGTCATGATGATAAGTTTGGCCCGGACTATAAACTTGGCTTGGAAAATTTGGATGATTGACTGCATCAGGAAACCCCTGCGTGGCCAAGCACAGGCCACTATGCTTCTCGTAGTAATGCCCGCCTTTGCCTCGCACATGGTCGAGCAGGTTCCCAGTCTCCAATCGCATCGCTGGTGCGTCGGAGCAAATCTCCAAAACTCGACCGGATCGACGGTCCTCCACTTCCGCCATCTTGTACGTGCCCTCGAATTTTCTGTCTAGCACATAGTTGACGTCGTATCCTCCAACATCGGGCTGCTGTGCTAGTAATTTTGAGATCCTGCTGCCCACCTCGGTGGGCGATCGGAAGTCAAAGGGAGTTCCATGAACAGGCACAATCTTGCCGGTGGGGAGGGATCTGTCATCGACTTGAGTCATGCGAGAAGCCGAGATTTGAAGCTTATGATGCAAAACCGAGCCGCTGTCGTGGCCGCCAAGGTTCCAACAAATATGTTGAGCTAGGTTTATGGGAGTCGGCTTGTCTACGGGTGTAGCGATCATGTGCACGCTCAGTTCATTCTCCTCGTACATTTCGTACGTCACGAACACGTCTACGGCTCCGGGAAAACCTATTTCAAAGTATATATATAAAAAAAATGAAGATAATTAAGATTAAAAAATCAACTCGAGCTCTTAATTATATATAAATTAATATTACCTTGTTCTCCATCGGAGCTGCGGTAATGAAATGTGATAAATGGCACTGAAACATTATAACGTCTATCTTCTGCTACTTCCCAAATAACTTTGTTGAATCCTCTATTTCCACCTAGTTAGACGACACCGGACGAATGTTATTAATTGAATGGGTCGATTAAAAAATATATATTACGAATTAAAAACATATACGTACCGTGAAACGAATCATTTCCATCGTTGCGGAAAAGATGATACGTGGTTCCGTTGAGAGTAAATTCTGCATTTCCGATTTTATTTGCGACTCGCCCCACGATTCCTCCGAAGTAATTATTATCGGTCTATTCGAATGAAAATAATTTAGTTAGATATTGTTTTTTCTATGAGTTAGTCATCTAAATATTATTATTAATTAAAATATAAATATAAGAAAGTTTTTCTTACTATATAAGGGCCGATTCCATCAAATCCAAGAACTACATCCGCTAATTTTCCTATATGTCACCACCATTATTAGAAAATATTATGGTTAGATATGGCAAAAATAATAATTATCATGCTAAAAAGAGACATATCAAATCTACTATGTATGTATGTATATACTATTTTAAAAAAAATTAAAGCATATAAAACCTTTTGAATCTGGAACACGAATAGATTGAATAGTTGCACCCCAAGTAGATATATTGACATGCATTAATGGGGATCCAAATTCATAAAACTCAACAATTTTCCTTTTGGCTCCCAAAGTTGAAGAAGCAAAGAAAGAGAGAGCGAAAAAGAAAAAGAAAACCATCAAGCTCTGAGCCATCACAAGTTTAGAAAGAGAAATAAGGCAGCCAGTGGAAGATCAAAAACAAAAGAGAGGTAAAAAAAAAGAAAAAAAAAAAGAAAGAAAGAAGAAGTGATGCCTAATTTCTCTTTCTAAACTTGTGATGGCTTAGAAAGTTGCACTTGGACGAAATTTATAATGGCGAAACTTGCTTAAGATAGAATGGAAACCTCTCCCCAAACTAGAACATTTAATTAGAATCATTAGTTGGATCAGTTTCTTCTATAATTATCGATGGTAAATTTGGAATCCTTAATTATGTGCAAAATATATATATATATATATATATATATATATATATATATATATATAGGGTATCAAGAATAATGGTGGACAACATCCAACGTAGATGCTCTAACGAAGCCAAGAATGATTTTTTTTATTTTCATCTCTCATCTGTATGTAATTTTCTTCTGTCTTTTACATGCAAATCTCTCTCCTACATACAAAGTAGTACTGGTTTGTACAAACTAGTATCAAGATAGTATTAGTTTCTATAAATCAGCACCAATGCTGGTGCTGGTTTGTAGAACCAGCACCAATGCTGGTTCTGGTTTGTAGAACCAGCACCAGCATTAGTGCTGGTCTTAAAGACTAGCACCAACTAACATCACGTTAGTTCTGATTTACACAAATCAGCACCAACACTGATTTACGCAAATCAGCACTACGTGTTAGTTAGAGCCCTAGAGCCAATCATATGATGATTGTTGTATGGACTCATTGTATCATATTCCTATGTATATAAAGATATTTGTTTTGGTTATTATACTTACTTGTATTTGTGCCAAATAACAAAGTATAATAGTGTCCTTGAGTAGAAGGTTCTTAACTATATCAATCGATTGGTTGAATCGATAGTGAGATGATATAGAGAACACTACTCTTAATCATTCTTAGTCAAGTATTAACATTCAGGGGCAATGTTAATACGATGAAACTAGCATGTAGGTCAACTTGATGACTTGATCTCATAAGTCATGGATATAGAGATATCAAGTTGACACATGGGCATGCATTGGAGAATGTATACTGAATGACCCGCCATGAGAAAGTACCATGGATCGTTATATGAGTGTCATATACTTTCTCATATGGCTATTAGTATGAGTATTAGTCCTTGGACATGAAGTCACCATGGTTCCCTATATAAGGATTTGCATACTTTGGCTTCGTCAAATGTCACCCGTAACTGGGTAGACTATAAAGGTGATTACTGGGTATATAACAAATTATGCGGAGACATGTGAGTGATGTAGATGGGATCTATCCCTCCTATATAACGGGAGTGACATCGTTATTCTTGATAGAGTGAGACCACTAAGTGCATGGTCATGCCCAAATGAGTCAATATGAGATATTGAGCTCATTTGATTATAGTGAGTCTACTTGGAGTTCAAGATTTAGATTGATCAGAGGATGACACCATCTATGCCTCAAATTGATCAATCTAGATGTCAAGGATAGAAGGACATTGTCATATATTGTGAAGGGTCACAATTAGTAGTCACAAGGTGATGTTGGATCTCAACATTCTTGTAACTTGGATAGTAATGATGTGTTGCTAGATACCGCTCATTACTTATGCTTCTAAATGGGTTTAGGAGCATTGCCAATGTTACAAGAACCTATAGGGTCACACACAAAGAGCAATTAGATGGAGATTAGGTTCATTTGATGAACCAAGAGGATTAGGTTCGTGTGATGAACCAAGTTGGATTAAGAGTAATCCAAATTAGACTAATTGAGTTGGACTCAATTTGATTCATGTGTTGAATGAGTCTAATTTAGATTATGACTCATTGAATCAATTTAATTCAATGAATATAGATTCATTAAATTAAGTTTGCTTGAATCAAATGGTTGGATTTAATCAACCATGGGAGGTAAGAGGTCAAGTTTGACTTGACTTGAGAAGGAAGATTAAGAGTCAAGTTTGACTTGACCATATGCCTTCATTAGATGACTTGGCATGAGGGTCGGCCAATAATGATGTGCCACATCATCAAGACTACTTCATGGTATGCCACCTCATGAGGGAGACCAAGAGTTGTGACCCTTGGTATCCCATGGAGGTTACAAACCACCATGAAGTGGCCGACCACTTAAAAAGGTGAAATTAGTGCATTTGTGTGCTAATTCAAGGCAATTGCTTTTCATCTTCTTCCTCCTCTCTTCTTGTTCTCCCTCTCCTCCACCTTGGCCGAAACCTCCTTGAGTGCTAGCACACTTAAGAGGTTTTTCTCCACCTAATTGTTCGTGTGGATACACATAGAGGGGTGTTCACTTGACACCCTTGAGATCCGGCATCTTCTTGGACGAGCGGGATAAGCGAAGGGCTTCGCATCAAAGGTATAAATTTCTACTATGTAGATCTAGAGTAGATCTAGGTTAGAAAATATGTACACGAAATTTTTATCTTCTCACGGATCTGGTGGCATGGGACTTCAGGGTTTCCGCAACGCAAAAAGCGATTTTTTTACGGTTCGAAAGTCCCAACACTACGTTGGTGCTAGTTTTTAAAGACCGACATGTGCTGGTCTTTAAAGACCAACACCAACGCTAGTTTGAAACTAGCACCAGCCAGTATGGTGCTGGTCTTTATGTTGGGGGATTGTTGATGCAATTATCCTTGGCTCAAGGTTGATCTGTTTGAGTAAGCTTGAGTGAGTTTGAGTTTCAATGTTTGGACAATATGTGGGACAATACGTTTTGGGCAATGTTTGAGAGAAGAAAGTCAAGTAGGTTATGAAGGACTGGATACTTTACTAGTAAATTCCTAACTGGAGTTTAGGCAAAGGTAAAGTCCTAACTGTTGTTAAGCATGGTAAAATCTAAGTGGGTCAAGGAGAATCACATGTTGGGAAAGATAAGTCCTAATTATGATTAGGTAAAAGGACGTTCAAGTTGGTCAAGGAGGACCACACATTGGCAAGGGAAGTCCTAACTATGGTTAGGCAAAGAAAAGTCTAAGTGAATTAAGGAGGACTGCACGTTAGCAAAGGGAAGTCCTAACTAGGGTTAGATAAAGGAAAGCTCAAGTGGGTTAAGGATGACCTCATGTTGGCCAAAGGGAAGTCCTAATTGCGGTTAGGCAAATGAAAGTCCAAGTAAGTCAAGGAGGATCGTACGTTGGCAAGAGGAAAGTCCTGATTGCGGTTAGGTAAGAGGAAAATCTAGTGGGTCAAAGAGAACCGTACTTGATGATAAGAACACCAATTGAAAGTTGGCAAAGTCCAAGGGGGTCAAAAGTTAACCAAACACTTGGTGGGAAAGTCCCAATAAATCATGGTTAACCGAAAGTTAGGCAGGGAAACCCTCGACTTAGGTTAAGTAAGTTAGGGTTGGTTAATCTACTAGGTAATCGATTGAGCCAAAGCCAATCGATCATATGATCGATTAGACGACTTTTATTCATAAAACAAAAAGGTTTGAAATCGATTAGGCAATCGATTAAGGACTACGCTAATCGATCAGGTCAATTAGGAGTTTTTCTGTGTGAAATAGTGTCTTAATCGATTAGGTAATCAATTGAGAGCGCGCTTAATCAATGAGCTGATTGATCAAGAGGAGTTTTTTCACGAAGCGCGATAGCTTCCTCGCGAGGAGTTTAATCGATTAGGTAATCAATTAGGAGGAATTCGCGAACACACAATGGGTTTCATAATCCATCAAGTGATCGATTGAAGCTAGTTAATCGATTAGGTAATTAACAGGGAGAAGCAGAAAAGAGTCATTGTGATGTTTGAATGATTGAATTTATTTGGATCTAACATGACAATCGATTGAAAGTAAGACCAATCGATTGAGAACTCTAATCTGTGATATAAAGGGTGTCGTGAAGATTCAAATACAACTTTTTCTCCGCCCTTCTCACAAGTTCTTAAGCTTTTGGAAGATAAGTATTGTTGCACTTTCCAACCGATCAAGAGCATCTACAAGCAACAAGAGATCAAGATGTTCATTGTACTGTGTAATTATTTCCTTGTTATATTTTCTTGTTATGAGTTTGTACGAGATTTCTCCACGTCCGAATTATTTCCAAAAAAGAGTATATTCATAGTGGAGTGTGTGCATTGTGTAGATTCTTAGATTAGTCACCTCAAAGAGGTGGATACCAAGTAAATTGGTGGTGTTAGCGTTATAGAGCTTTTACTTTGAGTTTCTGATGTAACAAATCATCAACGAACCGATCGAAGCTAATAACCCCCCTCTCTAGCTCACGAAGTATCCTAGCACTTTAAAAACTAGCACCAACATGATGCTGACTAGTGCTAATCTTTAAAGACCAGCATCACCTTGCATGCAGGAGAGAGAAGAAAATTACATGCATATGAGAGAGAATTTTTTTTAAAAAAAAAGTCATTCTTAGCCACATCAAAGCATCCACGTTGGATATCACCCACCGTTATGCAAGGTAAGTTGTGCAAGATATCATATTATATATATATATATATATATATATATATATATATATATATATATTGTAGGACTGTTGGGCCGGCTAGAAGGGGGTTGAATAGCCCTGAAAAAAATAAACAAAGACCCTTCCCGACTTTTCAAACTAACACTTGTGAAATAATCAAAGCAGTAAATTAAAAGTAGAAAAGAAAGAGGCACAGTTGTTTACTTGGTTACAACCGGGGAAGTTGTTAATCCAAGGAAAGGATGAAGCACACCATCAATCTCCTTCTGGCGGAGAAGCCTCTTACAACGTTGAAGCACAAAAGGAAAGAAGCTAATCTAAACAGCGGAAAGCGTACGAGTATTTTTACAATTTCTGAACCGATTCTAAGCTTCTGGACCAAGGTTATATTTATAGTCTTGGTCGGGGCGCTTGGAAGGGGTTCCGGGCGCCTTGGGGGGGATAAAACTTTATCCCCGACATTCATATCGTGTTTGACGCGATCTGGTCAACAAATCATGCCCCGGACTGCTCCGGGCGCCCCGGACTGCTCCGGGCGCCCCGGACTGCTCCGGGCGCCCCAGAGCAAAAAGTCAATAGCCTTTGACTCTTTCATCCGAGACCTCTGCTCCGGTTCAGTTCGACTCGGCCCGGATCTTCTATTCCGGATCCATTCGCTTGGGTGATCTCTGCCATCTGGAAAAGGGCACCCGAACCCAACTTCCGGTCTTCTCGAGCGGGCTTCCTTCCGGCTTCTCATCCCTCGGAATTGCCATGTGTTTCTTTCTCGTCCATCGGCGTACTCATCCGCAGTCTTCGTCCCTCGGACGCACCGCATGTCGTCCTTCTCGCTATCTGCGTCTCTTGCTCCTCGAGCAGTCTTCCGCTCCGGCTTTCGTCCCTCGGAACCACCGCGCGTTTCCTTCTCGTCCGTCGGTGTAGTCTTCCGCAGCACCTCGTCCCTCGGACGCACCGTGTACCGTCCTTCTCACTGGCTGCATCTTCCGCTCGACTACCTGTGCTCCTAAACTCCTGCACACTTAGACACAAGGTTAGAAACACACAGGACCTAACTTAACTTGTTGATCACACCAAAACAACATTGGGGTTCCAACAATCTCCCCCTTTTTGGTGTGAGCAACCCAAGTTAAGCTAGGGAAAAATAGACATAAAATAAGGGTTAAAAATAAACTTAACTAAATTTGCAATTTAAGTTAAAAATAAAACAAGTTAATAATTTAGTCTACCTCCCTCTAGACTTATACTAATCCTTCTCCCCCTTTGATCACAAACAAAATGGGGTTTCCAGAAAAAAAAAATCTAAGGGTTAAAGACTTAGAAAATTTTGAGATCCTTAAAAAATTTGCAATAATTTTCACATAAAGAGTCTCTGAAAAAATTTAAATAAAATTTTCTAAGTGACAAAAAAAATTCTAACTTAGACATTACATTACAAAAATTTCTAAGAAATTTGAAGTAGAAATTTTCAACTTCATAACAACCTTAAAAAAATCTTCTAAGAATTTTTCTAAGTATTAAAGAAAATTTTATAAGAGAAGAAATAAAAAAAAATTCTTAAGTAAAAAAGATTTTTGAAATTTTTTCTAAATACTTAAATTTCTAAGTCAATTTTATGTAAAAGTAAAAAAAATTTGAAAAAATGTTTGAAAAACTTTGACAGCATTAATCAATTCTAATTTTAATGCTTTGACAGAAAATTAATTAAATATTTATTTCAATATTTTGGCTTCCAGGTCGTGGCGAGGCACTAGGCCTTCTTGGTTATTGGAGCAACAATCACTTCCTTAGACAAAGCCTCATAGAGAAATTCATTGTTTAATTTTCTCACTGAAAGCGCTAATTTTAATTTTAAAATTTAGTTTAAGCATGATTTAGGAACCCAATAGGTTCCAATCTACTGGATTAACTAAAAAAATTTTAGGGACATCATTTTTTGAAATGTTCCTAATTTGTCCAGGGTGATATTTAAAGTACCAATTTAAATTATTAGATTTTCTAAAATTGATTTTAGATGGACATGTATGGTTTTTCAAGTTTTCTATTTGAATTTTCAAATTTTGATTTTATAATTGTAATTTTTCCAATTTTGATTTATCTAATTCTTCTAAAGGGCAGGATTTAGCTAAAACTATTTTTAAATTTTTTATTTATTTTTCTAACTTACAGCAGTCTTTAGTTAATAACTTAACAAACTTAAAAAGTTTATCGGGAGGAAGAGAACGTACCTGACTTACCTTGTCGAGTTCGTTGTCCGTGTCTCCCCCTAAACTGCTGCTTTCTTCTGACGAAGCTCCTCTTTCATCGATGCTCTCGATGCTCATCTCGGAAGAGCTTGAATCGCAGCCATCGTCTTGATGACTCGCCATCAGTGCGAGTCCGGAGAATGTTTCGACTTCCGATTCGGACGACGTATCATCCCATGTCGCCTTTAGGGCCTTTCACTTTTGGATAGGCTTCTTACCCTTCTCCTTCTCCTTTATCTTCAACTTGGGGCAGTTGTCCTTGACGTGCCCTTCTTCGTCGCATTAGTAGCAGCGGATCGTTCTTTTCTTTCTACCCTGTGGATGGTTAGTTTTTCTAGAATTGTATAACTTCTTAAATCGTCTTACCATCATTATCATTTCCTCGTCGTCGAGAGAAGATTCCGACTTAAGTTCGTCTCTCGATGCTTTAAGGACGACGTTGTTCTTGGGCTCCTTCGAACCTGCGTATCTTGATTCATGCACTTCAAATGTCGATAAAAATTCTTCTAAAGAAATTTTTTCTAGGTTTTTTGAAATATAAAAGGCATCTACTAGTGATGCCCATTTTGGATTTCTCGGAAAGGAATTTAAGGCGTACCTTAGCGAATCTCGGTTACTTACCTCTTCTCCGAGATTCGAAAGTCCGGTGATGAGCTCCTGTATCCTCGAGTGTAGATGTGCAATTGTTTCACCTTCTTCAAGACGGAGGTTGGTGAGCTGGTTGCGAAGTAAGTCCCATCTCGCAAACTTGGCTTCGAATGTTCCTTCATGTAGTTCAAGGAACTTCTCCTAAAGCTCCTTTGCCGAGTTGTAGGTGCCGACACAGTTGACTTCTTGTGGCGGAAGTACGCTTAGCAGATGGAATTCTGCTTTCTTATTTGCCACGTAGTCAGCCTGCTCTTTCTTCGTCCATTGATATTTTACTTTGCCTTCGGGAGCTTCAAAACCGAGTTCCATTGTTAATAATAAATTGAAATCAGTACCGAAAAATACCTCCATATGCTTCTTCCAGCTTGCGAAGTCCCCCTCGAATTTTGGCGGGTAGATGTTGGATCCGACCATCTCGTTGCTTCGTTCGGCGGTTAGTCCTCCTGAAGCATCTCGGCTCTAATACCACTTGTAGGACCGTTGGGCCAGCTAGAAGGGGGGTTGAATAGTCCTGAAAAAAATAAACAAAGACCCTTCCCAACTTTTCAAACTAACACTTGTGAAATAATCAAAGCAGTAAATTAAAAGCAGAAAAGAAAGAGGCACAGTTGTTTACTTGGTTACAACCGGGAAGGTTGTTAATCGAAGGAAAGGATGAAGCGCATTATCAATCTCCTTCAGGCGGAGAAGCCTCTTACAGCGTTGAAGCACAAAAGGAAAGAAGCTAATCTAAACAGTGGAAAGCGCACAAGTGTTTTTACAATTTCTGAACTGATTCTAAGCTTCTAGACCAAGGCTATATTTATAACCTTGGTCGAGGCGCCTGGAAGGGGTTCCGGGCGCTCTGGGGGGATAAAACTTTATCCCCAACGTTCAGATCGCGTTTGACGCGATCTGGTCAACAAATCAGGTCTGGGCGCCTGGAAGGGTTCCGGGCGCCCCGGAGCAAAAAGTCAACACCAGTTGACTTTTTCGTCCGGGACCTCTGCTCCGGTTCGGTTCGGCTCAGTTCGGGTCTTCTATTCCGGATCTGTTCGCTTGGGTGATCTCTGTCATCCGGAAAAGGACTTACCCGAACCCAACTTCCGGTCTTCTCGAGCGGGCTTCCTTCCGACTTCTCGTCCCTCGGAATTGCCGCGTATTTCCTCTTCGTCCGCCGGCGTACTCATCCGCAGTCTTCGTCCCTCGGACGCACCGCGTGCCATCCTTCTCGCTAGCTGCGTCTATTGCTCCTCGAGCAGTCTTCCACTCTGGCTTTCATCTCTCGGAACTACCGCGCGTTTCCTTCTCGTCCGCCGGTGTAGTCTTCGGCAGTGCCTCGTCCTTCGGACGCACCGCGTGTCGTCCTTCTCGCTGGTTGCGTCTTCCGCTCGACTACCTGTCCTCCTAAGCTCCTGCACACTTAGACACAATGTTAGAAACACACAGGACCTAACTTAACTTGTTGATCACACCAAAATAACTTTGGGGTTCCAACACACACACATATATATTGTAAAGATGATCTATTAAATAAGGATGAAAATAAGTAGTAAATAGGGATGGAAATAAGTGTGAACAGAAGCGGAGCGCGCGCGCGCGCACACACATATATATATTGTAAAGATGATCTATTAAATAAGGATGAAAATAAGTAGTAAATAGGGATGGAAATAAGTGTGAACAGAAGCGGAGCCAAAGGGAACGCTTAAGTTTTTAGTATAAAAGGTATATGAGGTATAGAAATAAGTAGTATAAAGAGAGACAAATGAGAGGCAACGACATAGCCATCTCTTATCAACATAAACATATACCTTTCACCCCCTCATATGGAATTCCTAAATCCATCCCTTAGTGTGGGCACAATAAGATATGGACCTTATAGTAATTTTTAAAAATAGATTTGTAAAATACAAGAGTAAATTGGTTTACAATATCATTTTAAAGTAGCCATTTGTGTGTGTGTGTGTTTTATGTAACAGAATATTTTCATATATGTTTGTCTTTCTCAATTGTTAAGCCCAATCCACCATTTAATGTCTTCTCTTTATTACTTTTCTCATAATCTAGCTCATTGCCTTTTTCTCTTTAATATTGTCTATCTCACTCGATGTCCTCTCTACTCTCTTCCATCTCACTCATACTAGCTCATATTTGAAAGGAAATCTTGATTCTTTCGATCTATTATTATAATTTTCAAAAAAATAAATTATAATTCTTGTTGGAACAGTATTAACTTGCTCTTCTAAAAAAATACTCTATCAAGATGGATCTAGTAAGAAATAATTCTTTATTTATCTCCAAGATTCCTTTCACGTATAATCATTTGTTCCTTCTTGACCTCGCCACGCACTATCATAAAAGTGGGCTTAGACTTACTCAGATGGAGGAGAAGTTAAGTGCCCACCAAGAATATAATTAACATGATCTTAATCATGGATTTCCAAATTCAAAGAGGAGGAAGGGAAAATGCCCTTCTCCATTTTGATTATGGAATATCAGGTGTTTGACTGATTCTGACCTGTGACTTTGACTTTTGACATAGCACGATGACGTAGGCAAATACGTCAGTAAAATCTAAGGAATTCCTTATGGGATTCTAGCTACCAAAACCAGCTTAATAATGCCCGTTAACGCAGTCCGGATCTTCTGGAATCTGGACTGTAATTCTGGTCTACTTCGTTAACGTTTCACATCAAATTGCAAGCAAAAGTCAAGAATTAATCACGTGCTATAAATATTGGAGGAGATTATCCATTTGAATGCACAATAAATGAAGCTCCTTTCGAAGTTCAATTTTTCAAACAATAAAAAAATTCTAATTAATTGCCCAAGTATTTTGATCAAATGAATTATTTTCTGCCAATATTTTATTATTATTATTATTCATTTTGCTCATTATGAGAATATAAAACCGTTCTGAAGAAATAATATGAATTTACGGGTTACTTAAAAATAATAGAATTGAAATATTAATTATGACTTTTTGAAACAATATATTCTCCACAAAACAAACGATTTTTTCTCATTATAAATATTCATCAGAATGTATAATTTTTATATTATATATTTTTCACCTGGCAGGATTAGAGAAACCATTAGTCGAGAAACATAATAATTTTCTTTATCCTTTTAAATTCAGAAAAAATATTTTTCTGAAAGTGATAAAAGAAGTTGCAGACTGACTTCGTATTTGGAAAAGTCAAACTGTTGACTTATTTTGGTGTTTTAATTTATCACCATGGGCGCGCAGGACGGTGGAGAGATGCCAAATCAAGCCCGCTTCATTGAAATCTCTAGACCCGAATCCGCTAGTATAAATTTCGATTCACTCTTCGAAGTTTACCTATTCGTACGGTAAGACCCACGGTTAGCATCCGACATTTTGGTCATTGAATCAGTCGCTAATTAAACTTAGCGGCCGACAAATTCATTCGCCCAGTTTTCTAATTGACGGAAATAAATTTTCGTCGCTAAAATTAACTATGAAAGTTTATTACATCACTAAATTTAACAATGAAAATTTTAGTGTTAAATTTTGTGACAAAAAATTTAATTCTACCCCTACATTAGCGATTAGAAATAAAATATCTGTCCTAAATTAGGGTAAAATTCAACAACAACAGATATAAAATACTCGTCTCTAAATTAGGATAAAATTTCAAGACAGAATTTTTATTTTCATTGGTAATTTATATTAAAATTTTAATAGTAACCCTTTAATTTTGTGATTTAAAATCCTGTTTACATACAAATTTCAAATGATACAACATTACACATCTAATGCACGATATATTCACAAACAAATCAAAAACATCCAAAAATAAAATCAAAAACGTCCACAAACAATTCAACAAGCAATTCATAAATCATTCACAAATACATTCAAAAACAATTACATCATTATTTAAAGCATTGTTATGAAACAATTTCATCACAAAAACTCTAAATACATCTCATCCTACTCAAAACCAACATATCCAAATCCAACACATCTCATCATACTCAAAACTTATACATTCATCATTATCCAATCATACAACAAGTAGATACGATAGGTTATTAAGAAAACAAGGGCAAAATTATTCATGTATAAAAAAAGTCCTGTTAATATGATAACCTAAAGTTAATAGATATACATAAAGGTAAAACTATTTGTCATGAAAATGCACAAACTGAAAAACATAAGTTTGACATATTTTTTTAAATATACATTAATAAGAGTTTGGATATCTATTGATAATAATATAATATACATTTACCTACATTGTTCCTGAAAATAAGTCAACAATCAAAATTAGAGATGCATATAGTATTAAAATTAATAGATCTAGTGATAAACAAGAAAACTAGCTACCTTAGAATCATGAGTTGCTGTCGTAATGGATTCTATTTTTGGAAGATATGTGTCCCCTCGGGACGGTGCGGTGGTTAAGACATGGGGTGTTGCAACATGAGGTCTTGGGATCAAAACTCGGCATGTCTTAGCATGCCTCCCCCCATGCCTTGCCACATGCACTAATGGCTAGTAGTCACCCATGATTCACCTCCTCTGTGTTGGCCTAGGAACGGATTGGAGGGGGTGTTAGGGACGAGCGAATTGCCTTTACTACATGAGTTGCTTATTAGTAGAGTTCGAGTCTTGAGTCTCTTGTGAGTTAAAACCATGCGGTGTTAGAAAACCTGAATGACTCATTAATGGAAAGTGCAGTGATAAAAGAATTCTTGCATTTGTCGCTCTACTAACGTCTTGACCCGATCTTCCATCGACTGCTTACTACTGACCCGAGACTACTCTAATGTCGTGACCCAATCCTTCAATTCTTGATAAGCTTGTATTAACGCTTCCACTCAAGTAGATGAAGAACTGGACGACCCCTGAGCCTAGGAGCTATCACACGATCATATACGACTTTTGCATGGAAGTCAAGGCCACAGAGAGAGTTCTTTTTTTCCTTCCACGGACAAGGTCATAATATATATCATTTAGCACATCATCTAATAGAGTCTGTAACTCCTCTTCCTCTATAGCAAGCTAAGATGCATGAGCAACTCGATCAGTGATTTCGATCCTATGTTAAAAAAATATTATTAATATCTAATATACAATTAATAAAGCTAGTAATTGTTAAATATGATCAGTAATAAACTTTATATACTTACATCTATGGTCTTTGATTTAGTATTGATAAAAGTGTCATCCTTTTTTGTGTGTATTGTAAAATACCTTCTAACAAGTGATAAGTCTTTATAAAGTATCAGCCTGCATACATAATTTTTTTATAAAATAAAATAAATTCATTAATAATGTAAAATTTTCAATATAACTTTATAATAAACTTACCAAGTCTATTGCATGCTCTACAATAGATCGTGATTTAACCGTATGCTTTGTGGATCCAATGTTTAAGCAAGAGAGCTCAATATTTCTATTATTTTGAGCGGTCAATGAATTTTGTTGTCATTTTTCTACAACCAAAGTGTTCTTCCATGTATTCTAAATCTCATCTAATATATGAGATGACCTTGTTCCCTTCCTTCTTCACTTGTATAATAAGTCCTTGTATAATTTTACACAATAATTGTTCCATTTTCTTTAAATTGTGTCTTGTGTCCTATCTCTCAAATATATTTTTTCTGCAATAATATCGAAAAAATTATGCATCAAAGGATATTATATTATACAGTATAAATAATATTCAAATTACTTATAAAAAATTCTTGATAATAAAATTCTTTAAGATCTTGTCTTGCATGTCTCCATGTAAAACTAGAAGTGCATTGTCACTCTTTAAATTTTTTACTTATATAAGTAGCTACACTCGACCATTGGGAGTAAAACTGTATGAAAATTTTATATTTTTTAAAATAATAAATAAAATATTAGATAAATTGAAATTACTAATAACATCAATACTTATCAATCCCCCAAAATCCTTAGAAAAATCTGACCACCGTATACTGCTGTAATATTCTACATGATTATATTTATAAAATAATATTATAACATATACACATGTCAAATAATAATCAAATTAGAATAATAATATCTTATATGGTAGAATTAGTGAGATTTATATGTAAAAAGCAAACATATCCTAAAATTTAATTATCATTATCATCTGACATTAACAGTTTGTATGTTCATCGCTACACTATTAGTACATTAAGTTCATAACTTCTGGACATCTCTCTATTATCTATTTCCTCGTAAGTAACATTTACATCTATAAGTAACTAGAATGTGAATCAAATTTGTAAATCAATTGAATGTCTCCACTTCCTCATTTTTAAAAGCATCATGGTTTTTGTGCTGAGATGGAGTTCGACATTTCTATGGTTTAGTGATGCTTCATTCGGCAAACTGCTAACCATTCATAGATCATCTCCTCTTCATCAGATATTTAATATAGAAAACTTATCCATCTTGTACCTCGAAAATGAATAATTCAAACTTGTTGAATGTTTTATTTGCATGAACTTTAACTAAATTGTAGTTTGGAAGTATTCTTGTACATGTACTTGAGTCAAATCATACCATGAATATTTGAATAACACACTTTTTTATGGGCAAAGCAGAATATTCAAACTCAATGATTTTATCAAGTCTACCATAATAATCAAATTTGGTATTAGTGTTGTTGATAGATCTTTTTACACAAACACCTAAATTATAAGTCTATGTGTGTGAATCGCTTTGTGCCATGTGAAATTTGAAGTCATTAATAGAGTTACCATAGTAGACGCTCATATTATGGAGAGGTCATGATACAAGATTCATTATCCTTTCATTTTGCACATTCGATATTCTATAGTCTTTCACCTAAAAAAGTAGTTATGATATAAATTATTGATTATATAGTACACTTGAAAAAAAAAATTAGTCTCTAACTTATATAGATTTCTAACCAGAATGTAAATTTCATCTCTAACATTTTCTCTACCTCTCTTGCATCTATTGATGGATTTTATAGTTGTAGTTGTTGTTCGTACAAGTTGTCAAAGAAGGTAATTTTAAGACATATGCTTTAACAAACTAACGTAAGGGGAAAATATTTGAATATAGAAGTTAATATAATGTTAGGACCAAGGGGTGAATAGCTTCTCTTGCTTCGACGAAGATGAGTTACAGTAGAATACTTGAAGTAAAGAACTCTCCAATACTAACACAAGGATTTACTTGGTATCCATCTCCTCGAGGTGACAAATTCAAGGATCCAACCCTCTCTCACACATACACTATAAAAGAGCTCCTTCTTAAAAATAATCCGAAGGTAGAGAAGTCTCATACATGCTCAAGAACAAGAATACAACTTGAAATAAGAAAACAAACATAAATACAAATTGAAACACGACTTAGCACTTTGAACCTTGATTTGCTTGAACTTTTCTTACCTTGGAATCCCTCTTGAAGGTGGGAAATGCAATAGCACTTATCTCCCCCAAATCTGAAGAACTGGCGTCACTCCGTGGATTCGGTCATGAAAAATCCTTTTCTAGGGATATCTCAGGTGCCTTAATCGCTTAATAATCTCTTAAGCGATTACTATGTTAGCAACTTGCTTAGAATAACTATATTTCCGAATATTAAGTGATTACTCCAATCGCTTAAAAGGGGTGGAATTGATTAGCCTGATCAATTCAGCTCCCTTCTACTCGATCGCGAGAAAGCCCATAAGCGATTAAGTTTCCCTGCTTAATTGCTTACCACAGCTGAAGTAAGGTAATCGCTTCAACACCTTTGTTTCTTTATAGAAAGGATCTTAACTTAAGGCCTACTGAATCGCTTACCCTAAACGATTCAGCAGCTTTCTATTATCATGATTTTGAGCCTTTAGCCATTAAGATGGAGTTTAATCGCTTATGCTCTATCACCCGAGTCCTAGGGTTTCTGGCCCAATATCTAGTCAATCATGATTTGTTGGAACTCCTCATTATCTAACATCCGGTCACCCTTGACCTACTAGGACTTCTCCATTAAGTGTCCTGTCAATCCATGGCCCACTTGGACTTTTCTCCTCATGTCAAGTGTCCGGTCCTTTATAACGCACTTGGACTTCAAAACACCAGGTGTCCGGTCAACCTTTGACCCACCTGGATTTCTCAATGTCTGGCTTCATTTATTAGGATTTTTCACTACCTAGCTTTACTCACTATGATTTTTCCACCTAACTTCACTCACTAGGGTTTCCTACTACCCGGCTTCACTCACTGGGACTTCCCACTGCCTGACTTCACTTACTAAGACTTTCCAATTGCCTGGCTTCACTCACTCAAACTTCCACATCTATCTGGCTTCACTCACCAAAAAATGTTAATCTGCTTGACTTCACTCACCAAAATTTTTCATCTGTCTACCTTCATTCACCAAGACTTTCTATCTGTCTGGCTTCACTCACTAGGACTTTTTATCTGTCTAGTTTTAATCATCAAGACTTTCCAACTGTTTGGTTTTACTCACTAGGACTTTCATGTTTTGCTAAGGAATTTTAACACAAATAAAACTTAAAAGCAAGAATAATCATGAAATTTCTAAAAATGACTAATAGAAAAAAGCATGTATGAAGCTATAACATAAACTATCATTCATAGAGAATTGAAATTTGCAACACAAACAATACAATCCGATCGAAAATAATAGAACTGTGGTATCTGTCGATACAACACAGATCCAAAATAATAGTAACCAAGCAAAATATATTGATGATAACAAACAAAAAGGCTATTGGAGATGAAGCATAAGACAATAAAATCCACTATACCTTCCTTGTTACAGATCCCTTAACAATTTCAATCCAGTTGTTCTTTTTCGACCAAGATGATCCAATACTAAATACTTATGTGTCCAATTTTACTTGAACCAATAGCCAAATCATATAAACAGGAAATGATGATGATCAAAGCAAACAATACAACTTAAAAGATTGCAACTTCTCTAATCACTACGAATAGTTCGGTCACAGCAACTAAATTTTGAACAAATAAGCAACACTCACCTTGAGATTTGCAAGGGAGATATCCTCCGAAGGCACGGCTAAAAAGAAGTTAACTTCTAGTGATCCTTCCATTGCATACAACTTGCCCTCTTCAGTAAGGAGATAATTGTCCTTCTAAAAAATTAAAATCCTGTAAGAAAACACAATAAGAAATTACTCCCAAAAAAATTTGGAGGATGAGGATCAAATGTTAGAAGACCTGCGCGGCGAAAGTCGACGTGATGACTCCACGCGTCGCGACGAGGGAGGCACAGGGAAACCCTAGGTTCGATGCTTCATGCCTTCGTCGTTTCAAGTGAGAGTGGCTTGAGACGAGAGAGGGCACGACGAGGGACGACGTCATCATGGGGAGCTTCAGAGTTCGGTCGCGATGACGATGAGGGAGGGCGCGACAAGAGGGAGGCCGAGAGAGGGTTAGGGCGAGAGAGGGAGGTCGAGAGAGCCAGAGAGGGATTGAGGGAGGGCGAGAGAGCTTTGCTTCGGCGAGGAGGGAGAGGGCTAGGGCGAGAGAGTTTCAATTTGGCTAAGAGAATTGAAGAATTGAAATTTGTAACTATATTTTTTATAATATATTAAAAAAATTATGGGGCCCACCCAAAGTGGGGCATTGGGCAGGTGCCCTGCCTACCCACCCCAAGGGCCGCCCCTATGAGACTTTCATTGTGTTTATTTGACAAATTGACTCTTAAGAGGAAGAGTTTTTGATGTGTGTTAAAGGAAGAGAAAATGTAGAGTTTAAGTTAGAAATATACATTCATGCTTCGAACATGGGATGAAGTTGGAGTTGGACTAATATGAGTTAGCTTAACATAAACATATTTTCAAATATCAAAAACGGAGAGATTGTTGGTGCAATCGTTTCCCGGGTCAAGGTTGACTAGTTTGACTAATTAGCTCGAGTATATTCAAGCTTGAGTTTCGATGTTTGGATAATATGTTGTTCGACAATATGCTGTTGGACAATATGTGAGAAAGGTCAAGTATGATAAGGAGGACCGGTACTTGACTGGTAAAGTTCTAATTGGAGATTAGGTAAGGCAAACCCTAACTCGAGGGTTAGGCAAAGAGAAAGTTCAAGTGGGTTAGGGAGAACCGCACGTTGGCAAGAAAAGTCCAAGTATGTTAGGAAGGACTGCACATTGTCAAGGAAAACCCTAATTGTGGTTAGGTAAAGGAAAGTTTAAGTGCGTCAAGGAGGACCGTATGTTAACAAAGAAAGTCTAAGTGGGTTAAGGAGGACTACACATTGGCAAGAAAAGTCCAACTACGGCTAGACAAGTAAAGTCCAAGTGGATCAAGGAGGATCACACGTTGGCAAAGAAAAGCCCTAGCTGAGGTTAGGTAAAGGGAAGTGCAAGTGGGGTCAAGGAGGACCGTACATTGGCAAGGTAAAGTCCAACCTGCGGTTAAGCAAAAGGAAAATCTAAGTGGGTCAAGGAGAATGGCACTTGGTGATCGGAAGTCCAACAAAAAGTTGGCAAAGTTCAAGTGGGTCAAAAGGTTAATCGAACACTTGGTAGAGAAGTCCTAACAAGTCATGATTGATTGAAGGTTGGGTGAAGAAACCCTAGACTTGGGTTAAGTGAGTTACGGCTGGGCAATCGATTAATCAATTGTGCCAAATGCAATCAATCAGTGGATCAATTGGGAGCCTATCTTCGTAAAGCAGAAAGGGCTCGGATTGATTGGGTAATCGATCAAGGTTAAACTCAATCAATCAGGTGATCGATTGGGAGGTGAAGTTTGTGAAACAAAAGGTGTTGGATCGATTGGGTAATCGTTCAAGACCTAGGCCAATCGATCAAGTGATTGATTGGGCATGTTTTCTTCGCGACGCACAAAAGCATGGTGAATCGATCTAGTGATCGATTCACCCTGAACCTAATCAATTGGGAAAAGCTCGCTACAAACAGAGAGCTTCTAAATCGATTAGGTGATCGATTGAAGTTGCTTGATCAATTGGGTAATCGATTGGGAAAAGCTTGCAAGTGAACATAAGGCTTCGTAATCGATTGAGTGATCGATTAAGAAGGTTTACAATCGATTGTCTAATCGATTAAGTGACGAAGAAAAGAGTCGTTGTAAGGTATGGATGGATACGCTCGGATCTAACATGACAATCGATTGACAGTAAGACCAAACGATTGGATTCTTAATCCAAGGGATATAAAGGTGGCGACGAAGATTCAAACACAAACTCTTCTTCTCCACTCTTCACTGTTGATCCTTGAGCTTTAGAAGATAAATGTTGTTGTACTTTCCAACCGATCAAGAGGATAGTTATAAGAAAACAAACAAAGTTTGCATTTGTGTTACGTATTTTCTTCTTATTTGCATTGTATTTCTTGTATATGAACTTGTACGAGGTTTCTCCACCTCCGAAGTGTTTCCGAGAAGGAATATTTTTATAGTGGAGAGTATACTATATGTGGATCTTTGGATTAGTCACCTCATTAAGCTGGATACCAAATAAATCGGAGTGCTAGCATTGCTTTGAGTGTTTGCCGCTGTAACTCATCATTAAAGAAGCGATTGGAGCTAATCAACCCCCCCTCTAGCTTGTCGAAGTGTCCTAACACTCACAGCTACCCAAGCACATGGTCACCCAAGCTCGTGGCAACCAAGCTCGCGCTGACCAAGCTGAGGTCAACCAATCCGATGTTGACCAAGCTCGCGGCCAGGCCAAGGCTAAGGTCGATAGCTTCATTGCGATCAACCAAGCACCTTGCTAATGCTGAGGTTGTGACCAAGCTCGCGACCTCAACCCCTGCTGTGAGCTTACTCATAGTCGCCCTAGCCAATGCCCGTCCAGCTATGTGATCGACGGGAAGGGGACAAGAGAGGTAAGAAAGTTACTTGCGTGACAAGAGAGGAGATCATGTGCTAAGAAGAGAGATTGTGTGCTGAGAGAGGAGATGTTGGAGGATCAGTGGCCGGCTTGAAGGGGGGTTGGATAGACGGCACCCCCAAATCGTTCGCTTTCTACATATTTGTTAGTTGCGCAGCGGAATACAAATAATACAAACACAAATACGAAAGCTAAATACAAATACAAAGAACAAGAAAGAGCAAGCAAACCAACACGCGCCGATTTACGTAGTTCGGAGATAAAGCTCCTACTCCACGGCGTGTTCGTAAGGTGGACGATCCCTATCCGTCGGTGGATTACTCCCCGGAAGACCTCCGGCTAGCTCAAACCTCCTTGTGGGTGGAGAAACCTCACCACAACACTCACCAACAACACTTGGACACAAGGGAACCTTGAGCACTTTGGTGACTACTAATTAAGCTTTAACCAAGTCTAATTTCGTCACCTTGGCCGGCCATACCAAGCTCCTTTTTATAGAGCTTGGAACAAATCAGAACCTGATTTGCCCGTTACCAGTCGACTGATGCCAGCCCAACGGCTCTCTCAACGGCTATCTGCTACAGTGCATCAGTCGACTGGTACATACACCAGTCGACTGCTACAGTACGCTACAGTAACCGCTACAGTAACTGCTACAGTGCCGCTACAGTAAACCCCTAAAACTAGGATTTTACTCCAAGTACAATCTCTCATGCACTCGTACCCTCACGACTCATTTGACTCTTCTTTGCAGCCTTGACCTCTTGCCTTCAAGCCTACTTCCTTTGGCTCTCATCCCTCGGATGCATCCAAGCCCGCGGCTTGTCTCCAATGTCATCCTTTGCGTATGCCTCGAAGTCGCTTCCCTCGGCCATTGTCCTTGCTGCCTTGTCCATGGTCCCTCGGATGCTCCATCCTTCACCGGACCCGAAGCTGTTAACCTGAGTCACATGTGTCACCTGCAGTCCTGCACAACTCAAGTAGACATATCAAATAACAAGGGTAAACCTAACTTAAACCCTTTGCCCAAACATCAAAACACATGGTCCCACGAACCATTGGGATTGCTCCAACAATCGTGTGTCGAAGGACGACACAGGCTATCGGAGAAGATCGGTGAGATAGGGAAAAAATCGGGTTGAGAAACCTTCAATTTGCTAAATTAGCGACGTAATTAAATATTTGTCTCGCTATATTAGTGACGGAATTTTTATCGCTAAATTAGCGACGATATTAAATTTCCATCACTAATTTATCGACGAAAATTTATTTTCGTCATTAATTTAAATAGATTAAATATATTTTTTTTATTAATAACAATTGATATTACGACAAAATTATAATTGTATCACTAATTTGGCCGCTAATTATATATTTTCTTATAGTGTTATTTAAATACCATTCAAAGTAAGTACTTAGTTTTAAATTTCTTACCACAGGTAATCTTTGCCTAAGGGTTTAACTCTCATTAGAGAAATTAGTATTTCTTAGGGCATTCGTATTGATGCTAATATGAGTATTATAATATTTAAATGATGTTATAATCAATATGAAGGAGTGTTATAATATTTACATTATTAATAATGTTCAATTGTTTGAATGCCGTCAATGAGTAGATTAAAAGAAATTTAAAAGATAAAAAAAATTGAATATAAAAAATAAAGATGAATTAGTGTATAGTAAGATCTACTAATTAGTAAATGTTAATGTTAATGTTAAAAATAAATATAAATGAGTATTAATAAAAAGATGATATTAATATAGACATGTATTTTAAAGATGTGGCATGACTCTCCCAAGTGGATAAAGGTGATTTGTTCATCTATAGTGTTTTTATCAATTTATCTCTAGAGTAGAGGAAGTAAATCATAAATGATTATTAATCATTAGTATAGGTAACTAAAATATATAAAAAAAAGATAGGTTCAAATACACCAAATTTAGATTCTAAAATTTTAGAAAATAATATTTTATATCTCATACAAACACGCCGTCTTACAAACAAGACGTGGCATGACCCTCCCAAGATCTAACAACCGGTAGTTCAACTTAGTTGCAGATGTCAAATAACATAATCTTTCATTCGTAGTTGAGTTTTTTTTTAAAAAATAATAGATAATAAAAATATTATAATGGACTAAGCCATCCGATAATTCATGAATATTAATACACACACTATAATTCGTGTAAATAAAGTTATTGGGGGAGGTGTTGGGCGAGGGAATCTTCTTTTTATCACCGTATAAATATAGTTACACTCAAGAGTCTAGTCCAATCTTGTCCACTTATAATGAGCGTATAACAATGGATTCATCTAGTTCAATCCTCCATATTGGCCTCCGAACGAATTAGTGGAGGTACTGAGGATGAGGATGAGTAAATCATTTTTTACAATATACATACCAATATATTATTTTTTATGATAATATAATATCTAACATTTCGATCCGACTAATTTTAAAGATGAGTAGTTCAATCCTACAAAAGTTTTGTTAGACAATATGTTGTCTGAGATATTAAAAAAAATTATAGAATTAAAATTACACAAAATTAATTCTAACTTATCTGTCGAGATGATCTGAGCGGATAATCTCAGGCTGCTGGCGAGGCTGGTTCTACCAAACTTCCGGTGGTCCAAGGTACGGAGTTAATGCGGTGCGTAGTAGAATCGGGAGTTGATGGCCAAGTCGGAAAGGGAATTCACTGAGTAAGATACCGAGGCCTGCTCTCAACGCAGTTTCCTCGAAACATATTCACTCCACCTTCGGCTGTGCTTTGAGGTTCTTTTGGGTCATCTATTTCTCATGATACAATGGCAAAACCACACACGCAACCAAGCACTAGTTGTTTGTGGTGAACTGAGAATACACCCGATTGTTATTACGAGTAGTTCAACTAAACGGATGTATGACTGATAGAGTTTTTGTGGGAGAACACAGGTGAACAGAGGTTCACTTGCTGTTCTTTCTCTCGCGCTCTCTCTCTTTCGCTTATCTTCTACTACTATCTATCTTTTGCTCAAGATCCAGCCTCCTTATATAGGAGTCTTCACCTTTCCTGCAATAAATGACCAAATTATGGTCATTTAATGTTGGGCTTAATGTCGCATTAATGGGTTTAGTGTCTTCATTAATGTCAAGACATTACAGAATAATTATTAATGAGTTTAATGTCGTCATTAATGTTGAGACGTGACGAAGTCACAATTAATGAGTTTAATGTCGCTATTAATGTCGAGACATTACGGAATCGCCATTAATTTCATATTAATGCTTCGTTACCCTCTTGAGTAGGTAACAAAAAAAGATTCAGTGGCAAAATATTGATTCATTCTTTTCGGCAAATTTTGCCTTGACTTGCCCGACATTCGACGTGCGTAAGTCATGCTCACACACGAGTCAACTTTAGTTCAATACAATCCAGGTCTTGGATTTGCACCCACCCCTGCACACCCATGCATGAGAGAGTTTCTCCCCATGTATATGTTTACAACATCAATGCATGTACTATAATTTAAACCAACAATAAAGCCAAGAGACTTCTAATGTGGGATTAACAACCCACACAATAGAGTCTCTTTGTCTCCACCTCTTTATTCCATTCACATTTCCAATAATCCCCCACATAAATGGAATACAGGGTATGCGATAACATTTAGCAGTTGAGTCAAGTATAGAATAGGTAGGTTTTACCCTTTGAACCTTTCTTTGTAAAAATATATTTGCATACTGGTTGACAGTAGACATGATGTCCTTAAACTGTTCTGTCGTTTGTGTAAGCATTGACAAATCTCACCCAAGACTCTCCTTGATACAACTCAGTTATCATGAGTGTGTTCGTTCTTAGTTATGAACATATCTGGTTCTGTGAAAAACTCTAAGAATTGTGCCTCAAATTTTCTTCGAAGTGGCTCCACTTTTTTGTCATATAGGTGATCCCTCGAGAGTAGTCATCTACTCTTCTTGATCATTAAAAGTCCATCGGCTTACCCTGATTCAGTCACTGTTTTATCGAGTTATCCCCCACAGTGTGTCTAGTCAGTGCAAATTAGTTGTCCCTTTGAACCTAGTTCTTGGGATATCCAGTCAGCATAGGTTGGGTGTCCTCTCCATTGATCGTTGACAATGACATCAAACTCATTTCTCGTGATGAGCTTGCTATTAACTCTTGATTTAACCCTTTGGTTAACGAATTTACTAGGTTATCCTTTGACTTCACATGACCAATAGTGATAACTCCCGCTAAAAGTAGTTGTTTAATGGTATTATGTGTATGACATATATGCTTAGACTTACCATTCTACAGATGGTTCTGTGCCCGGCCAATTGCTGATAGACTATTGCAATGTATTGAAATTGTTAGCACCTGTTTCGGCTATCTTGGAATATCTTCTAAGAATTATCGTAGTCATTCAGTCTATTCACCACATTTGTCAAGAGCTACAAACTCAAATTCCATCGTAGATCTAGTTATCACGGTTTGCTTAGAAGATTTTCAAAAAATGATTGCATCTCCTAGAGAGAATACATATCCACTCGTAAACTTAGAGTATCTGTAGGACCATTGCGGCCGGCTAGAAAAGGGGGGGGGTTGAATGGCCCTGAAAAAATAAAACACAACCCTTTTCGACTTTTCAAACTGACACTTGCATATAAAATAAAAAAGCAATAAATAAAATCAGAAAAGTAAAAGGCACACGAGATTTACTTGGTTACAACCGGGGAGGTTGTTAATCCAAGGAAAATGATCACACTACTATCTCCTTTAGGCGGAGAAGCCTCTTTTACAGAATTGTAAGCACAGAAAGAAAGAAGCTAATCTAAACAGTAGGAGTGTACAAGCGTTGTTACAATTTCTGAACTGATTGAAAAGCTTCTGGACCAAGGCTATATTTATAGCCTTGGCGGGGGCGCCTGGAAGGGGTTCCGGGCACCCTGGAGAGATAAAACTTTATCCCCCAACGTTCAGATCGCGTTTGACGCGATCTGGTCAACAAACTAGGTCCGGGCGCCCGGAAGGATTCCGGGCGCCCCGGGCTGCTCCGAGCGCCCGGAAGGGTTCCGGGCGCCCCGGAGCCTAAAGTCAACATATGTTGACTTTTTCATCCGGGGACCACTGCTCCGGTTCAGTTCGCCTCGGTCCGGGTCTTCAACTCCAGATCCGCTTGCTTGGGTGATCTCTGCCATCCGGAAAAGGGCTCACCTGAACCCAACTTCCGGTCTTCTCGAGCGGGCTTCCCTCCGGCTTCTCGTCCCTCAGAATCGCCGCGTGTTTCCTTCTCATCCGCCGGCGTACTCATCCGCAGTCTTGGTCCCTCGGACGCACCGCGTGCCGTCCTTCTTGCTAGCTGCGTCTCTTGCTCCTCGAGCAGTCTTCCGCTCCGGCTTTCGTCCCTCGGAACCACCGTACACTTCCTTCTCATCTGCTAGTGTACTCTTCCGCAGTGCCTCGTCCCTCGGACGCACCTCGTGCCGTCCTTCTCGTTAGTTGCGTCTTTCACTCGACTACCTGTGCTCCTAAACTCCTGCACACTTAGACACAATGTTAGAAACACACAGGACCTAACTTAACGTGTTGATCACACCAAAACAACCTTGGGGTTCCAACAATCTCCCCCTTTTTGGTGTGAGTAACCCAAGTTAAGCTAGGGAAAAAATAGACATAAAATAAAACTAACTTAATTTGCAATTTTAAGTACAAAAATAAAACAAGTTAAATTTGGTCTACCTCCCCCTAGACTTATAGTTTACCTTCTCCCCCTTTGATCACATAAAAAATGGGGATTCTAGGAAGACATCTAAGGGTAAACACTTAGAAATTTTAAGATTCTTAAAAAAATTTGCAATAATAAATAGTCTCTTTTAAAAAATTTTTAAGTAAGATTTTAAAAAAAATTTCTAGAAAAAAAAAACTTAAGCAGAAATTTTCAATTTCAGTACAACTTTTAACTTAACCAAAAAAAAAATTCTGAAGGTTTTTCTAAGTATAAAAGAGAATTTTTCTACGGAGAAAAAAAATACTAAAAAAAATTTTCTAACTTAAAAAAAATATTTTCAAAATTTTTTTAAGTCTTTGCAAAAATTATTTTTGAAAGAAAATACAAAGAAAAATCATAACTTAAGATTTTTCTAAGTAAAATTTTCTAAGTAAAAATTTCACGTAAAAGTATTTTTTCTAAGTATAAAAATTTTGAAAAAAATGTTTGAAAAATTTTAAAAGCATTAATTAATTCTAATTTTAATACTTTGACCGAAAGTTAATTAAACATTTATTTCAATATTTTGGCTTCCAGGTCGTGGCAAGGCACTAGGCCTTCTTGGTTATTGGAGCAACAACTACTTCCTTAGACAAAGCCACATAAAGAAATTCATTGTTTAATTTTCTCACTGGAAGCATTAATTTTAAATTTTAGTTTAAGCATGATATAGGAACCCAATATAGGTTCCAACCTACTGGATTAACTAAAAAATTTTTAGGGACATATTTTCTTGAAATGTTCCTAGTTTGTCCCTGGTAATATCTAAAGTACCAATTTAAATTATTAGATCTTCTAAAATTGGTTTTAGGTGAACATGCATAGTTTTTCAAGTTGCCTATTTGAATTTTCAAATTTTGATTTTCTAATTGTAATTTTTCATTTTCCAATTTTGATTTATCTAATTCTTCTAAAGGGCAGAATTTAGGTAAAATTATTTTTAAATTCTTTATTTCTTTTTCTAATTTACAGCAGTCTTTAGTTAATAACTTGATAAACTTAAAAAGTTTATCGGGAGGAAGAGAACGTACCTGACTTACCTTGTCGAGTTCGTTGTCCGTGTCTCCCCCTGACCTACTGCTTTCTTCTGACGAAGCTCCCCCTTCATCGATGCTCATCTCGGAAGAGCTTGAATCGCAGTCGTCGTCTTGATAACTCGCCATCAGTGCGAGTCCGGAGAATGCTTCGACTTCTGATTCGGACGACGTATCGTCCCACGCCACCTTTAGGGACTTTCGCTTTTGGATAGGCTTCTTACCCTTCTCCTTGTCCTTGTTCTTCAGCTTGGGGCAGTTGTCCTTGACGTGCCCTTCTTCGTCGAAGTGGTAGCAGCGGATCGTTCTTTTCTTCTTTCCCTGCGGATGGTTAGTAGATCTGGATTTACAAAGTTTCTTGAATCTTCTTACCATTATTACCATTTCCTCGTCGTCGAGAGAGGATTCCGACTCTGGTTCGTCTCTCGAAGCTTTGAGGGCGACATTGTTCTTGGGCTCCTTCATTCCTGCACATCTTGACTCATGCACTTCAAATGTTGAAAAGAATTCTTCTAATGAAATCTTTTCTAAATCTTTAGAAATGTAAAATGCATCTACTAATGATGCTCATTTGGTATTTCTAGGAAAGGAATTTAAAGCGTACCTTAGCGAATCTCGGTTACTTACCTTTTCTCCGAGATTCGAAAGTCCGGTAATAATTTCTTTTGGTCTCAAGTGCAGATGCGCGACTGTCTCATCTTCCCCAAGTCGCAGGCTGGTGAGCTGATTGCGAAGTAGATCTCTTCTGGCGAGCTTGGCTTCGGACGTCCCTTCGTGCAGCTCGAGGAACTTCTCCCAAAGTTCCTTTGCCGAGTCGTAGTGTCCGATCCTGTTGACTTCTTGAGATGGAAGAACGCTTAACAGATGGTATTCTGTTTTGTCATTCGCCACGTATTCAGCCTGCTCCTTTTTTGTCCATTGACATTTTTCCTTACCTTATGGAGCTACAAAGCCAGATTCCATTGTTAAAACTAATTCGAAATCTGTTGTAAAAAATACCTGCATCAATTTTTTCCAGGTGGCAAAGTCCCCTTCGTATTTCGGATGGTGGATGCTTGGTCCGGCCATCTCGTTGCTTCGCTCGGCGATTAGTCCTCCTGAAGCGCCTCGGCTCTGATACCACTTGTAGGACTGTTGCGGCCGGCTAGAAGGGGGGTTGAATAGCCCTGAAAAAATAAAACACAACCCTTCCTGACTTTTCAAACTAACACTTGCATATAAAATAGAAAAGCAATAAATAAAATCAGAAAAGTAAAAGGCACACGAGATTTACTTGGTTACAACCGGGGAGGTTGTTAATCCAAGGAAAATGATCGCACTACTATCTCCTTTAGGCGGAGAAGACTCTTTTACAGTAATGTAGGCACAGAAAGAAAGAAGCTAATCTAAACAGTGGGAGCGCACAAGCGTTGTTACAATTTCTGAACTGATTGAAAAGCTTCTGAACCAAGGCTATATTTATAGCCTTGGTCGGGGCACCTGGAAGGGGTTCCGGGCGCCCCGGGTTGCTCCGGGGGCTCGGAATGGTTCTGGGCGCCCGAAGCCTAAAGTCAACAGATGTTGACTTTTTCATCCGGGGACCACTTCTCCGGTTCAGTTCGCCTCGGTTCGGGTCTTCAACTCTGGATCCGCTTGCTTGGGTGATCTCTGCCATCCGGAAAAGGGCTCTCCCAAACCCAACTTCCGGTCTTCTTGAGCGGGCTTCCCTCCGGCTTCTCGTCCCTTGGAATCGACGCGTGTTTCCTTCTTGTCCGCCGGCGTACTCATCTGCAATCTTCGTCCCTCGAACGTACCGTGTGCCGTCCTTCTTGTTAGCTGCGTCTCTTGCTCCTCGAGCAGTCTTCCCCTCCAGCTTTCATCCCTCGTAACCACCGCACACTTCCTTCTCGTCTGCCGGTGTACTCTTCCACAACGCCTCATCCCTCGGACGCACCTCGTGCCGTCCTTCTCGCTAGCTGCGTCTTCAACTCGACTATCTGTGCCCCTAAGCTCCTGCACACTTAGACACAAGGTTAGAAACACACAGGACTTAACTTAACGTGTTGATCACACCAAAACAACCTTGGGGTTCCAACAGTATCCACATCAGCTACTCTATCAAAAGATTTTAGCTAAAAAATCTTTACATCAGCTACCCTATCCATTCCTTAAATTTAGATTTGATGAATAGTGATTCTCTAAATTTAGTGAATAAAACCTCTACTATAAAAATAAAATTATATTTCTTTTTAATCTTTCTCCTTCCACTCATTCTTTTCAATCTCTCTCCTTTCACTCATTCCATAAATATAATAATAAAAAAATAGAAGAAAGAGAAGAAAATAATAAAAAATTAAGGATAATGAAAATGTTTGGATAGTTGATGTAGTGTATAGCGAAAAGTAATTGTCTAAATTTAATAAAGTAGTTATTTATCCTAAATTTTAGATATAGTGATAGAAAAACTGATGTGGATGCTCTTAGAGTCTTTTATGTCAGATATTTAACTCGCATCGATGTATCCTTTGATCACAGCAAGATATCTCGTATAGTGCAGTCCATATTCATGAGTATACCTCAAGTACCTCAGTACTCTTATTATTCCTTTCCAGTGCTTAACACCGGGATTACTCGTGTATCTACTCAGTTTACTTAATGCGTAGGCCAAATCTAGTTGTGTACAACTCATTAAGTACATTAAACTTCCAATCAGTCGAGAGTATTCTATCTAAGAGATATTTTCACCTTGATTTTTTGATAGATGTTGACTCATATCTATCGGCGTTCGTGCCAACACAGTATCACCCTTAGTGAATTTTTCAAGAATCTTGTTCATGTAATAGGACTGACTAAGAACAAGTTTTTCTGTTGTTATAAGAATTTTGATTCCTACAATCACATTAGTTAGGCTCATGTCTTTCATGTCAAATTTTGAGTTCAACATATCATTAGTGGATTTGGTTATCTTATTATTACTCTCATAAGTATATCATCTACATATAGGTATAAGATGACATAGTCATTTTTTGTGATTTTCATACAGACACATTTATCACATTCATGAATTTTGAATCCACATTCCTTCATGTCATTATCAAATTTTTCATGTCACTGCTTTGGTGCTTGTTTCAAGTCATATAATGACTTCACCAATCTACAAATCTTATTTTTCTATCCTGGTACAAAAAACCCCACAGGTTACTCCATGTAGATTTTCTCTTCTAAATCCCTATTTAGAAATGCTGTCTTTACATCCATATGATGTATTTTGAGATTCTATAGAGTTGCAATAGCCAACAACACTCTAATGGAAGTTATTATTGACATAGGAGAATATGTATCAAAGTAATCAAGGTTTTCTCATTGTCGATATCCTTTGATAACCAATCTGGCCTTATATTTATCAATTATGTCATCTGACGTTATTTTCTTCTTGAAGATCCACTTACAACTTAGTGGTTTACCTACCGGAGGAAGATCCACAAGCTCTCAAGTATGATTTTACAAAATAGATTATATCTTAGATACAATTGTCTCTCTCCTGTGAGGTCAATCAGAAGAACTTACTATTTCTGAATAATTTTAAGGCTCACTTTCTAAAAAATATCTCACTGACTATTAAGATAAATCAAAAAATACTCACAGATAAATCAAAAAATACTCACAGAGACTCATCTATACTACCAACATTTTTAGAATAATCATTTTACTGACATAACATTATTACAATGCTAAGATTTTATTTATAAATATGAAAGTCGGGTAAATTTGCATGCACTCCCCATTGGTAAACACAACTTTACATGCAATCCCCATCCATGAAAAACTTTCTTTTCACTCCCCAGTCAAACATATTTACCTAATTGCCCATGATATTTTTAGGTATAAAAAGTCCAAAAATCAGTATAAATCCTCTTAAATTCAGTATATTAAATTAGAATTTAGTATATTTTCTATTAAATTGAGTACGATTCTTTTTTCACCTCAAAATATACTCGATTTTAGTTTAATGTGCTGAATTTAATAAAAAATATACTCGATTTTTAATATAAAGTACTGATTTTAAGAAGAACTATACTCATTTTCGGACTTTTTGTACTCAATTTTTGACTTTTTGTACCTAAAAAATATGGGTTAATTTCAATAGAAAATATACTCGATCCTAGTATAGAGTACTACTGGATTATAGTGTAAAGTGCTGAATTTAACAGGAATTATACTTATTTTTAGACTTTTTATACCTAAAAATAAGAGGGATAATTTTTATAGAAAATATACTCGATTTTTAATATAAAGTACTGACTTTAAGAAGAATTATACTCGTTTTCAGACTTTTTGTACTCAATTTTAGACTTTTTGTACCTAAAAAATCTGAGGAGTAATTTAGGTATCAATATTTGCATGAGGGAGTTGAAACAAGTAATACTTTGCATATAGGGAGTGGAAACAAAATTTTTTAGGCATGATGATTATATGCAAAATTATGATTACCATTGAGAATTTTTCTCTAATTTACCGAAAGTCAGTCTAACGCAGCATAATTACAAGCACTATGTAGATAAAGGTCAAGCAAGTGATTGATTATAAAGTCTTTTTAGTCCTCACAAAATGAGCATACAAAAGTTTTATTGTCATATTGGGCCATTCCAATGGTCTTCAAATCTTAATATTAATTTTGAAAATAAGTTAAATTTTAGATGACGAAATAAAATTATCCCAAATCTCGTGGCAGCCGCTAAAATCTATCGTCATCGATGACCCAAATTCAACGGGGACGACTGCGCCCACCTCCTCCCCCTCTTCCTTTTAATCTATAAATATCAATCCAAATCGATCTCCTCCTTCCTATTCAACCACCAGCTCTCTCACGCATTTCTTCGGTCCATGGGAGCTTACATCTCCTCAGCTTCAGGCACCGCCTCCGTCTCCGACGAATCCAAGCACCAGCACCTCCAGACAGCCAAAGTCATCGCCCCCGACGGACGTTTGCTGGAGTACCACGCCGAAACCACTGTCCGTGCCGTCCTCGCTGACGCCGGCCATCATCTCTTGAATATTTTCCTCTGTAGCTCCGACGAGCTCTACTTCAACGCCAAAATCCTAGCTTTGGCGGCCGAGGACACGCTTCGGCTAGGGCAGATCTACTTCCTCCTCCCCTTTTCCAAGCTCCACCACCCGCTCTCCGGCCCCGACATGGCGGAGCTCGCGGTGCGAGCGAGCGTGGCTCTCTCTGCGTACGCTTCCGACGACAGCGAACGGAGGCGCAAGAGTGGTCAGAGACTCATGCCGGCGGCGGCAGAGTTAGCGGGAGAGCAGGCCGCCGTGCTTAATGAAGTCGTCAATGAGAAAGAAATTGGATTTTATTCGGAAATTTGTAGCAGCGATCAGGATTATGCAACGAATTCGTCTTTTGAGAAGAAGAAGATGAAGATGAAGATGATGATGAAGCGGAGTGAATCAGTGCGGATTAACTCCCGGCAACGACGGCGGAGTCGCAGGCAGAGGTTGAGCATGATAGAAGAGATTGTGTAGACCACAAATATAATTATTATGTAAAAGTTATTTTATTTTTTGAACAATTTTAATTCCATCGTATTTAATTGTGTAAATTTATATGGGAGAGCACGATCCAGTGTGCGTTAAAATTTAATTTTCATGACTAATAAAACACATCATTTGCTTTGTAATTAAACTATTATAAAATTAATTAGTTTTAGAAAAAAATAATTAAATAATTGATATCCAATCTTCACCTGAATGGATCACAGGAGGAAGATTTTGAAAAAGAAAAAAAAAAGAAAAAGAAAAGTCGAACGCTATCTTCGGGTTTGAAAATGTCAATTTGTTGAATTATTATGAGAAAAATCAACACGTTCCCGTGTCCTCCTTATCAACACCTGAATGGATCACACGGCTTGGTTGAGTTGTCTAGATCCGAATCCGATAGATTTCAACTCGTTATCCATTCCGAGCTGGAGCCAACGTATCGTACGTCTAGATCATTTTACTCAACGAGGATTGATGTCCTGCAATCTCTTTCATTATATTTTTACTATTATAAAAATAATAATAATAAAATATAAAATAATAATGATACCCGATAAGAAGAGTCCATCTGTCGCAAATCAATTATCACGTTAAAGAAAAATTAAAGGCGTCAACGTATAAGGGTAAGTAAGGTATAATTAGTGTGGATACCTCGGCTGATCAGAGGGATTACTGTCCGATCGGTCAGACGATCGGCAACTCATGCTCTAATTAATCAACCCGTTGAATGGGACAAGAGCCCGTGTTGAACAGGCTTGTAATACGGGTCGATCGAGGGGTCTGATCGGTTCTAGGTACGACGTTGGCATTGTACTTATAAACGGATCGTCCGACCGGTGCAAGGAATAACACTATGCAGAAAGGAAAGATAATTAATAAGGAGAAGAAAAAGCAAAATGAAACACGACATCTGTTAATAAATGTGTAGAAGACAAGATAAAGATGTATTCGATTTGTCATTAAACCATACCATTAAATAAGGAAAGATGAAGGTCATCCAAAATGATATAAAAAAGGTCTATAGGTATGAGTAACAGGCAACAAAAATATTTCTGAGTTCTACGATTCTCTACTTTCTTATTCTCTTCACATGTTCTAACTTGAGCGTCGGAGGACCAACGTTAGGGACCCCTTCCCTGATCTTGGTTTTGTTTTGCAGGATCATCAAAGTCTTCTTCTTGTCAGTGGGCACCCCATTCCCGACTTTCCAGTGTCCTTTATTTGGACATGATCAATTTAGCGCCGTCTGTGGGAACGTTGCCCGTATTTGAATAAGAAGATGGAAGACGCTGGACAACTCACAACAGTGACACTAATGCAAGAGGAACTCGATGCACTAATACAAGCTCGAGCTATGAAAATATTGGAGCAACAACAACAGGTGATGGCTGATCGGCCAACGCATGAGCCTGCCGCCTCTACAGCAGGTCGGCAAACTGAAAGAGAAAGAGAAGATCGAGCGGATCAATTTTTCGCTCCGGAGAGGAATAGAAGACCGATCGGCTCTTATGAGGGCGTTCACAATGTGCCAATTCCCTTCAACCGAGCGATGTCATGGGCTCCCCCAGCAGAAAGAGGTCGAGCGGATAGAGACCAGGGATCCTCGGATGAGGCACCAGTGCGGGATGAACGAAAGGGAAAAACGCCTAAGGAAGACGACTCGCCTAAGAGGATCAATTAATAATTTTCAGAGGGAATCCTAAGTGACCCTCTATCGAAGCACTATACCCCGTTAACGATCGGAGAGTATAACGGAACAACCGACTCCGACGACCACTTGGCCAAGTTTGATAATGCGGCCACCCTTCATCACCCTTCATCAGTACACGGGCGGGGTGAAATGCAGAGTCTTCCTTACTACTCTATCTGGATCGGCGTAACGGTGGTTCAAACGATTGCCGAACAACTCTATCTACAGCTTCAAGGATTTCCAAGCGGCATTTCTATACCACTTTGCTAGTAGCCGCCACCACTAGAAGACTAACATAAATCTATTCTCGCTAAAGCAAGGGCCCCGAGAGGCCCTAAGGGCCTATATCCAGCGCTTTAATCAAGTGACGATGGATATTCCGGCGGTCTCTTCAGATGTACTGGTGAACACCTTCACTCAAGGGCTCATCGAAGGAAAGTTCTTCCGATCACTTATTCGGCGACCGCCCAAGGACTTTGGGCACCTCCAAAAGAAGGCCAATGAGTACATTAATGTGGAAGAAGATCAGACAGCAAAGAAGAAAGAGACAACCGTCAATCCCGCAGTAGCATCCGAGCGGCGTCAATCAAGCAGTCATCAACCACCAAAAGGGCCCCAGACAGGGAGCCCCTTCACACTAGGAGCCTAAGCCACATGTCGTACAACTGGTGGTGGCCGCTCGTCCAGGAGACAAGAGGTGGGAGCCGATGTTTTGCACCTTCCACCGCTCAACGACACATAACACCAGGGACTGCTACGACCTAGCAGATGGTGGGTCGATTCAGCGTGGATACCACAAACGATACCGATCGACGTCACCGAAGTCGATCTACAGGACGAAAGAATTCAGGGAGGGTGACCAGTTCACGTTATCACCAACCACAAAGGGACCGAATCCTTGCCCGAGCTTCCTCTGAGTGAACCAGACCATCCGTAAGGGAAGAAGAGAATCGAAGTAATGCCGCTAAGGGGGAGATAGGAATGATCGCCGGCGGGCCGACCAGTGGAGATTCTAATCGAGCAAGAAAGTTGCATGCACGGAGGCTCGAGATCCATACCGCGGGCTGCAGCAAGAAAAAAGCTGAGGGACCCGAGATTAGCTTCAGTCCTAAGGATTTGGAGGGAGTGGAGGTCCCCCACAATGATGCATTAATCATTTGGGCAGTAATCTCTAATTATACAGTCCATCACACTTTTATTGATACACGGAGCTCGGTAAATATCATATACCAGAAGACATTCGATCAATTACAAATTGACCGAAGTGAACTACTGCCAATGAGGACTCCACTCTACGGCTTCACGGGCAACTAAGTGTTGCTGATCGGCCAGATCAAGTTAGCCATCTCACTCAGAGAAGAGCCCCTAAAGTGGACAAGGATCACAAATTTCATAGTGGTAGATACGTCCTCGGCCTACAACATCATTTTGGGCCGACGACACTCAATGAGTTCTGAGCGGTGGTGCAAACCTTCTGCCAAAAGATCAAATTCCCGGTGGATGGTAAGGTAGGAGAATTCAAAGGAGATCAGTTAGTCGTTCGACGTTGTTACGTCGAGATGGTCAGAATGGAAGCACGAGCCGCTCGAAAGACCCCACGCTTGAAGGTGAATGTCGTCGTCGAAAAACCCCCCACACCGGTGTATGAAGAAAAAGAAGAACCACCCTAACCGCCCGAAAGCAACCATCTTCATTGCTGCCAATCTAGAGGCTGAGAAAAAGACGGAACTAGTATCTTGCCTCAGACAAAACCATGATATATTCGCTTTGTCGACACATGAGCTTCCCGGTATCTCGCCGAGTGTGGCCCAGCATGAACTACACATCCGACCGAATGCTTGACCTATCAAACAAAAGAAAAGGGACTTCAGTGCGGAGCAGAACTTGGTCATTCGAGCGGAGATAGAGAAATTGTTGGAGGCTAGCCACATACGAGAGGTACAATTCCTGAGTTGGCTTTCTAATATTGTACTGGTCTCCAAGCCAGACAACAAATAGAGGGTCTGCATAGACTTCCATGACCTGAATAAAGTATGCCCGAAGGATTTCTATCCGCTGCCCCAGATAGACCAAATGGTGGACTCTACGGCTGGCTACGAGCTGATCTGCATGCTCGATGCATATCAAGGTTATCACTAAGTGTCGCTCGCCTGAGAAGATCAAGAAAAGGTCAGCTTTATCATGGCCGACGGAACATTCTGCTATAATGTCATGCTGTTATGACTAAAGAACGCCAGTGCCACCTACCTGAGGCTCATGAACAAGGTGTTCTGATAGCAGATCGGCCGAACATAGATGTATATGTCGACGATATACTAATAAAATCTCCAAGGGCTATTGATCTTTGCGCAGACATTAAGGAGACCTGTCAAACTTTGAGGGCTTATGGAATAAGACTGAACCCAAACAAATGCCTGTTCGGCACCAAGGGCAGTTGATTTATGGGATACATCATCACCGAGCAGGGGATTGAGGCTAATCCAAGCAAGGTCAAAGCTCTGCAAGATATGTCACCGCCACGCAACTTGAAGGAAGCCCAACGGTTGACCGGGCGTATTACCGCTCTGTTAAGATTCATATCCAAATCATCCGATCAGAGCTTACCATTCTTCAAGGTGTTGCGTCGAGCAACAAAATTTCAGTGGGATGTCGAGTGTGACCGGGCGTTTGAAGAACTCAAAGACTATCTCAATTTCTTGCCTATATTAGCTAAGCTGAGCGCAGGAGAGCTGCTCTAGATTTATCTGTCGTCCACCGAAAATGTGATCGGCTCAGCATTAGTTAAGAAGAATGGACAAGAGCAACAACTCGTGTATTTTTTAAGCCATATATTAAAAGATACTAAATCCCGCTACACTGGTCTGGAAAAATTAGCTTACGTGTTGGTACTAGCTGCTCGGAGACTCCGCACTTATTTCTTCTCCCATCCAATCGTGGTGATGACCAACAGTACCTTGGGAAGAGTCCTCCTCAACCCAGAAGCGTCCGACCGGCTGATCAAGTGGACCACTGAGCTAAGTGAGTTCGACATCCAATACCAACCCCGAACGGTGATAAAAGCTCAGGCCTTGGCTGATTTTGTCACAGAAGTCCAAAGCGACGAGCTAGAGGCAACTTGAAGAATATATGTTGATGACTCTTCCACCCGACAAGGCAGCGGGATCAACATCCTACTCATTTCTCTAAAAGAAGATCAGATGCAACTGTTTGTTCGGCTAGATTATCATGCCACAAACAACAAAGCTGAGTATGAAGCTTGATAGCCGGCTTGCAAGTAGCGTGGCATGTCGGAGCCACAAGAGTCCTCATCCACTCGAACTCCCAGTTGGCCACCCAGCAGCTGTCAGGAACGTTCGAGATTAGCAATCCTCGACTCAAGTTATATGCAGAAGCCTTCGAGAGATTGAAGACAAATTTCCAAGAAGTCACTGCACAGAAGATCCCCCAATCGGACAATCAAGCAGCAGATGAACTGGCTAAATTAGCTAGTTCATTATCACTGGTCGTGATAAGTCAGCCGATCAAACATGTTTCCTTGGTAGCGCATATTGACCGAATGGAGGGAGTTGTCTTTCCAAGTGACTGGGGAACCCCGTTAATTAAATTTCTCCGATTGGGAAGTACGCTGGTCGACCTGGAAGTAGCACGTCTATTAAAGAAGAGGGTCGGACGGTTCACCTTGGTTGGAGATCAGCAGTATAAAAGAGTCTTCTCTAGGCCCTTGCTCAAGTGTGTGGGACAAGAGGACGCAGTGTGCATCTTGCAAGAAGTCCACCAAGGCTCCTGCGGAAGCCATCCGAGCGGCCGACCATTAGCTCGGAAGATTCTCCTGGCCGGGTACTTCTGGCTAACTTTCCAAGAGGATGTCGCTCGGACGACAGCCACCTGCCTGCCTTGCCAAAAGTATCACAATCTTTCACACCGACCAACTGAAGAGATGAAGTCATCCATGGTAGCTTGCTCATTCGACCAGTGGGGTATGGACATAGTGGGACCGTTTCCCATGGCCACGGGTTAGTGAAGGTTCTTGCTTGTTGTTGTGGACTATTTTTCAAAATGGGTGGAGGTTGAGCCCTTGGCCAAGATAAGTGAGCAGATGGTCATCAAGTTCATTTGTCATATCATTCTCTGTCAATTCGGCATCCCTCGTCGGCTCATCTCGGATAACGGGAGGCAGTTCACAGGTTAGAAGCTCAAGGAATGGTGCGAAGGCTATGACATCCAGCAGGCCTTCACCTCAGTGGCATACCCCTAGAGCAACGGCCAGGCGAAGGTTGCAAACTAAGAGATCCTCAGAGGTTTACGAACTCGGCTCGACCACGCAGGGGGTAGCTGGGTCGATCAACTCTCAAGTGTCTTATGGGCACTCCGTGTGACTCCAAAGGAGGCGACCAGCGTAACACCATTCCAGTTGGTGTACGGAGGAGAAGCTGTGATTCTTGTAGAGGTAGGAGTGGAATCCGACTGGATGCGACTCTACGACGAGAAAAACGACGAGTGAAGATTAATGGAGCTCGACCTGGTGGATGAGGTGCCGGATAAAGCAACTATTCTATTAATGGCCTATCGACAGCGGATGAGGCATAATTACAACAGGAGGGTGATCCTGAGGTCCTTCCAGGTCGGTGATCTGGTGTGAAAGAAAATCAAGCCAATTGACGACATCACCAAGCTCGAAGCACCATGGGTGAGACCATACAAGGTCGTGCAGAAACTCCGCTGGGGGCATACTACTTGGAGGATGAAAACGGAAAATGACTCGATTTGCCATGGAGCGTGACTCATCTCCAATCCTATCAGCCCGGATGAGAGGTGCGCAAGCAAACATGAATGTATTTTTTGCATATATGTGCTGGTTGCAGGACAAACATGAAATTAAAAACAAAGTTCTCCGGATGATTTAGCTGATCAGCAAAGATAAAAAGTCGATCGGTGACGATAAACTCCTGCCTACGTCAACGGTCGAGCGACGACCTTAAAGCCTTATCATCCTCAGCGATCGAGCGACGACCTTAAACCCTTGTCGTCCTTAGCCGTCGAGTGGTGACCTTAAATCCTTGTCGTCCTCAGCGGTCAAGCGGCGACCTTAAACCCTTGTCGTCATCAGCGGTCGAGCGGTGACCTTAAACCCTTGTCGTCCTCAACGATTGAGCGGCGACCTTAAACCCTTGTCATCATCAGCGGTTGAGCGACAACTTTAAACCCCTATCTACGTCAACGGTCGAGCGACGATCTTAAACCCCAGTCTTCATCAATGGTCGAGCGGTGACTTTAAACCCTTGTCGTCCTCAGCGGTCGAGCGGAGACCTTAAACCCTTGTTGTCATCAGTGGTCGAGCAGCGATCTTAAATCCCTATTTACGCCAACGGTCAAGCAACGACCTTAAACCTCAATCTTCATCAACGATCGAGCGGCAACCTTAAACCCTTGTCGTCATCAGCAGTCGAGTGGTGACCTTAAAACCCTATCTACGTCAACGGTCGAGTGGCAACCTTAAACCCTCGTCTACGCGAAGTTTTTTAACTCTATCTACATCAATGGTCGAGCAATGACCTTAAACCCTCGTTTACGAAAAGTCTTTTAACCTTGAAAACAGAATGGCCAAGTAGATAAATTGTTGCCGATCGGATCAGAAGAAACACAAGGTCGAGTGAAATTAAAATACGAAAAAATAAAGGCTAGCAGGATAGACAAGCGTCCATTGATACTTTACAATAGGCAAAACATGATCAAGTGGCTTACTCCAGATAATCTAATACATCGTTAGGCAGTGATGCAGTCATCTGGTCCCGACTGATGACCTTGCTTGATAAAGAGGCAGGGAGATAACCGCCTTCCTGGAGTTGGCCAAACGTCCCTTCGATTGCTAGGTCGAACAGACAAAGAGCCTGATTGGTGACCTTATCGTTAAAAGTATTTGAGCGAATGTAGACTTGTTTCATAAGATCAAATCTACTCGACTCAGCTCCTTGATAAGTCTCTAGGGCCACCGAGAGGCCTCCAGTTCTTCAATTTGGTCAACTCCTCATCCTTAAAGTCGAGCTGGGCCTTTACTGCAGTCTGCTCGGCCAGTCATCCATCCCACTTGGCCTGTAGTGTGGTCTTAGCCTCTTTTAGGTTTTTGGCCAACACCTTGAACACCTGGTTTTTAATCTCCAAGTCCTCGATGGCCCGAAGCTTCCTAGTGTTAGCCAAACTCAGCTTCATTTCAGAAGAGCTAACTTGTTTCTCTAGTAGAGCCAGTTGGGTAGCCTGCTCAGAGTGTTTCTTTTTCTCGGCCTTCAATTGCTCGGAGCTTGTACCCAAATCGACTCTTAATTGAGCTAGTTCGACGTTCAGTTGTTCCAACTGCGCTTGGGAAGTCGCTGTCTGGCCACTCAGAGCGCACAACTTTTTAACTTCATCCTCCAAAATGTTGAGCCGCTAGCACATGGCTAAGCTCTTCACCCAGTACTGCAAGAAAGCGAAGGCATTTATTAAGAGCCGAGCGGCAACAATAATAAATACAAAGTACTTACCCTAATAGACATTTGGGTATGGCTATCAACGAGCACCCTCGGGGGCATGACCGTCGCACGGGCACGAGCATCGGCCCAGATTTGTGCAAGTGGCCCCCGGATGATTATTTGATGCTCCGGAGCTCAGGACTCAGCGCTTGCAGTGTCGCACCACTCATCCGTGGGCAGGTGGATGACTGTAGTTATGTGGCGCTGTCCACTAGGAACAACTGGGGTTGAGGTTGCCCTACCAGTTGACTGGGATGTTTGCGCCGACCGGATGAAAGATTTTTGAATCTTCGATGGTATAAAGGGCGCGGGTGGCACAACGATTGTCCCTTGGGGTAGCCCGAATAAGGATGGCATGCGATCAGACGAAGGCGAAGTATGTGTGGCGACCATCGCTTGCTCGGGCATTGGCATGGAGGTTGCGCCCCGCTCAGATGTAGGATGCGGAATGGTCCTGGACGGAGTCTGTGAAGATGACACGGTAGAGTGGGTTGTCATCTCCGCTCGGTGTTTTTTTCGGCTTATTAATGGCTCCCTAGAAGAGGTCGATTCTAAGCCCTCGCCTACGACAATTACCGGAGGATGCTTGGGTGGAGGACTCACTACAACAATTGCCTCACCGCTAATCATATGGCTGGCCGCTCCGCTTCCTTAGGCTACAACTTCCGCACTCTCCCTAAGCGGGTCTTCTTGTGAGCTAATTGGCGGTAGACCACGACTCTCCAACTCAGCTAGCTATGACCTCTGCGTTGATCTCATTATCTGCGAGCTTGGCTTTGCCGGCCAGACGAGTGCGCAACATGACTTCGGTTACGAAAGAAAGGAAGAAATCAGTTAGATTCAAAAATTAAGCCAAGAAAGAGTGTACCTAGGTTGCACGGGAGCCTTGTGCAGATTAGGCTCAGACCGAACACGTATATGACAACCTCCAGCAACAACTTGTGTATATGATACTTCTGACCGGCCAAACAGAAAGCTGCGTGAAGGTAGTCCGAGTGACTCTTGTATTTCTTGAGCTCTGGAGGATTCGACGCCTCTATTTTCCATCTGGTCGAGAAGTCTGACCGCTTGGGAAAGTGAACAAAAAAGTAATATTCCTTTCAATGTTTATTGGAGGATGTCATCTTATCAAAGAAAACAAGGCTCACTCGGGCTTGGAAGAGAAAAGTCCCCGGCTCTGACAACTTGAGATAGTAGAAATAATGGAAGAGTCGAGGAGTAAGGGGAATGTCGTGCAGACGGAATAGAACAACGACCCCGCACAGTAATCGAAAGAAGTTTGGCACCAATTGATATAAGGAAATACGAAATATTTACAAACTGTCTAGAAAAAATGGTGGATCGATAACCATATACCGACAGTAAATTGGTCTTAGAAGAAACAAACAAAGCCCAGAGGTGGCTCGTTCGGGCAATCAAAAGCTGTAGGAAGGCCAATTTGATAGCCAGGGAGAATTTCAAAAACATCTCTTAAACTCTCAGCGTCGCCTCCATCAAACCTGGACTCAATGGATGTATACCAGAGTCTGGGGACGAAGGAGGTAGGCTGGGAAGAGCTTGCCATCAGAGCAGTGGCGGGAAATCAAGGAGTTCGATTGAAAGAAACAAAAAACGTCACGAACACTAGACATATTCGATGGAGGGAAGGTGAAGGCTTACTAGGAATGTTGCTAGGATCGTCGGAGAAGACACAGGGGGCGGTGGCATTGATGCTCCTTCGCGAAGATGAAACCGGAACGAAGAAGAAAACGCCAAGTGCGGAAAATGACAAAAGCAAGCACACTTATAAGCCCTGCGGTCGATTGATCTCAGTCGTCCGATCTAGCTTCATGAAAACCTAGATGAAGATCTGATCAATGATTTTGAAATGGCGCACGTTTCGGGATAGGCGAATATCCACCTGTCACATCAAACATGCAGCGACAGTAGTCGACACGTGGCATTCGGTCATCGGACACATTTAATGAGCTTAATTACAAAAGGTATGGTCTCATGCTCGTCATCAAGGATTTGCATGGTCTTCAAGATATTTGGATGACATCAGCCTCCTCCGCGCTCACTCAAGGAAAAGAATTTTTTCAAGTGTTCGTACTCATCCTCCAGATCGGTGCAAGGAACGAGCCACGGGATTGAACCCTGCATTAGCATAGTGAAGTCGAGCGACGTCGGCTATCGGTCTAATCCATGATTGTAGATCGGGCATAGTCCGATCGGACAATGGAGTGTTCAGGTCGAGCGGACCTCAAATTCACTAAAAACACATTATCTAGTCAGTCGGACTTGCAGTCTCCTTCGACTATACTTAAAGGGGAAACTTGTGATGAGGCGATAAGAAGAGCCTACCTAGCGCAAGGTAATTGCCACATTGAAGGAAAGTTAAAGAGGTCAGTGCGTAAGGGTAAGCAAGGTACAATCAGTGTGGGTGTCTTGACCGATCGGAGGGATTACTGTCCGGTCGGCTAGACGGTCGACAGTCGATACACTAATTAATCGACCCGCCGAATGGGCCAGGAGCCCGTGCCAAACATGCTTGTAATACGAGCTGATCAGGGAGTCTGATCAGCTCTGGGTATGGCGTTGGTATTGTACTCATAAACGGACTATCCAACCGGTGCAAGGAATAATACTACGCAAGAGGGAAAGACAATTAGTAAGGGGAAGAAAAAGTAAAGGGGAACACGACATCTAGATGTAGAAGACAAGACAAAGATGTTTTCGGTTTGTCATTAAACCACACCATTAAATAAGGAAAGACAAAAGGTCATCTAGAAAGGTATAAAAAGGATCTACAGGTATGAGGAACAAGCAAGAAAAATATTTCTAAGTTTTACGATTCTCTACTATTTACTCTCTTCCCCTGTTCTAACTTGAGCATCGGAGGGCCAACATTAGGGACCCCTTCCCTGGTCTTGGTTTTATTTTGTAGGATCATCGAAGTCTTCTTCCTGTCAGTGGCCACCTCATTTCCGACTTTCCAATTTCCTTCATTTGGATAGGATCAAATAAAAAAAATTAAAGAAATAAAAATTTTATAATAACTGACATAGTTTATAGTGAAAATTATTTTTTAAAAAATTTAATAAAATAGATGAATTATTTTAAATTTAAAAATTATTATAGGAAAAAAAATGATAGATACACTACTACAACATGAAAATACTGAACATGCATATATAAAATTAAGAAATTAAGATGGATGATAGATATTCCGGAAGCAAGCAATTAATTAAGCGATTAGATGAATTAAGTGGCCTAGCAACTATCCACGTACGTACGCCGATTGCTACGGTGGCCGTACTGATGCCGCCGGCAGGTGCGTACAAAGTCAAAGGCTAAATATTATTGGTAGTTCATGCATTTGCATGGCTGCCGGAGAGCCAACGATGTGCATGCAAAGTCAGTGACCATCAACCTAACTCACCTCCCTAGCTCATGAATGGCCGGCCGCCAAGAAGATGAACGAGTTGAAGAAGAACTATGCACTTATTCAAGACCTACCTACCCATCACCTTCTTCCATCTATTTTTCCTTAATTTCAAAGAAGGTTCGCCGGATAACTAGTTTGCTTACTTTGACCTTAATGATTTCGCCATGATATATAGACCGATGAGATTTCACCCGGAATTTATTATGAAATTTGATTGATTGATTGATTGATTAATATGGATGAACAGATCGAGCGTGCAAGGCTAGGCCGGCGCCGGAGTTGGCGCCGGAGAGGGGGAGGAGTTCGCCTGCGCTTGCACTGCCGTAGCAGCAGCTTCTTAATCCCCCTGCTTCGAGTGAAGCTCTGCGCTCTCTGTTTCCTCGTCCGGAGATGCCTCCGAGCCGCGAAGCGAGTCTTCGACGTCCCCGGCGATTCAAGGTGGCGAGGTGGCGCCGGAGGCAGACGAGGTTTGGTCTCCGGCGGCGCTTGCCGGCGGTCCAACTCTTTCCACGCCGATGCGATGATCAAGGATTGTTTGGAGTTCATAAAGATGTCTTCCTCCCTCGCAGCGGAACAGGAGGCGGCTCCGGCGACGACTGTTTAATTGATTACGGCAATCCATCGAGCTATGTAAACTGTAAATTTATTCGTGGACACTGTTTTCGTTCTCTTTTTCGCTTGATCGTATCGAATTCGAAGGTATTGTGTATAAAATATTGTTCAGTCTTAACCCAATAGAAGTTAAGTGCTCCGCCTTGATATTCTTAATCATCGATCCCAAACAATATGATTCGTAATTTATCTTCCCAATAATCTCAAATGTTCAAGGATTTAGAAGATGGCCATAGTTTCTTTCTGAGCCATGCATGTACAAATATTAATATGATGCATTTTTAAGGGATTGTGTAAATCTTGATCAATACAACTCTTATTTGAGCCAGAATAGTCAAAAACTTATAGGATACATCTTATTCAAGTTATCATACATAATTTTAATTATGTAATTATCAGATAATTACATAACAAAGATTATCAAAAATAAAACATAATCTAATATTATTTTTTCAATATTTGGAATACTCATTTTAGTAACCTCGGAATCACGTAAAACTCGTAGGTAATCACATTTTGGATTATATCCCTCATTTACTGATGTGAAAGTCATGCGTCATTACCTTGGAATCACTAGTCACTACTTGTGTGTTGCAATCGACCTCAAGTCAAGGGTGACTAGGTTGACCGAGTTCAGGTTGACTCGAGTGTGAGTTTCGATATTTGATCAATATATTAGTAAGATGTCAAGTAGGTCAAAATTGACCAAATATTTGATGGTAAAGGATTCAAGTAGGTTAAAGTTGACCGGATACTTAATGATGTCAGAAGTAAAACAGATAGTTGGCACGAGAAGTCAAGTAGGTTGAGATTAATCAGATACTTAACTAGAAGTGGGAAGTCCAACAGGGAAGTTGGCAAAAGGAAAGTCCAAGTGGGTCATGAGGACCAAACATTTGCATTGGAAGTCCAATGGGGAATTGACAAGAAGAATTCACGTAGGTCATAGAGGATCAGACACTCGGCATGAGATAGAAATTTCAAGTGGGTCATGAAGAATCAGACAATTGGCATGAGACGAAAAGTCCAAGTGGATCATGGAGGACCGAACACTGTTGGTGCAATTATCCTCGGGTTAAGGTTGACCAAGTTGACTAAGTTTGAATGAGCTTGAGTTTCAAAGTTTGACAATATATGAGAAAAAAGGCAAGTAAGTCAAGGGAGGACTAGATATTTGACTTGAAAGTCCTAACTGGAGGTTAGGCAACGGAAAGTCTAACTAGAGGTTAGGCAATGGAAAGTCTAACTGGAGGTTACACACGAGAAAGTCCTAATTGGAGGTTAGGTAATGGAAAAACCAATGGGAAGGCTGGCAATAGAGAGTCCAATGGGAAGGTTGGCAAGTGAAAAGTCCAAATGGGTCAAGAAGAACCAAACACTTGGCACGATAAAAAAAGTCCAAATAGATCATGAAGGACCATACACTTGGCACAAGAGGAAAGTCCAAGTGGGTCATGGAGGACCTGACACTTGACATTAAAAGGAAAGTCTTTGAAGATTGTAATGCTGAATGTAAGACAAGAAAAGTCCAAGAAAGTCGAGGATCAAATTCTTGGCAAGAGTTGGAAGCCCGAATTGATCGTTGGATCAGATGAAAGAGTGGTAATGATCCAATAGTAAATTGATTGGGAAATTGATGCAACTGATTGGAAAATTAGACAACTGATTGGGAAAATCAATTGAATAGATTTAATCTAGAAGCAAACAGAGGCAAATTGATTTAACTAATTTGGAAAATCAATCAACTAATATGAAATCAATCAAATCAATTTGGAAACCAATTGAATCAATTTGATCTAGAATCAAACAGAAGCATATCAGTTTGATTGATTTGGGAAATCAATCAACTAATATGGTCAAACAGGTCAAATAAGAGTTGTTCTACAGGTTTCATTGGTCGAATTCATTTAGATTAGTTTACTGATTAGTAAAATCAATCAACTGATAGATAGAAATCAATCTAAGCAACAACCTTTAAAGGATGATTTCAAAGAGGTTTGAAGGTACTGGTTCTTGGAGATTCTTAAACGAAGTGTTACTGTATTTCCGAATCAACAAGAGACATTTCCTAGCAACAAGAGATCAAGCAAGAAAGGTTCTTTATTATAAAATTGTTTTCGATTGTATATGTTTGTGTATTTTACATTTCTTGTTATATTCTCATGTTCGATCTTGTTCTCTATCTCCAAAAAGTTTTCGAGAAGGAGAGTGTTCATAGTAGAGCTATGATAACTAGTGTGAACCCTTAGATTAGTTACATCAAGGAGGTGGATACTAAGTAAATCTCGGAGTTGTGCCTATGGAGTCAAAGTTCAAATTGAATATCCGTTCCATATTGTACAACGAGCACAACGCAATGATGAGAAGCGATCGAAGCTATTCACCCCCTCATCTAGCTTGCATGAGTCCTAACAAGTGATATCAGAGTAAGGTCACTCTTCTTTAAACTAATCGTCGAATAGAGGAAAGAGCTAAAGGAAGAAGAAGAAACTGTATTCTTGAAGTCCTTTAATATCAATAAGTCATTGGACTAATCATCAAAGGAGCTCAAGTGTGTAAATGGATCCTCGAGGTGGATTCAGATTTAACATTTGAGTGCCTCCACCTTTTAGATTGGGAAACTTCGATCTTAGAAATCAAGGGTCAAAATTTTCTTCATTATGGAGTATGGACATAGAGCAATGGTTTATTCTAATGGAGAGATTTGAAGCTCCAATGGATAGCAATGGAAAAATCCTCAAGAAGAAGAAATGGTATAAAAAGTAAGTCAAAAGATCTGAGGTAAATAAAAAGATAACTAGATTACTAATTAGTATTTTGTCTAATGATATTTTGTGCAAGATAGGTGAACATCAAGATGTCAAGGAATTATTGAGTAAGTTGGTCAAACTCCATAAAGATCCAACCTCAACGCAAAGTGAAAACACATCCAAAGAAGAAGACTCATTGGATCAAGAGCTTGAGGACTCGGAAGTTGAGAGGTGCTCAACATCCGAGGATGAAAATAAAGAAGTATCTATTGGACCCCCGTGGTTGTTTTGATGTAATCAACCAAGTTAGGTTAGGTCCTGTTTGGTTTTGATCCCTGTGTCTAAGTGTGCCGGAGCTTAAGAGCGCAGGAAGTCAAGCGGGAGACACAGCTAGCGAGAAGGACGGTACGGGAAGGGAGCCGACGGGCTCGGTGCATCCGAAGGACGAAAGAGCTGCGGAAGAGTACACCGGCGGATGAGAAGAACGTACATTCGATGGACAAGAAGCTGAGGCGGAAGCCTGGTCAAGGAGAAGGCCGAAAATTGAGTTTGAGTGAACCCTATTTCGGTTGGCCACAATCACTCAAGCTATCGGAACTTCGGAAAAAGAAAAGAAGTCAAAAGGAGCTGGAAAAGTAAGCTGAAGACGCCCTCAATGAAGTGTTGGAGGCTCCTCGGCTGCCTACAGGCATGAGGGCGCCCTCCACATTGTCCAGGGCGCCCTCAAGGCCATTGAGGGTGCCCTCATTCCAGTCTACTTGACTGTTTCATAGTTGGATAAAATTTTATCTGATGCCTCGGCTGGAGACACCCTCAACCTCTTGGGAGGCGCCCTCAATACTCGAGATAGGATTTTCAGGAGCTATATAAAGGCCCCTGGAGCTAGAAAATTAGTCATTCAACTCTGTATTCAATTCTTAGTAATGCTTAAGAGCTTTCAGTGTGTAAAAGTCTTCTCCGCCTTCAAAGAAGGAGATTCTATCTGAGCTGTTCAACTGCATTAGATTAACAACCACCTAGGTTGTAACCAAGTCAAATCCCTGAGCCTTCTTTCTTTTCTGTTATTTGTTTTTATTTTATTGTTGCTATTTTAGAGTTGAAAGAACGAGGAGGGTATTTACGTATTGCAAGCAATTCACCCCTCCCCTCTTGTTGGCCCCGCTGCACCAACAAGTGGTATCAGAGCAAGACCGTCTCAGAATAACTGACCGCCGACTGAAGCAACAAGATTAAGATGATGGCCGGTGCAAGTATTCATCCCCCAAAATTCGACGGAGACTTCGCTACATGGAAATGCTGAATGGAGGTATTCTTTAAAATAGAATTTGATATTCTTTTAGTTATGAAATATGATTTTGCAGTCCCTAAAGACAAGGAAGAATACAACTGGACGAAAAAGGAACAAGTTGATTTCATGGCCAACGGAAAGACAGAGTTCCATCTATTTAGCGTTCTGCCACCCTGGGAGGTAAGTCGAATCGGAAGCTACGACTCCTCCAAAGACCTCTGGGAAAATTCCTGGAGCTCCACGAAGGCACCTCAGAAGCGAAGTTAGCAAAACACGACATTCTCCGAACTCAGCTTACAAATCTCCGAATGAATAATGGTGAGAAGGTAGTGCAACTCCAAGCAAGAATCAAGGAACTAATAACTCAACTGAATAATCTCAGAGAATCGATAACAAACCGAGACTCGATCCGGTATGCGCTCAACACATTCCCAAGAACTCCAGAATGAGCGTCCTTAGTAGATGCATATTACATCTCTAAGGACTTTGAGGTAAGCACATTAGAAAATTTATTCTCTACCTTTGAACTTCATGAATCTCGAATTACAGAACCTAAACAAATAGAGAAGTCGAATCTTAATGTTGCCCTACAAGCTGAGATGGATGATCCCGACTCTGAAGCATCAATCGACGAAACTGAAGCGGCACTACTGGAGTCCGTGTTCTCCTCTACTTCCCTTGCTCCCTAGAGTCCATGTTGTAGTGACAGCGACAACGCACTTCAAGGGGCAGTGCGACAGTGAGCTCTGAGCATCCACCTCGCCGGAGGGGTTCTCCCGTGTGACCTCCACCTTCCGGCTTCCTTCTGATAGCTTTACCATCTAGGAGCAACAATAGTTCATCCCATTACACAGTGTATTCCACCATAATCGGCCAACGCCAATTTGGAGAGGGTTTCTTCAAGTGAAGAGTCATCCCATCGTTGTTGTCAAAGCAGCAGATCTGAAGTGTGCTACTATTCACCGGAGTTAGGGGTTCTATCTCCATGTCCTTGTGTGACGGCAAGGGTGATGAAAAACAATAGATAGAGGAAAGAAATAACATAAAGCTTTTTTATCATCTTATTACTAAAGCCAATAGGCTTATTTATACAAGTTGTCCAAAACAATAATGGAAATATTAAATACGGCATACAATTATAATTATTATAAACATAGCAATATAATAGACATGGAAATATTATTTTTCCTATTTGATTCATATCGATCTTAATTGCGATGTCAAATATAATAAATCTTAATTGATTGAAATCAATTAGAGATTATTTCCATTATTGTCATTACCCCCCGACAAACTCAACGGGAGTACCTGAACGTTGAGTTTGAGTGCTAAGTTTGTAAAACATTATCTAGAAAATAGCTTAGTAAATATATCAGCAATTTGATCTTTCGTAGAGATATAAAAAATTGAAAGTTGTCAAGTCGCTACACGCTCGCGAACAAAATGAAAATCAATCTCTACATGCTTGGTACGAGCATGAAAAATAGGATTTGCCGCAAAATAAGTTGCTCCAATATTATCACACCAAATTTTAGGCATAGCGTTGAGAAAAAAGTGTAATTCCAAAAGAAGATATTGTAGCCAAATAATTTCTGACGTTACGTTAGCGATAGCTTTATATTCAGCTTCAGTACTTGAGCGAGAGACTATAGGTTGCTCCTTTGAAAACCAGGAAATAAGATTTCTCCTAAGAAATATAGCATATCCACTAGTAGAACATCTATCTTCGGAAGATCCAACCCAATCTGCATCACTATAAGCAATCAACTCTCGTGAAGACTGACGATATAAAAGAAGACCATGTAGAATAATACCTTTGAGATATCAAAAAATTCTCTTAACACTTTTCCAATGATGTTCAGTAGGAGCATGCATAATTGACAGGCACGATTCATAGTGAAAGCAATATCGGGTTGTGTAATTGTGACATATTGTAGGGCACCAACAATGCTACGGTAGATCTGGGGGTCCGACATTAAAGAGGAGGATGAAGGTGCAGTGAAACCACCCTCGATGATTGGTGTGGAGATAAAACGTGCACCATCCATTTTAGCTCGTTGTAGGAGCCCAGTAATGTATTTGCTCTGAGAGAGAAGACAACCTTCAGAATGTGAGAGAAACTCTATGCCAAGAAAAAAATGAGCATTGTCAAGATCCCGAATAGGAAACTCTTGACGGAGAAGATGTAATAAAGTAGTAATGTCGTTTTAATCACTACCAGTTATTAATATATCATCCATATAAATCAGAACAAATATTGAAAATTTCGCATTACATTTGTAGAATAGGGAAGAGTCTTTTTTTGAGCCAGAAAATCTATGAGTATGAAGCTAGGTAGATAGACGATGAAACCATGCACGAGGTGCTTGTCAAAGACCATATATAGACTTCTGAAGTTGACACACATTTGTTGAATGTTGCAAGTGGATGAATCTTGGAGGTTGCTCCATATAAACAGTTTCTTCAAGGTGTCTATGAAGAAAAGTATTAGAAACATCTAATTGGTGTATTGGCCAATTGGAGCTAACAACTATAAATAGTAGCAATTTGATAGTTGTAAATTTGACGATTAGACTAAAAGTATCATTGAAGTCAATACCTAGTTATTGATTAAAGTCTTTAGCAACAAGGCGAGCTTTATAACATTCAATAGAACAATCTGCACAATACTTAATTTGGCAAACCCATTTAAAGCCCATAATATTCATAGATGGGGTACGAGGGACTAACCTCCAGGTTGCATTACGAAGAAGAGCATCAAATTCTGTAGCCATCGCAGCACGCCAATTTGGATCTTTGACTACCTGTGTAAAACTAGAAGGTTCAACAAAATTTAAAGAAGCAATGAGAGCACGTGGAAGAGGATAACGAGTGGAACTGGTTGACATTGTGCATAAATATCGATTGAGGCATAAATATCGCTTAGAGGAATATCGCTTAAAAGGTAGTCCTTTTAAATTGAAAGTTGAGTGTGAATTGTGGTGTGGTAACTTAGTTTTATTGATGTTGATGTTTATTAATTGTAGTTGAATGCTTGTATTGAACTTGATTCTTTGAATTGCATGTAATATGCTTAAATAGTTTCATGCACACAACGTGTTCGATGAATTGTTTCAACCATTAGTTAAACTTAATTTGATGCATCTTAGTTTGTTTAACTCTTGATTTGTATTACTTTTTCAATTGCTCAGTTATATGTCTTCATTTAAATACTTTGTTAGAGTATATTAGATTTCTTTAATGCTTAATTCGTGAATTGCTTACTTTATATTTTCCTTAATTCTAGTGCAATTGTAATTTAAATTAAGTTAACTTTCCTTTACTTGCATTGTCTTTCATTTACTATATTAGGTTTCATTTAATACTTTACTATTTCATTCCTTAGTTTAATTTCGTTGATGGTGAAATTGTAGTGTAGAATGACAATGTGTTGTGAGATCACTATTAATATGTAGATAGGATGTTCATTTTATTAGGATAAATTTCATACTTATTTTTCTATCACATTTATTAGGTTTAGAATCAAAATCCAAAATCTAAAACCCTATTTCCATATTAAAAACCCCAAAAATATAAATAACAAATAATCCTATATTACTATCCTAAGGTTGCATTCATTGGGAGACGACCTGAGTCATTTCTATACTATATTAGTATAGTTAGAAGAGTTCAGTACTTAAATTCTTTTGATATTATTTCATAACAAAAATAATTTTATCAATCACCAATAGATCAGGGCAATCGATTGGATGGTTTGTGTGATGAAACATATAAGTGCTGAATCGATTGGGGCAATTGATTCAGCATGGTAAATCGATTGGAAGTGTTTTCTCACAAAAATAGAAGGCTTTGAAATTGATTGATAAGTTATCAATTAATTGGTATGGCTCACCAATTGATTGGTCGGGCAAAAAATAGTCATTTTGTAGCTTTAAACGGTTGGATTTTACGTGATAATCGATTAAGGGTAAGATTAATCAATTGGGAGGCATTTTCCAACCTAAGAGAAGCCCTGGAAAAGGGGATTTCATGATGTTTTGAAGGAGCTATTTCTTAAGGATTTGAAAGATAAGTGTTGCTGCATTTCTACCATCAAAAGGTAATCTAAAGCAAGAAAAGAGCAAGCAAAGTAAGGTTCATTGTTGTAAAGTTAATTTTGATTGTATTTATCTTTGCATTCTTATTTTCTTATTATGTTCTTGTATGAATAGCTTGTACAAGACTTCTCTGTCTCTAAAAAGTTCTCGAGAAGAAGATATTCATAATGGAGTTGTGAGTGTGAGGAGTGTATCATTGCATTAGTCACCTTAAGGAGATGGATACCAAGTGAAATCCAAGAGTTAGCATTGTGAATTCTTCTCTTTAAGTTTCCACTACAACATCAAGTCTGAAGAAGCAAAGTAAATTATTCACCCTCCTCTATCTCATATGTGTCTTAACAGTGGAAGCCCGAATTGATCGTTGGATCATATGCAAGGGTGGTAATGATCTAGAAGCAAATCAATTCAATTGATTGGAAAATCAATTCAACTGATTGGGAAATCGACTGATTGGAAAAATTAGTTGAATTGATTTGATCCTGAAGCAAGCAGAAGCAAATCAATTCAACTGATTTGGGAAATCAATCAACTGATATAGAAATCAGTCGAATTGATTTGGAAACCAGTCGAATCAATTTGATCCAGAATCAAACAAAAGTAAATCATCTCAACTGAATTCCCAAATTAAATTAATAGATTGATATGGTCAAACAGGTCAAATAAGAGTCGTTCTATAGGTTCCAATGATCGAATTCATCAAATCAATTGACTAATTGTTAAAATTAGTCGAATGATAGATAGAAATCAACCCGAGTAGTAGCCTTTAAAGGTTGATTTTGAAGATGTCAGTTCTTGGAGATTCTGAAGCGAAATATTGCTACATTTTTGAGTCAGCAAGAGGTATTTCCTATCAACAAGAGATCAAGCAAGCAAGATTCTTTATTGTAAAATCGTTTTCGATTATATTTGCTCGTGTATTTGTATTTCTTGTTATATTCTCATGTTCAAACTTGTACAAGGATTCTCCACCTCCGAAAAGTTTCTGAGAAAGAGAGTGTTTATAGTGGAATTATGATAGTTGGTGTGGACTCTTGGATTAATCACCTCAAGAAAGTATATACCAAATACATCTCAGAGTTGTCCACGTGGAGTCGAAGTTTGAATTGAAGATATGTTGCATAGACAACAAAGTAACGACAAGAAGTGATCGAAACTATTCGCCCCCCCCCCCCTCTCCCCTCTAGCTCCCAGGAGTCCTAATAGACACTTGGCATGAGGCAGAAAGTCTACGTCACGGGTGACCGAACACTTAGGGACTAGGTGTGAAGTCCCGATAGGTCAAGGTTGACTGAATGCTAGGCAATAAAGAAGTCTCAATAAGTCAAGGTTGATCGGATTCTAGGCAATGAGAAGTCTTGACCGGTTAAGGTTAACTGGATGTTGAGCAAAGAAAGTCCTGAAAAGTTGAAGTTAATAGAATACTAGGCAAAGTAAGAATTAAACTTAGGTAAAACTAAAATAGAAGTATTAGTCAATTGATAAGGTGTATCAATTGACTAATGGACGCAAAACTCCAAAATCTGAAATTAGGGTTTGCTACAACACTACTATAGTAGTCTATAGTTCTACAGTACCACAACAATGCACTGTAGTTAAATCAACTAATAAATTCTATCAATTGACTGATAAATTCAAACAGTTGGGGCAGATGCATATCAGACTCAATTGCTCAATTCGATTGATGAGTTACATCAATTGACTGATGGCTTCATAAAGAGCATAGAAGCTAGTGGAACTCGCATGCTCTGTTCGACTGATGTGAGCAGTTAATTCGTGTTGGACATCAATCGACTGATGTTGAATTAAAGAGAATAGAAGTGAGTGGGGCTGACTCGATTCAACTATTTGAATCAGTTGAATGGTGGTTGATATCAATTGACTGTTGTTCAAATTAGAGACAAAATCAGATAAATTTTAGAAGCATCAATAGTTGTTCAATAACAGTAATAGTTGAAGAGACATATCAATCGATTAATTGGTAAACTCAGTCGATTGATAGGTGAAAATCAACCCTGACCTAGAGGCTTTAAAAGAAGAATTTCAAGGAGTTTTTCACAGCCAGTTCTTGGGGATTTTGGAGGATAGTGTTGTTGCATTTTTAGACTAACAAGAGGCATTTCTAAACTACAAGAAATCAAACAAGTAAGGTTTTGATTATAAAGTCATTTGATTGTATTTGTCTTTGCTTTCTTATTTCTTGTTGTGTTCTTGCAAGCATGAGTTTGTAAGAGGCTTCTCTGCTTCCGGAAAGTTTTCGAGAAAGAGAGAGTTCTTAGTGGAAGAGATTGTTAGGGGTGGATCCTTGGATTAGTCACTTCAAGAAGCTGAATACCAAGTAAACCAAGGTGTTGTGCATGTAGAGTCGAGATTGTAACAAGGTTTCGGCTGCGCATTTAATGACAAGTATAAAGCATCAAAGTGAAGCGATAGAAGTTATTCACTACACTACAAAAATAGTCGCGAATAATAACTGAATATTCTGTCGGCATTCCGTCGATAAATGAGCTTTCCGACGGAAAACCGACGGAATTTTTTATATCGGGAATAATTGGGTCGGCGCTAATTTACCGACGGAAATTATATTCAGTTGGAAATTACCGACGGAATGTATGAATTCCGTCGATATATATTAATGACAGAAACATTATCCCGTCGGCAAAGGGCAAACGACATGTAACGGAGGTTACCGACTGAATCAAATTTCGTCGGTAAATCACCGACGGAATATTATGTTCCGTCAGTAAATCCCGATGGAATTAATATTTCCGTCGGTAACCACCGACAGAATTCAATATTCCGTCAGGGATCACCGACGGAATTCAATTTTCTGTCGGGATTCACAGACGAAATACAATATTTTGTCGATGATTTTCGACGGAATTAACCTTTCCGTCGACACTATATTGTAAATACCCTATTCTGTTCGATAAATTACCGACGAAATGTGGATTTTCGTCGGAAATTACCGACGGAATATTGAATTCTGTCGGCAATATGCAGTAAAAAATTGAAATACCTGCTTTGCATTTCCCACTTATCATATATACAATTTTTATACAATAAAAACCATCACAAACGATGGTAACACAAACACAAATCATACATAATCACAATCAACAATTAACACAACATACAATATGCTCATAAACAAATGATAAAACTGTATAAAAAATAATACAAAACATACTAACAAGTGGCCATATCTCAAAATTTTAATATAAAATAAAACATAACCAAATATCAAGTATTGACAATCATAAACATCCAAAAGTACTAATAAGTCAACGTCAAATACAAAATATCTAAACTTACCATGATACATCACCTACACATATATCCAAATATAATCCTGTAAAAGTCAAATATAAGAGACTATAATCAGACTGAATCGATATAAATGTAATATATAACTCAAAAATTATAATATATAACTAATTTTACATGTAATAAAATACCTGGATTATATTGTAGATATCCAATGATAGTACGGTGGTGAATGTATCAATATGGACTCCTACAAAATGCAATACAATTTAAGATAAATATCTAAGAATATCCAAATAGAATAATTATATTTGACTTAATTAATGTATGATAAATTAAAACCCCTTAAGAATCTGAAACCTAAAAACAACTACAATATACTTTAAGCATACAACTACTAAAATTGAGGATGATATGTCAACTACGGCTTGGTTATTGGTGTCAAGGATGGTTAATCAATCAAATAAGACACTGTTAGTAGATCAATAATCTAGCTTCTTTATTTTTTCTACTTCTTCCAGTAGCATGGTTAAAGTGTGAAAAAATTATGCAATGATTATGAGAAATTTTATGATGGAGAAAGTAAACCATATGTTCGGTTTACAATCAAAGCGGTTTACAATCAAACAACACTAATATTGAATTAATAATAACTAGGATGATTGCACTAAGAAAAAAAATTAGTTGTAATTGAACATACCTCAGAAAAATCTAATCATCACCAGGGTCTAATAGGTCTCGAGTCTCCTGTGACTCAATACCATGCTCTGACTGGGGATCCTATGACTGGGGCTGCTATGATCGGTCCCATCTAGCAATGGATGCTCGCATCTAGGACAATGTCTGCTCCTGAGCAGCCCATCTCTTCTCCCACCTCTGATCCATGGTAGTCATCTGAATCTTCAATTCTTGATGTTCTTTTCTTAATGACTCCACCTTAGAAGAAGAAGAAGAGGAACTGGCACGACCCCTAGGAGTCCTCAAGCGATCAAATGCCACCTTGGCCTGGGAGCCAAGATCGTAGAGAGAGGAGTTCTTTGTCCTTCCACCTACAATATCATAATAAATTTTATTTATTTGTTGGGTGGATAGATCCTGTGACTCCCCTCCCTCTGCTGGTGGCTGAGATGCCTGAGCAACCCTACTTGTCATTTCCTCCTGTGTAGAAAAAAATATACAATTTATATCTTGTACACAATTACTAGAGTTAATTAATAATGAATAACGATTAATTATAATAAAGTTAAAAATTCAAACCCCAATGTTCTTCGATCGAAGATCTACATATGTGTCATCCTTTCTCTTGTGAGTCTTAAGAAAGACCTCCAGGCAAGTGGGTTGTCTTTCTAAAGAACGCTTCTGCATGCACAAATAAGTTGGTTCACAAATATACAAACTTGTTAATAAATAAAAATTTAATTTACAAAATATTAAATTCAATTCACCAGATCCATGGCGTGCTCAACAATAGATCGAGATCCTAATGTATGCCAAGCAGATCCGGTACTCAGGCCACATGGCTCTGTATTCCTATTTTCTCAAGCTTTTAGAGCCTTTGTCTGCCATCTTTTTGCAAACCAAGTGGTTGTCCATGCACTCCAAATCTCATCGGATACATAAGCTGGTCTAGTGTCATCCTTTCTCATATAATATAAAAGGTCATTGTATAACTTGGCACAGTAAATATTCCAAGTCGCTGCAAATTCTGCCTCGTGTCCATTCTCCCATGTATATTTTTTCTGCAATTAGAAATTAAAAATTTAGTATATTAAAGAATAAATATATTGTACATATTCAAGTTACTTACCATAAATTCTTTATAATAAAAATCTTTAGTCTCACTATCTACATGTCTCCATGTAGTACCAATAATGTAGACTCTTTCTTTAAATTTTCTTGTAATGTATGTGGATACTCGATGGCCATCAGGGGTAAATCTGCATATAAATAATTTTAAGACATAAGCTATATGTTTAAAAAAAGAACATGAATTACTAATAATTAAAAAATTCTTACGACTCTCCAACAACCCTAAGAACTGTAGATCCACGAAGTGGTGGTGCTGGATGATCTACCATGAGATATAATATCTACAAAATAGCATTACAACACATCATAATAAAGTTTACAAACATGATAATCAGGCAATAAAACAGGATTGAAGCATAACTTACTTAATGAACAATAATGCTAAAATTTAATCAATGCTAGACTCTAGAAACAGTTCTACTCAACATCAACAGTTTGTAAGTCGTCGTCGCTAGACTCTGTTATGTCAGCAAAATCCTCACTACTAGATGCCTCTCCATCATCTAGCTCATCATCAGTGGCATTAACATCTATAAGTAATTGTGATGTAGATGGGAGTTGTGAATCAACTGAATGTCTCTCTACTTCATCATTTTGAAATGCATCATGGTTTTGAGCAATAATGGTGTTCGGCATTTCTATGATCGAACGAGGCTTCATTCGACAAACATACAACCATTCACTAGCTCTTCTTCTCTTCGTAGGATATTCAAAATAAAAAACTTGACCCGCTTGTATTGCAAAAATGAAAGGTTCAAACTTATTGAACCTTCTATTTGCATTAACCTCAACTAAATTATAATTTGGATGTATTCTGATACCTGTTCTTGGGGCCGGATCATACCATGAACATTTGAATAACACGCACCTCTTTATAGGTAATGCTGGATATTCAATCTCTACAATTTCCTCAAGTCTACCATAGTAATCAAACTCAGTTTTATTGGTGTCGATAGATCCCTTTACACAAACACCAGAATTATAAGTTAATATCCGTGAATCTCATTGTGTCACATGGAATTTGAGACCATTAACATAGTAACCAGAGTAGACCATTATTTGGCGAAGGGGTCTTGATGCAAGATTTAATATTCTATCATCTTGCACATTTGATATTCTGCTGTCTTTCACCTATCAAAAGATGTATGATATAAATTAGGACCAAACTTAATTTTATGAAGAATTATGAAATTTTCTCTAACTTACATATATTTGAAATCATAATGCAAATTCAGTCTCTAACTTTTCAGCAACCTAACTTGCACTCATTGATGGATTTTGTAGATATAATTATTGTTCATACAAGCTATGAATTAAGGTTAATTTGAGGTAATTCGGATATTAAGAAAACAAATACAACAAGATTAAAGTTTGAGTGGGGAAGTTAACTTACTTGATGTATAGTTTGACCTCATCACAATTTAAGAGTATGTATGTTCTTATAGCATGGTATTCTTGTTGAGTTAACCATCTAGAAACAGATGCACCCATTGGTTTACCAGTAAATTTGAAAATAGAAAGCATTGATGGGGTATATATTCCGAGTATAATTGCAATTTCTAGGACATTTGTTCCGTCTGGTTTTAACATGATCAATAAAATAATAAGAGCATAAGGAAGATGCTTCCTCAACCAGATAAGCATTACATATTGACCCTTCAACTTTTGCTTTATTATGAATATTATTTTTTAATTTTCTCAAAAACCGTTCAAATGGATACATCCATCTATATTGAACAGGACCAGCTATTCGTGCCTCCTATAGTAAATGTACTGGCAGATGTTCCATTGAATCAAAAAAATTAGGTGGGAATATGCGCTCCAGCTTACAAAGTATGAGAGGAATTTCTGTTTCTAGCCGAAGCATATCGGTCGTCATAATACACCTCGTTGTCAAATCTCTGAAAAACAGACTTAACTCCATAAGTGCTTGCCAAACATTATTGGGAAGTAAATCATGAAAATCTATTGGAATAAGTCTTTGTATGAACACGTGGCAGTCATGACTCTTCATTCCAAACATCTTTAACTTGTTCATATCAACGCATCGAGCCATATTCGAAGCATATCCATCTGGGAATTTAATTTCTTTTAACCAACTACATAAAGCTTGTTTACCATCTTTATCCAATGTATAACACGCTTTTGGAAACTTATTGTTTGTTTCATTCTGATGCAACTCTGATCTGTTGACTAATTCTTTTAATTCCTCACATGATTTTGAAGTGTCCTTTGTTCTTCCAGGCACATTCATCACAGTGTTGAAAATATTATCAAAGAAATTTTTCTCAACATGCATCACATCTATATTATGTCGAATGAGTAGATATTTCCAATAAGACAACTCCCAAAAAATGCTCCTTTTCTTCCAACCGCACTTGCACATCCTAACAAGATATTTATTTATCTCTTCAGAATTAGGATGAGATACTGGAAGAAATTCATAACTATCAATTTGTTCAATGATTTCTTCACTTGAAGCATGGACTATTGGGGGAGGTTTCTGACTACAACATTCTTTAGAAAATTTTTCTTATTTCTCCTAAAAGGGTGATCAACTGGTAAAAATTTATGGTGATTATCAAACCAAGATACCTTCCCACTACAGGGTAATGAAAATGCATCGGACTCTGTCATGCAATGTTGGCATGCTAATTTACTAGCCGTGCTCCATCCAGACAACATTGAGTATGCTGGAAAATCACTGATCGTCCATAATAAGGCAGCATGCAATGTAAAATTTGTTTTACTTACAACATCATAAGTCATAGACCCTACATTCCATAATTCATTCAGCTCGACAATTAAAGGTTGCAAGAAAATATCTATCTTATCTTTGGGATTGGTTGGACCAGGAATAAGCACGATAAGGAACATAAATTCATCTTTCATGCACATCCATGGCGGTAAGTTGTACGGAGTTAATATAACTAGCCAAGATGAATATTGTTGTCCTGACTGACCAAATGGTTGAAATCCATCTGTAGAAAGTCCCAATCTCACATTACGTGGTTCCATTGCAAAAGAGGAAAATACAGTATCAAGATGTTTCCATGCAGGAGAATCACAAGAATGACACATTATACCTCCTTCGTGCTGATGCTCATGCTCATGATGTCACGTCATGTGGCAAGCTGTAGCTGCAGATGAATACAAGCGTTGAAGTCTAGCAGTTAACGGAAAATAATACATCATTTTCCAAGCAATATTTTTCCTCTTCTTCCCTGGTATGCGAGGACGATGTTTAAAACGAGGGTGAGTACAGATTTTGCATTCATTCAGATCGCTGTCTTCATTCCAAAATATCATACAGTTGTTTATACAATAATCAATCTTCTCTACAGGCAAATCTAAACCTCTGATCAATTTCTTTGTTTCATAGAAGCTATCAATCATTATGTTATCAGTAGGGAGTAACTCTGACATCAATTGACAAATATCATCGTAACATCTTTCAGAAAAATGATGCTCTGCTTTCATATTCAATAGCCTTGCAGTAGCTGATAGTTGAGAATGATCGGAAGGAATTCCTTCCCACACTTCTCTTTCACTAGCCTTTAACATCTCATATAGTTTTTGATATTCAGGTGTTGGTGTTTCATCTATATTGGAATAATCAACTGCATTCATCACATCATTAACCGTTGATTGCATTGTAATATCAATATTAGTTGATGCTTCAGGAGCGGTAACAGTTGTCCCAGATGACGAACCACCAGAAGGCTCAATTGGTTCATATAAATAAGGCTCTCCGCGATAGTACCAATTGTAGTAATTTGGCACAAAACCATTTCTGCATAAATGCATTTTTACGATATCCTCATCACGGAAAGCTCTATTTTGACATTTTTTATGATTGCAGGGACATTGTAACTCGGCACCATTCATACATTCTGGATGACTTTTAGCAAAGTTCATGAACTGTTCAACTTCAGCAATAAAATCAGCTATGAGAAATCCATTTTCTAATCGATTGTACATCCAAGCTTTGTTCATATACATTGTTACCTAATAAAGCATTATGAGCTCAGATTCATCTCATGATCTTCCTATCATATTACCAAAATTCTATGTTGTTGCATAAACGCTCATTAAATGAAATAACAATACATATAATGAAACTAAATCTACTAAATAAAAGATAATGCAAGTAAAATAAATCTAATTTATAGAACGTAAGCAGGGGCCTGCCGTCAGCCGCGAGCAGGGGCCTGCCGTCAGCCGCGAGCAGGGGCCTGCGGCCAGCCGTGATCATGGAGGCTGCAACCAGCTGCGATCATGGAGGCTGCGGCCAGCCGCGAGTAGGGATCTGCGGACAGCCACAAGCAGGGGCCTACGGCCAGCCGCGAGCAGGGGTCTGTGGCCAGCCGTGAGCAGGGGACTACGGCCAGCCGCGAGCACAGGCCTCAGGCCAGCCGCGAGCACGGGCCTGCGGCACCTGCCTGCCGCGAGCAGGGGCCTGCGGCGCCCGGCCTGCCGTGAGTAGAGGCCTGCAGCAGCCGGTTGCCGCAAGCAGGGGCATGCGACACCGGCCTACAGCGAACAGGGCCCTGCGGTGCCGGCCTGCAACAAGCAGGCGCCAGCGGCGGCCGGTTGCCGCGAGCAAACGCCTGTGGAGCAGCCACCGGCGGAGCACACGCCTGGGGAGCAGGCGCTGGCGTAGCAGGCGACATGCACGTCAAACAGAAGAGAAGAGGGAGGAGAGGAGCATACCAGAGTCGTCTGTTGTTGATCGCCGAGAACGAGAGAGGACACGAGGCTAGACGCCGAGATCGCTGGTTGCCGATCGCCGAGGATGCGGAAAGAGAGGAGATCGAGTTCGCGCGGAGAGGAAAGTCGCACCGTGCTCTAATTTTTACTCTATTATATCGACGGAATTCAATTCCATCGGGAATTACCGACGAAATCACAAATCCGTCGGTAATTTCTGACGGAATTGTGATTCCGTCAGTACTTACCGACTGAATGTTACAATCCGTCGGTAAACCCTAATCCTAATCGGAGCTCCCGAATACCGGTATATACCGGCGGAAAATATTCCGTCGGTAAACATCAATACCCGAACCCGTTAAAAGATTTACCGACTGAATTAAATTTAATACCCGAACCCGTTAAAAGATTTACCGACTGAATATAATATTCAGTCGGTAAATACCGACTGAAATATATAGTTCAGTCGGTATTACCGACTAAATTAAATTTAGTCGGTAATTACCGACTGAAGTAATTCAGTCGGTAATATTTCGACTAAATATATATTTCAGTTGGTATTTACAGTCGGGAATGTCGTCATTATTTGCAGTTTTTTTGTTAGTGAGCTTCCACCCTCTTCTAGTTTTCACAAGTCCTAACAACTTAGACTAAATAGGATTAAATAATATAAGCTTAGATAGATAATCAACTTATCAATAATAATTTTCAACTAAACATGCCCAATCCCTCACGGGAAAATAAATTTTTTTTCTACAAATAAATTTGATATTTTTTTGTATGAATTGAATATTTAAGCACAATTATATATGGAACAGAAACTAATCATATTTGTTGGAAAAATAAATAATTTATTTGTTGAGTTTTTATCATTGGAAAATTTCAAATTAATTAGTTTCTCCTCAAAATGACCGAGAACAATATCTCCTCTCCTTGGAAGGAGAGGAAGCCACATTCCTAGAAATCTATCCAAATTAAGGACGTGAATTGCAAAAGTAATAAGTAGGGCAGATGAAAGAGACAAGTTTATTTGTTTGCATTCATGAATATAATTTAATTGATCATCATCAAATTTATAAAATTATTCATGTTTTCTTATTTGAAATAAAAAATAATAATTGTAATTTCTTTTGTAACTAGAGATTATTCAAAATTTATATATGAGGTAATCTAATTGATGAATCTTCAGTTTTACTAATTTGAAGTGCTAATTTTTGTTTAACTATATGTATGAACGATCAATAGTTTTATAGAATAAATATTCATAAATTATTTTCTTTTTTACTTATCAATCGTGTGTTAAAAAGAGAGTTTGATGGGTATGTTAAAAGTGACGATGTCTCCTTTCAATAACTTTGAAAATAAAAGGTATTCCTTATCATCAAATTTATTGTTTCAGTTATTTGTTTTCATCCATTTATATGAATATTATAAATATTCTCATTGGTAACGTTTAACAGAATAAATTAAAATACAATAGACCTAATACACTAAAATTAATGTTATATTATCATGACAATTGACAAGAAAATAATAAGATCACTGCACATGTTTACTAAATCTATTGTTCTGTTTTTCAAAATTTTGCATCCCATTATTTTTTTGGATTTAAGTACATAAATAGAAAATTCCACATCAAACAATCTATTTTATTCTTTTGAGATGATCTACTTGACCAACTTTTTTTTTTTGGTCATTTTACATAATTCATACTTTTTAAAACTCTCATCATTGAGCGTATTGATCAAGACATCCATTTACAGGTGCGATTAAAATAATAATAATAATTTGGAAAATTGAGTCATTTTATGGGTCTCTTGATCGATCTTGTCTACCTTTTTCACTTGTTCATATTTGAACTTCAAACTAAATAATATTTCAACATTAACTTTTCCCGCATGAATTGCAAATGATCTTAGTTAATATAATTATTATTATTATTCCTATCCATATATCGTTATCATTTTGTTGTCTTTTAAAATTACAACAAAAACATGCACATCACTAAAATGACAAAAGGATAAGTAAATTCAATGAAATACAATTAGAAATGTCACAATATTGGCACTGTATTAGGAGGCATCTTATTAGAGGATATGACATTATGTATATGATTTTTCTTAATTAGAATAATATTAACTGCTTTATCATGCCTAGCTTGGCTGCTTATTAGGGATGGCCCCCAAAGGGGCCATTCAAGAGAAATTCCTTGTCGTCCGATCATGATCAAAGGATGAATGATTGGCCACGTGGCCATCACCACATGAAGCCCATGTGACAGCTAGAAAGAGATGTGAGGTGAGGCCATAACTCTGAAGTCCATTTCAATGAAAAGAGAAGGGTAAGAAAGGATCATATATATCTATAGGTCAAGTTGCCAAGATTCCATGATGCCAATTGAAGGATATGTATATCTTGTTATGAAAAAAAGAAAATTTATACTAATCAGATTTATTATTATTTTTTTAATATTTGTCTCGATTTGTCGTATGTGTGTATTTATCTATTAAGAGGAAAATAATAATGAAGGTTAGAGTAATAGTTAAAATCGAATACAACTTTGCCTAGGTCAAGATTGCATGAATTTAACTTTCCAATTTTAATTACCACGTGGTCTTATCAATAAAATGGAAAAGATCTGGGATGCGATAAAAATGTTGCTAGATCTTCAATGCATAAATTTGCAAAGTCAACTCCAGGAACATGCATGCTTCGCTGTTGACCTGGCATGGTTAGTCAATGGTATGTCTACGCTTAACTTCGGAAAAAAAAATGTAAATATAAAATTTGACTAAAACAAGACTGTTCAAAGAAGAAGAAGAAGAAAAATAATCAAATAAAGGGCTTTTCATTAAAAAGATGAGCAATTGGCTCTTTCTTTTTGCCTATATTTAGCCCTCCATCTCATGCCATCTGAACAACAACAGAGATAACGATAACAAGAAAAAGCCATCGGAGATGAACTTGGGTTTGTTGAGCATGGCGGAGGCAAGGTTGCCACCGGGCTTTCGGTTTCACCCCCGCGACGAGGAGCTCGTTTGCGACTACCTTGAGAAGAAGGTGATGAACACAGCAAATCACAGTATGATGATCGACCTCAACCTCAACAAATTCGAACCATGGGATCTTCCAGGTGCGATATAAAGTAAATTGTGCTTCCTCGATCGGTTCTACTTAATATTCTTTTTCTTAAACTTCTTTTTGCTCCTTGTTTATCAGATTCAGAAATATTCCTCCTGACAAATTAAACTCTTGCTTCGTATATAATTTTTCTAGGAGAGTTTCGCTCGATTTGAACTATCAGTAGTTTGCATATGAAATGAATTAAAGATTGATGTGTGCGATGACAGAGATGGCTTGTGTGGGAGGCAAAGAGTGGTACTTCTTCACCTGCCGGGACCGAAAATATGCGACGGGGAAACGCACGAACCGCGCAACCGAAATTGGATATTGGAAGGCGACGGGGAAGGACCAGCGAGTGAGCCGGCGAGGGGAGCTGGTGGGAATGAGGAAGACCTTGGTTTTCTACCGAGGAAGAGCTCCAATGGGGAAGAAGACCAACTGGGTCATGCATGAGTTCAGACTGGAATCGAGAGAGTCTCCGCAGGTCCATTGCACGGTAGAATTTTCTAAATTACAGAGTCCTTTTAATTTGCCATCGACTTAAGTAAATCACCAGTGGCGTCGTTACTAGTCATTGATCTCGTGTAATAAGAATGTTGTATGAGCTAGCTAGATCGTTAAGGAGACACTGACCTGCGTGCGTTGTGGCATTGGAGCAGGAAGATTGGGTCCTGTGCAGAGTATTCTGCAAGAGCAGGGGAATCAACACCTCCGACTCGAAGGCAAGCATGGACTCCGTCGCTACAAACTCTTCGGCACCCCTCCCTCCTTCTTACATGGACACTATCAAGTTTGACAGCGAAGAAGAAGACTGGCAAATAGCCTGCTTCTCTGGTCTCCCTTCCAGTTCGGTGTGCCTGCAAGACACGAGATTACTCCAAATGGATGCGGAAGGCTGTAACGTGGGTGCGTGTCGTCGCATGCCAGACTCGATTTGTAGTGATGAAGAGATGATGAAAGAGGCCGTGTTGGTCGGCCATATCCCCAAGCTGGAGGGGAAAACAGAGCAGGATCACTTGGAGAGGTTCTTACAGCAAGATGGTTGGTCTCATATGCTCAGTTCCTTCTAGGAACATTGTATAAGGATCAAAGTAGAAGAATGAAAAATAGTTAGTAGGGATGAAAAAATGTTCTCTTTATTTTGAGAGGACATGCATGTATAAAGATGACAAATGGAAGGAGGAGGAGGAGGTTGTAGAGGTTGTATGGTTAAAGTGAGCTTTCGCATAGATGTGAATAGTAGATGTGTATGGAAATGAAGAGAAGGAATTAAAAATTCTTCTGTAATTAAAATCATCAGCCTAGTTTTAATCTCAATCGATAAACTATTCACAAAATGAAGTGCATTTGTACCTTTCCCATAAATTTCAACTCTCATCGTCTACTTTCTGTCATTTCTGCACCTGTGGCGCTAGCCTGGAAATTCATCTATTTGGAATCGAGTGAAAGCGACAAAGAGAAAATGATGAAAAACGCCCCCGTTCGAGTTAGCTATGACTTACTCTATCATCGACGAATAATACATCGGGTACGGTGTGAAACAGATTTAAGGTTTCTCTAAACCACACATAGCCAACATATCATATTTATATAGAAAGTTATATGGAGATCCTCTTCGTATCATAGAGCACAAGTGCATTGCTTGACTTTTCTCAAAGTGAGAAAAAAGAATTGTAAGATTATGTGAAGATACGGATCTCATCGATTATAATTAATTAGACAATTACAATCACAGTTTTATTAAGAACTATATGATGACCGAGAATAAAGGTACACAAAGGCAATTAACAACTTCCCACAATGATCTATCGGAAATGAAGTCGAGCAAACGTCCCAAACACTACATGTTTCCCAACATTTTGGATTTAAACACAGGTCGAGTAAACTGTTTAGTTTGCAAAATTACCTAGCACCAGTTCTAGAACTCATAGAAGAATGATAGTTGGTGCTTCTCTGCTTGCGGTAAGATGTGTAGACGTCATCATACTGGCTCACCTCGTTTGGATTTGCCGTTGCACCGAGACCTAACCTCCCTGAGCTACACTCTGTCTTGCGGTCTACACTGCCATCAGGGTAGGAACCAGTTTCAGGGTCCATCTGCAAGTTAGGAGGTGGAGGGATGCATGCCCCACCCTTCCGAACAGGAGAATCTCTCTCATAGTCATGGAATTCATCTTTCAAATCAGATTGCGCCATTGGGCCTTCTGATGGGTTGACCTCTCCAATCTCCTTGAAGAACTTGGACACACGGTCGAGAATCTCAGAAGGAGTCACGGTGGGCGGGGGAACCACAGTTGGTATATCCAGTGGACTCAAAGGAGAGTAGGGCACACCACTGCCAATCTGCATCTTTCTCACCATGCCAGGGATGAGCCCAGGTGGGAACAGCGGATAAGGTGGAGGACTTTGATCTGTTATGCCAATAGGTGGTTGGATCGGTACAGCTGCAGGGAGAGAACTCTGGGCTGCTGCTGGGAAAATGGCACCAGGTACTTGGTTCATCACAAATGGCTGACCGGCAGCAGGTGCAAAAGGTGGGGTTGACATAGCAGGCAGATGTTTACTGGCATCTTGTTGACCAACCGAGCTCAAGTTAGGGTTTTGCTTGTCGGGCCATTGTTGAGGTGTTAAGCCTGCAAAACAATGATCAAAAACCCCCCAAAAAACAACAATTCTTACCATGAGTGTTGAAGGATCTGATACGATTAATGAAATTATATATATATATAGCAAATATAAGAGAGTAACCTATGAAACTCGATGGATCTGATACACTCATCATTTCCTTTTGTGAAGATGACCGGAAAGACAATCCACCAGTCATTTCTATCTCAAGGCCTTTGATGATTTCTTGGTCAAATACTTCTTTAGAAGCCCAAAACTGTAATATCTTCTCAAGACGAGATTGATTAGCGTCTTTGTTATGAGAGTTATTGTAAATCCTTGCAAGCATGGATCCCAGCACAGGTCTAAATGCAAGCGCTTCATTATCAAGCTCTTGAGGATTGATCCGGCGTTGCAAGCTACAAAAAAAATAAGGTTGAGACAGGATTATAGACTAAACTTTGGAGGCGAAGATCTATATGATTTCCCAAGCATAAAAAAGGAATAATAATAAATCAATGGTGAGAATGGAGGAATTGCCAGGGGGAGGATAGGAGAAAGTAAAGAAAAACTTGTCTGATTACAGAAATAGGAAAGACAGGAATGAAAAAATGAAAGAAAAATTGCAACATATGTCTCCAAATATTATCTTGTTTATGACCTGTAGTTCTATCTTAACTCCGCCAAGTCAATAGACCAACTTACTGACGATGTATGTGTGATCGTTTGGGTCTCAGATTCTATAATCTAGTACAAGTAACTCCTAATACCAACAGAAAAAAGGTTTGCAAGCATATTAACTTAATGTGCCATTTCAAATAAAACACTAAGGTTCAGAGATTGTAGTCTAAGATTAAAAGATGAGCTATATGAGCAAAAGAAGGATCTAAGAATACCTTGTTTTCAGAAACAAATTACAAATAAAAGAAAGATACACATCTATCAAGATGGTTTGTAAAGTCTAGTAGATTTTAATGTCTAAAATAGAGAGCCAAGTATTCAGATTGTGGATATCAATGCTTGAAACTACAGTAGTAGAAATCACAGCCTTACATTAAACCATTTTAGTGCTAATACCAACCTGTATGACCATCATTTTTAAATTGTACACACTATTTCTGGTATTCAATATTTAACAAGATATTTCTTTCTCCAATGCCTTAAAGAAATTAAGATTCTTTTTTACCATTCTTTTGTTCATAAGCCAAGATTGCTCGTGCATGTAAGAAGTACCTAAATGCTACTTGCGCACATAACTTCAATCAGAGACAGCATTATTTGCTAAAGTATTTGGGCGTCTTATAATCCTATTGAACCTAAGCAAATCTTTTGCTTGATATGCAATAAATAAATAAATAAAGGTCAACTGATGGTAGAAACAGGCAATATCCACACATAAAACCAAACTGTTAAGTTACAGAATGAGCCAGCCAAAGCAAATATAAACTGAAATAATCACACATACCACTGAACTATTGAGGAATCAGCAAATAAGAGTATTCACAATGAAAGCAAGTATACAACACAATCATACATGCAAAGCACCTTCAATACCTGTCGAAGAGGATGTCATTGGCTAGAAAAATAATATGCATCTGCCTCTCAGCATCTTCTAGAGAAAAAATTCTATCTCTAAGAGCTTCAGCCAAAGCAGGTGCAAAAGGTGATCTTTGCATGAACCACATTTTGGCTCCCTTAATAGACTCCTTGGTGCCAGTTAGATTAGTAAGTACACCATTAAGCTCGGCTCCAACATCAGAAGGAAGTGGCCCAGATAGGCCCTTGAATTTTGTTGATGGTTCATAATCAGATCGGGGTTGTCCCATGTAGGGCTGGGAATGATGAGGCTGTTGATGCTGATCATAGTAAGGTGGATAAGTAGGTTGGTGTAACTGAGATGCACCCAATGGAGAACCTGTAGAACCAGCTCCAGTGCCTAAAGGAGGAAGATTTAGAGCAGATGGATTTATCATGGGATTATAGGATGGGGGCATCACTGACATAGACGGAGGGAAAGGATGGTTGAAGGGTGCACCAGAGGCTCGTGTTGATAGCCATAACTTGTATCTATAATAACTATGGCCCTCACCACCAAAAAGAAAGCTGTACTCAGGATTGTCATGTTGCTTCTCACGGATCATAGCTTCAAACTCAGGGCCATTCTTGGCAGAATACTCGACTAATTTATCAATCCGCTTCTGGAGCTCTGGATCTGAAGGAGGAGGAGCAGGCGGAAGAGCTGAATCATATGGGTGCGCATAAGGAGGCGGAGCCATTAAATGAGAGGTTGGATTGTGAGGACCAAATGCAGCTGATGATGGCTGTTGTTGTTGGAGACCAAGATGAGGATGAGGATAGAGCTGCTGTGGCGGTGGAAAAGGACGAGGGTAAGGAGGGAATTGTTGGAGAGATGGATGAGGAGGTAAGAACTGTGACCCATGTACTTGGTGAGGGAATTGTTGACTCTGTGGATGGAAACCAAACTGTTGCTGAGGTGGCATGCCTGCATGCTGCTGCTGCTGCTGTTGCTGAGCAAATGCCATGGCTGCTGCATAGTCATGAGCTTGCCGATCCATCAATATAGACAATAAAAGAAGTCAAAAATTGACACCCTCAAGTGTGAATACAATTTCTTCCTTCTCCCTAACATATAGAAAAGCACCACTGTAATGAGTAAAAAGAGGGCAACGAAATAAGCTATATTCTGAGAGTACTAAAAGTGTAATTAATAACATTATTCTTCAGGGAGACAATTGATTATAATTTGATAGATAGCCTAAGAAAGGCATTTCCAAAGATAGCCCCAATATTTCACATCGGAATCAGGTGTTAAATTAAACATGGTGGCAATCAGCTGAAGGTGAAGAGTAGGGTGCATGTTAAATAGCCTCACGAGAGGAGGGAAGCTATGCAACTTAACAAGTGGAAACAGATGGCTAAATGCCTTTTTAACAAAAAACTAGAAAATTAATTACCAAGGTCGTAGAAATCCAAGATGGAACTGCTTTATGACAAAAGCGTCCCACTGTAAGAACACAAAAACTAATGATTAATGTGTTGAGTCTATGCCCAGTGTATATCAGTCCATCAAACTCAACCCAAACATGAAAAAAAATGTTTAAGACAAATATATCACATAAATAATATAGCTCTATAACTATTCTGAACAATAATATGCATAGCCAATACATAAAACTGGAAAAATGAAATGCCTGAGTTGACTTGAAATTTTATGAATAAATAAATGAAAAAATAACAGGAAAAAAATCAGTAATAAAAGCAAAAGGAGAAATTTAAATAAAAATTCCAAAAATGCAATGCAACAAAGCTTATGAACCAAACCAAATGGATTAGAGCAGAAAATTTTCCATTCCATCTCTATAGCTAGATAAATATTGAACTTGTTGTCCTATTAACTAAAACAAAATCCTATTAAACCTCACTCTTGATCTCTCATAAAGCTCAAGGCATATTTTAAACACATTTACATGAACTCATGTCATATCTTATTTGGTGATCATCTGTGAGCTCACTTACAAATCTAGTCAACTACATGAATTGATTGACTAAGTACTTCCAAATTAAGCTACATCACTTAAGTTGACTTCTAAAAACATGCATATTATCATCAAAGAAAGCCATAGCACACTGTATTAGAGAATCTCAGAAAACCTAGTTCCCTAATATATGTAATGTTAAACCAATGCAAACACTCAAAAATCATGGCACAAACTGACATAACAAAGATTTAAACTTGAAGAAAAAATGAACAGGAGAGATGTGACGCCCCAAGTGAGTTGCCATGGCCATTAGGATGGTATGGCACCCATGATGGTCGCATAACAACCTCTTGCGCTAAGCCGGAACCAATTATGCAACAAAAACACTAGTTACCAGAGAAACACATAAGAAATGCATCAATAAGTACCAAATTGAAAGCAAAAGAAAAATATAGCAAAATCTAAAAACCTTGAAAAAAGTGTATGAATTGTCCAAATCCTCTTTTTGTAGCCCTTGAGCAACAAATAAAGGGAGTCAACAAGGAAAATGAGTCAAGCAATATAATGATCGAACATACATGTAATGTGCAAATAGAAAAATCCCGTAAGACACACAAGGTTATTAACCATAAATTATGCCTGTATCGACTGTAATGCAGTCTCACATCCACCTACTATAAACTAGAACTGCAATCAATGGACATGGTTGGATCGTCTATGAGGATATGCCTGGCATTGATAAAGAATGGTGCATGTGATGTGTACACTCTAACATGTGCACAATTACCAAAGATGACCTGAGTATACTACATCTAACATGCCACTCGCCAACATGGGCAATATGCAGATGAGATAAAACTGCTGTAACTGCTCACCATACCCTAGCCTAAGGTAATACTTTATCAGCATGCATCACAATACCCACATATAAACCAAATTTATTATATCTGAGTTCAGCATGTAACTATACCAAATGTAAAAATGACCTACATGTAGCACGTAAGTATATCACAAATGAATACTAGATATTAGAAAAACTAACATGGTGCATATGTCCAATAAAAACAACTAGAGTCCAGAAGGACAATGTGAGTGATACAAGAAGAAGAGTCAAAGATAGCATCAGGATTCCCAGTACAAATCCATACATCAATCTCTAACTCCACACAAGTTAGCTCCCATCAAGAAATAACACTCTGACTCCTGATGAACACACACTAAACTGATAGCCCACATCGCCATTTCAATACCAAACAATCATCCTCTATTAACGCCGCACTAATTATCAAAGTAAGTAAACTCTCGGTGCAACATTATCCCCTAACCTACCTCTTGCATTACCTATCCATAACTCGAAATCCCACAACAACCACGAGAGAACCACAACACCGGATTAAATGTATCCATTCCACAAGTATGGTTTGGAACAACTGAAAATTACCAGGTATAAAATAGAATAGGTTATCACGACTCTCCTAGGGTGCTCCCATACACAACCTGCAAAATGAGCATTCCCTATCCCTTTGGTTACTTCTTCCATGATTCGACCCAATTCTAGGAAAAGATAAGAGAAACCTTCTTACGCGCGGCAATCTGTAGAATCTAACAAGAAAGAGCCGCTAAAGAAGGAATAGAACACCTCCTTGCTGCTCCACGACGTAGTCGCGCATTCGGGGGATTTTGGAAAACAAAAGGAGAGCTTTTACAAGGAAAACGCACGAAGAGAATCAATACCACAGTAGGGTACGAACTCACGCCTAATGCAGATTTGGAGTGCAGGAAGACACCAGGAGGCCTGCTCGATGCTACTGCAACTGGGACTCAAACTTACTGCAGCGGACGAGGGAACTAAGGGTTGCGGCTGTTGACTCTACGGAGGAGGGCAGCAGGAACTCGCGGCGAAAGGCGAGAGGAAGGCGCAAAGGCAGGCGGCGACAGGCGACGGCGAGAGGGAGTCGCAGGAGATCAGGAATGGAAAGACACGAAAGCAGGCAGCATCAAACCCTAAATTGATTTTGAGTCTGAACCGGATCAAACTGATTTGGTTCGGGTTAAATTCAGCTCCGATTCAATCGAAATAAGTCTAATTCAAATTCGATCCGAGTCCAAATGCAATATCTATTAACAATATAATGGACCAAAACTTAAGTGCCTTCACGGCCTGAACCATTTGTGTTGTGCACTGCAGTCAGTCGTTGAAGGTCATTGTTCCTCACCTGCTTGATAAGGCCTCCAATTCTGTCCATATCTCATTCAATTTGGCCGGTCCAATGTTGCCTGGAAGAACATCTGGTGCCCACTTGAGAGCATCTTAGATTAGTCTGGATAGAAACTGCCATCCGCATCCGTGAACGTTCCTGTTCTTTTACGTACAATTTTTACAGTGCCAAGTCAACACAAATCAACATTTTACTCCCTCCCCTTCACTTGCCTATATAAACACCGAAAGTAGTAGAAGACAAGACACCGATAACCAATTGCCCAACGCGCTTCTAATTTTGATGCTCAGGGTTCCAAAAACTTCCTCTACCTTTTTTTTACATTCCTCGTCGTGTTTTTAATTGATCACATTTAAGTATCTCTCACTTAATTACCCTCTCGGCAGCTGAAAGCTGATCTAACATGCGAGCGATGTTAGACATTTTCGCACCTAGCCTTTTGGGCCGTCGCCTTTTTCTCTTTCTCCTTTTCCGGGGAAGAAAACCCGTCGACGGCCGCGGATGAAGCCTCCGAAATTTACCTCGACCTCTTCACGCTCTACCTTATCGCCTTGGCACTTTTGTTCTTCCAACTCCAGTCGACCGTCCCACGCATAAGGTACGTACGTATTTTTAATGACCATGAAAACAATATTTTATCGTTACAATTTAATAATTTACTAAACAATTTAACGACCATGCTTTTATTACTGGAGTAAGTGATCTAAATTTCAGAATTAAAAGTATTAATGATAGTAATAATTATTTATTTATCTTCATTTCTTTATAGTGCGTTCGGTAAATTATTGGCGCCCTTCGTTCTCGTGTTCGGCGCCGCCTGCGGCGCATTGCTCATTGGAGACGCCCCCGCTGGCGCCACCATCTGTGCCAGTTGCTCGTGCACCTTCACGTTGTTTCTCACCGGGCTAGCCTTCTTGTTCACGCGGTTTTTCGCCAGGGTCCCCTCCGCGGCGATGCCGATAGGTTTCCTCCTCGTCAGACTCGGAGTCACCGTATTCTTCTACCGCGCCTACCCGATCCAATGGAATGACGGCGCCGACTTCATCGGATGCTTAGATTTACAACAGTTAGAGATCCGCACCGCCGGCGTAGTAATCATGTGGGCACACGTCTGATATATTTCCGTAGACCATGTCATTATAAAGACTTTAGTATCCTAAAGATAAAATAATATCTTCTTTATTTCCCAATATTATCAGTTCTACATTTCCTGTAAATATTAATGAAATATTTTCACGATTCAAAATGATATTTTTATTTTGAATAATCAATATCTTGAATAAGAGCATTCACATCAGATACCCTATTGAAAGATTTTACCTTAAATTTTGGATAAGGTAGTTAAAAAAATTTTACATCAGCTACCCTATCGATTCCCTAAATTATGCATTTATGAACAGTACTTTTCTAAATTTAGGGAATGGATTTCATTCCCTAAACATTATAGAGGAGAGAGAAGAAATAAGGAAGCTGATATATGATGTATTAAAAAGTGGATATCCAAATTTAATAAAATAACTTTTTTTTCTCTAAATTATACATTTTGGATAGGGAAGCTGATGTGGATGGTCTAATAATTACTTGCACGATCAACCTACCTCATATCAATCAGCCCTTCGTGCAACTAGAATCTCACAAATCTCTCTCTATATATGTCTGACCGGTCAGACCCTACATGTCTGGACGGATAAAGTTTACACTTGAACTAGAAAGACGACATGTCTGGTCACTCAAAAGTCGATCGAATTTAAAGACGATCATCCTTACAAGCCGACCGAAATAACTGACTCACCCTACATTCGACCAGCCATAGACTTGCTCGAAAGGAGGGTCAAACTCCTTACTCTGTATGAGCCTCTCTACATATGTCGATCACCCTGATCATCGGTCAGCCCTATGAGTATCTATTCAATAATAGAACCGGACGGGTTTATAGGACTCCATACCCATCTCTTCTATGTCTAAGGGTAAGATAGCTTTATAAATTCGGTCAAAAAGCCAAGTGCACTTTACCCACAAGTTATTATACACCCGGTCGGGCAAGGGTTTGATCGGACCTAAGGCACTTTGGTTCAAAATACCGACCGGACTGCTCAAAACACAGTTTCATTTCTCCAGAAGTCCATTATATGCCGCCTATATAAAAGCTGACTGGACCTAAGACGTTTATCTTCATATTGTTGCTTGGATGGATCTATAACACGCACATGTCATCAGATGAATTTTCAGCACGCACATGTTTCATACTATTTCTCAAACATATTCCCAACATGTCCACGACATTATATTATTTCTTGAGCAAATTTCTAAATAGTTTTTAATACATAACAAAATGGCTTAATACAAAAATACGCATGAAGACGGACGGCCTTATAAGTCGGCCAAGATATACTCAGCCGACAACATGAGCAGAGAATCTCAACAACCTATCAGAATAACAACTATGTGTCAGAGAATATTCTTTTGGAACCTTCTTCGGGAGCCATCATGTCTTATATCAGCAGATCATTTATAACAGCATATTCCTTCAACAATCTCAGCTATAAACAACAAAAGAGGTATACATGTGGGTAAGGGAAAGATTCCTTAGATAATTATTGTACATTACCTAGGTTGTATATATTTCCTTTACCTAACAAACTCTGCCATACTTCACCACCTCATGATTGTGGTGGTTATTTGAGGTGGTATATAAAGGGGGAGTCCTTTCCATGGCAAAGGTACGTTCTGTGAACATCTGCAACTTACTCTCGCGTGCATTGTCTACTGTTCTTCATTCACCCTTCTGGACTGTTGGAGCAATCTGAATACCCTAGGTTTTGATATTTGGGTAAAGGTTTAAGTTAGATTTATTGTTGTATTTGATATGTGCTTATGAGTGTGCAAGATGCAAGTACAATAAAGAAAAGTCCAAGTGTGAACTTCGCAAAGGGAAAAGTCCAAGGGTGAGTCTTGGCGATATAAGTCCAAGCATATAGTCATGGTCACCCCTGACGGCAGTCATCCATCTCACACACAATGGTGAGACCGAGTGGGTAGGGCTGTGACAACCGTGCACTCTGCCATCACTACCCCTGATGAGTGAGCGAGTGGACGGGATGCTGTCGGAGTGCACCTATCCTCCTACCCCAAATCATAAATGGGAGAGTGCAATGCTCTCATCTCCCGGTACACCATGACAGGGAGGGATCCCTGACGTACTACCACGCTGCGTCACACTACCCATGAGCGGACCAACGGAACACCGACAGAGCCAAACTGACGTGCTACCATGCTGCGTCACGCTACCTATGAGCAGACCAACAGAGCACCGACAGAGATGAAACCGGCGATGTGCTCAACAATAATGGAGCAGACTATCGCGCAGCATGCAATCATGCGAATGGTGCATGACACTAACCATGACACAATACTTAGCAGCATAGCAATATCCATGTATAAATATAAAATGTGTACCATAGAACAATGAGCCAAATCAGAGGTACACAGATCAGATAAGGTATCAAAAGCCCTAGATCCTTAACATAATAAATAACATGGTTGTGTCACTACCTCTATAAATATGTATAATCAGATAAATACTAACATGATGTGCATAGCAAATAAACAACCAAGCATGTAACAGATCAGGTAGTGATCAACCGAAGCAGATAAGAAAATACAATCGTTGCTATTTGTTAAAGACATTACTATGCATATCAAATGACATAAAGTCAAAGTACCCGCATCCAATCGAAAAGTCCAATCTGGTCCAAATACGACGTCGAGATACTCGTCTCGCGTCGAAGTCCTGTGTCACGAATAGAAATATATTTTATTTAACTACAATCATATAAATAGCTAAATAAAATCTCTTACACTAAATTAAGGCAAAACCCTAATCCATAAACCTCGACCTGCCTAAGTTAAATCCAATGGTTAATTAGGGTTAGTTTTCCTAATCCCTAATCAACCCATTAGATAACAAAGCGAAACCTACATCAATCTACACATGAACAACTATCTAAAATAATCGAATCAAAACCACGATCTATAGCATGTATCAAATGTCCTACACCTTACCGTATTTCTCAGCCTTGATTGTTAATCCACAGCAGAGACAACTTGCTGCCGAGAACGGATCTCACTGCCAGAAACCATCACTCCTAGTTAGTACAACAAAAAATCAAAACTCAACCTCTATAAGCCTATACAGAAAATGCTACTCCAATTTCTACAAATCTGATATCAACCACAGCTTAATTAACAAACTCACCAACTCGGTATCGGAGGTAGCTGTTGGTGCTAGGGTAGAGGTAGGTAGAGCCGTCAATTTGGGTTGGGCTCGTCGGGTTGGCCCGCCCCGCCAAACAATTTAAGCGGGTTGGGTTGGAATTTTATCAACTCAAGTCCGCCGTGGGCCGACCCGCCTAGGCCCGCGACCCGCGCGGGTCGGCCCGCTCGGGCTTGGGTTGGCCCGCGGGTTGAAAAACATATGTAAGCTTAAGTTTTATGCCAATTTATTATCTTTCTTTGTTATAATTTTGAAATAAAAATAGTATTTTTCATCCAACATATGTACTCATTTGTGTTCATTTATATTTAAAATACATATTTATGTATACATTTAATTGTAAAAAACTTTTTCGAAGTAAAATATTGTAGATATGAAATATTTTTTAATTTTTTTAAAAATTTTTGATGGGCCCGCGGGTTGGCCCGCCAAACCCGCAACCCGCCTTAGAATGGGTTGGGTTGGAAATTTCCCAACCCGCCAAGTTGGCGGGTTGGCCCGCCCCGCCCCGCCAAATGGTTAGCCCGCCACGGGCCGACCCGCCCCGCCACGGGTTGGCCCGTCTGACAGCTCTAGAGGTAGGGCACGGCAGTGAAGACCAAGCTAGGGCACAGTGGTCGGCGTCGGCAGACAGATCAGAAGGGGAAAAAATAGAGGAAGAGGAAGGATTGGGAGGTGGCTCGGCGCTGTCCCGGCGGTGGCGGCGACGCTCTGCCAAAAGAGAGGATGAGACGAGGAAACAGAAACTTGGTCGGCGGCGCTGCTCCGTGCGACGACGGCGGATGTGAACCCAAAACTAGGGCACGGAAATCAGCCGGATGGGGCGGCGGTGGTGGAGACGGCTAGGAGGCGATCGGCGGCGCGCTCCTTTGCTGAGGACAGGCGGCCGGCGGTGTGCGGCTCGGGAGAGAAGAGGAGGAAGAGAAATCGACGTCGGCGCTGCTCCGTGCGGCAGACTCCAAGGAGGTTAGGGCAGAGCTCGGGAAGAAGAAATGAAGAGGAAGAGAACCGCCGAGCAGTTAGGGCACGGGTCGCGACGGGGAAAGAAGAGGGCGCGCGGTTTCGGCGAGGAAGGGAAACGAAGAAAAAAATAAAAAGAAAAAGAAACGGAAAAGGAATTATAAATATAAACATTTCCTCGCTTAAATGGGTAGCCTAAACAGGCTTTCCCGGGCCCCGTTTTTATTCCCGTTAACTCGTCCGTACGAGCTCCGAAAAATTCTCGAAAAATTTCCAAAAATTCCAGAAAATTCTCTTATTATTATCTACCATTTTTCGGTATTTTACTGGGAGCATTAGGAGAGGGGCATTTATGCATAGACGAAGAATATATAGTTAAAGACAATGGGAGAGACAATAGGGTTTGATAGAAAAAGTACATAATCTTTAGTAAGTAATAAAGCTCCGTTAGGAGTAAAAAAAAGTTTAGTCTCAAAATTAAATGAATATTTAGGTGTAATAAAGGCTTAACTCATGATTTAGGAAGAGAAAGAGGAGAGTTAAATGTGTCATAATTATTATAAAAGTGTAAGTGAATATTTGCGACAAATTTTGTACAAGAAATTTTTGGTCGTCAAATTGTGTACTGACCAAAGGTTGGATAGCTGTTTTTATAAGCATCAGAGGTAAAACAGTATTGCGCAAAGAAGGAGGCAACACCTCTCAACCTTAAAGTGGAAGAAGAGGAAGAGAGAAAGAGATCATGAGGAGCAACAAGACAAAGACACGTAAAAGGAGAGCAAGCACGAGGAAGGAGAAGAAGAAGAGAAAGAAGAATAGTTACCGTGGTTCGGCGGTGTGCCTACTCCACAAACAAGACCGAAGTTTTATTAGAATTCTCTCTACGTACAAGATAATCACATTACATGATTCTTGTGATTATTGTTGTACAATAGGTTTACAATGATCCCTATAAATAATGCATAAACTCCAGACCCGGTAAAATCATAACAGAATTTTATTATGAAAAATCACAACAGAATTCTGTTATGAAAAATCATAACAGAATTTTGTTATATAAAATTGTAACAGAATTTTATTACAAAAAATCTTACCAGATTTTTCTTCCATAGCATCTATCGCATTGGTCTTCATCCAAATATGAGTCACCCATCAACAAATAGGGAATATGATGGCTTCATTGATAGTTGAATTGGTAGCTCCACTGTCAAGAAAGTGTGAATTGTAAATTCATGACCATGTATATTGACCAAGCACCGAACTCATATATCAATAGTTTATCCAGTATTGCAGATACTGATATTTTTTATAAAAAAAATCATATCAATGTAAGAGGTAGGATCGATATTTGCCTATGTTGTCAGGTATAGATGTAGAGGTTTTGTTGGTGCAGGGAGCACCAGATGATCAAATCAGAGTTTTGATTATGTCAAAGGGTCCAAAGTTAAGTTGTCTTATGATCTAACAAGTTTGATTGAGGTTGTAGAAAAGTCCTAAGTTGTCTTAGGCAAAAGTCCTAGCTGCGGTTAAGCAGGTGGAAACCCCTAGGGGGTGGTAACCCTAGGTCCTAGGAGGTAGTAACTATAGGTGAAGAAAAGTCCTAGCTGCGGTTAGATAGCTGGAAAATCCTAGGGGGCAATATCCCTAGGTCCTAGGGGTGATAACCCTAGGCGAAAAGTCTTGGCCGGTCAAGGGCTTCGGACAAAAACCCTAGAGTCGGGGGCTCTAGGTGGAAAGTCATGGTGGTCACAGACCAAGTGAAAAGACTGGACGGGTCGTGGAGCAAACGTCCAGCCGAATGTCCTAGAGCCTCGAGCGCTGAGTAAAAGTCCAATCAGTCTGGAGGACCGGCTGGCAATAGGTAACTTCTCCTGAGAGGAGTATGTGAGGACGCGTTCCCTGAAGAGGGAACAATAAGCGTCGGTTCGACCTAGAATTTTGACGAAACTCAAAGTCAAAACCGAACAGTCAGAGGCTATCATAATTTCATATTATATGTATATTGTTTTTACCTGGACTAGCTTTGTTTTATAGAAAAATAAGGGTTGGAGAAAGTTGGTCCGGGAGCCCGGAAGGAGTCCGGGATCCTGGAAGGAGTCCGGGCGCCCCGACCTGGTCCGAGTACCCAGAGTCGGTCCAGGCACCCGGAACCCAAAGGTTATCGCCAAGTTGATGTAGCGTGCGCGGAGTGGCCAAGCCACGTGTTCCAGGCGCCCGGAGGGGTTCCGGGTGCCCAGAACAACCTATATAAGGAGTCTCGACCAGCTGCTTAAAAACAACACAACGAACGACTTCTACTTCTTCGAGCTGCTCAGAAAATGCTTCTACGATGCCCGAAAGCTCCGACAATTGTTCCACCGAAGATTTTCTGTTGCCAGTATTCTTTAAATTGCTAATTATTTGTAATACTCAATTTGTAATCTTTCGATTGATTAGTAATTGCACATCGAAAGTACTCTTACGTGCGGGCCTTGGAGTAGGAGTCGACACAGGTTCCGAACCAAGTAACCAAAAGTGTTAGCGATTGGTTTTTCGTTTACTTCTATTTCCGTTGCATATTTATGAAACAAAAATGAAAGCCACGAGCGCTATTCACCCCCCCCCCCCCTCCCCGTCTAGCGCTTTCGATCCTACAGGTTTGCCTAAGGCTTGTAAGCTTAAATTCTAATAGATTAAGTCTAGTTTCAAGTACTGAAACTCTAGTTTCAAGTATTGAAACTCATGTTTCAAGTAGTATATATCGTGTACTGCCTTGAACTGTATGAATTGTAGGAATTGTGACTTCAAAGATTTATTCTAAGTATAGATTGCAACATTACTTCTTACAAAGTTTTCAAGTTCGTCTTTTAAGTATAGAGGGATAAAAACCACATATAAAACAAGGAATATTATCCATTCCTTCTCTCAGTAACCAGTTAGGAGAACATTCTCTTTGATCAGATCATATGTTAAGTTATATGGTATAAGTTGGATTGTTACGCACCTGAGAGGGGGGTGACTCACGTGGTTTTAGAAAATTTATCTTTTTCTTTTGAAATCAAAAGTACGTAGCGGAATTAAACATAGAAATAAAAAGCAAACATACAAGTACGCGACCTCAGTCGGTTTTACTTGGTAACTCCTACTCTAAGACCCAGGTTCCATAAACCTATCGATGAGTAATCCACTAAAGACCCTTCCAGAATCATCAAAAGAGGGGATCGAGTATAATAAAAAGAATAGGAAAAGTGTAACAAGCTACACTTTCCTTTATACAAAACTTATGTATAAAATGAAACTTCGTTACCCAACACTTGTAGTTTTAACAGATCGAGCTCAGTGTTGGATAGCTTCTCAGTGGCAGTCAGGCGTAGTAGTGTTGTAGCAGAGCAACAACACAAAGTCGAAGCAGACGGAACATCGATTGAATGCGTAGAAGCTTGTAGAAGATTTGTGATTGAGTTGCATTGAAGTCTTGGTCAAGTAGCCCATTTAAAGGGGATGGAAGGCACCTTCAACACCACTGAAGGTGTCTTCAATACTAACTCTTATTCCCCCAAAACTAGCTCTTATCATTTCTAAGGTCTTTTGTGTTATTCGACTGAAGACGCTTTCCAAGCTCTCAAAGGCGCATTCCACAGCCCTGCTTAAGGCTCCTTCCTTTACATGGAAGACACCTCGGGTACTGTTCACCCAAGGCATTTTGTTCTCCTTTCCTCCTATAAAATGTGTTAATCTAACAAAACATAGTATACCCTACAAGACGAAGTTATCACAATAAAACTAAACAGTTTAGTAATTAGATTCTATCTCTTCGAGACCAGAATCTAGTCAGAGCCTCAATTTAGGTTTTTGAAATTAACCTAAATTGGATATGTGCCTAAAGTCCTCAAATAGGACTCATCCTCACTAGAACACTCTCCTCCAATGACTTACCTTAATATGCAGAATCGCTTAACTACTTATGATCCACCAGGTCTTCCCATCAGTTGTCAGGTTCATAGACTCAACTGGACTTCGGCCAGCCATTAGGTCCCACGGATCCACCTGGACTTCCCGCTAGATATCAGGTCACTCCTTGACCTATTTAGACTTCTACATCAGCTATCAAGTCCTCCAGACCTAGTTGGATTTCAGCTTGGTGTAAGACAGTCAAATCCTGCACACTTGGTGGAAAAGATTAGATCACAACACATCTAACTTTAATCTACTTGTCATTCATCAAAACTTAGGTATGATCATTGGTGTCAACTACACCAACAGTATAAATTGGTAATACATGATGTTTAAATCCTCAAGTAATGGTTCTTCTAAGTTTGTTTGGTCATTTTGACAAAAAGGATGAGTTGCACCATATTTGTCAATTATCCCATAAGGATGCTAAAGAAATGAGTTGACTAATGTATAGTCGGAACAAGAAGGTATTTCATCCATTTTATCAACTAATATTATAGAATAAATAGAAGACATTAGACACATCTAATTGTACTTCTGCTAAATCAAGATTTGTGCAACCTACTAATTTAACTTCTTTGTTATACAAATTCTTTCTATTTGGGCAGGCATACGATAAGTGTCCAAGCTCATTACATGGAAAGTATGTTATGGTATTGGCATAAATTTTCTTTATTTGAATTTCCTAACATGTTTGTCTTTGTTAAGATAACGCTTTTTAGCCTTGCTCTTCTTGAGATAGTATACCTCCTAATATGTCTATGTATTTTTCTTTAAATTTGGCCAGAATATATTACATCCTTATTCCTATGTTATTAGAGTGTCGGCATATGCAGGTCAGTCCATGACTTATATATTTTTTTTCCTAAGTCTTTGGGTAGCTTACTAAATAATTTCTCTCCTAAAGCAGGACTATAGTAATCACCTGACACTATAGTTAGAGCTAAGAAGTAATTACAAAAGGATTTAATATAATTCCAACTAAATAGTTGAAGTTGTTCCAAGTTCCTCATGACTTCTTTTTGTCGTATGTCTAACCCTATGTTTGCATCTCTGGCTATTAAAAGTTTAAATATTATTGCCCTGTAAGACAATTCTAGTGACTTCTTTTGAGAAGTTTAATTTAAAATCTTCCCAAGCAGCTCTGGTTACATCGCTAAAGTAATTTTCACATACTCGGATCATAGTATCTCTAATTTCTATATCAAGTTCATGTTTAGCTTGGTAATTTCATTTTACAGAGATTATGTATTATTCTAAGTATCATACAACCGAGGACCACATTTAGTTATATTTAGAAGTATTGTATCTTTGTCAAACAAAGTAACTTTTGGTGGCCTTTGTTTTCCAATACTTCTAACTAGACGATTTTTGTTGGTGTATAGGTCAATTTTGTTGGGTAGCTCGATACAGATACAAGCTAAAATATGTTTTGTAAATATGCACAACGGAAATAAAAACATAATAATTCCTAATTATCATATGACACACACACCACAAGCATGCAAAGATACAACAAGACAGACATGATCATAAAATAAAAATTTTACGATAATAAAATATACCTGCAGGTTCGTTAACAAACCTTATAGAGAGTGTTTGCTAGCCTCACTAGGCTAGCCTCCATTGGAATCAACTGGAGTGGAATTGGAATCAACCGGGCAACATTAGGAAGTCTCACCTCTATTTGTATCTATGCCGAGTTTTCTTCAAAATGGCTTCCAAAGTCTGAGTCGAGTCTCCGCTTCAGTAGCCAAAGGGTGGAGATAAATCAATTCGAGAGAGAGGAATCACGGCTCAATTTATGTCCGGTAGTCGAAGCAACCTGATGGCATAAATCAAGATGAACGACAACAACTATTTGCGACTATTCAGAAACTAAAACCTCGTTGCTGACAAGGGACAACAGGTCTGACAATCGTTAAGGTTTCGGTAGCAACTGTTGTTGGCTGAAACAAGTCTTCCAGCCACGGAACACGTCTAGACGGAGCAGGTTGAGCCGGAACTGATGTAGGGTAGTGGTGGCAACTTCTCAAGCTACGACGACAATGGCACGCGGGCAGCTAGGAGGTGGTGACAGCGAGCAAGGATATCTGTTCTCCTTTCTATCTGTCGTTGCTGGCAGAGGCGGCTGGCATCATCAAGGTCTGGAGGCGGTAGGAAGCACGCAGATCAGGCGGCGATGGCGAATCCCTTTTTTGGAGTCGGTGATAGAGAAGGGAGAAAAACCCTTTTTTCTCCCTATTCGCAATGGAGGGAAAAGGAGACCTTTGTTTGTTTGTTTTTTTCCTCTCTTAACGAAGAAAGAAGAGAAAATAAAATTAAAAAAAAGGAAAGAGGATAAAAAAAGGGGGAGAATTTAATTTGGGGGAAATAATTTAATTCCAAAATTAAATTTATTTTCTTTTCCATTCATATCTTATATAAATTTTTTATCGGAATCAAATCAAACTCGTATCCACTAACTTATAATTGATATCATTAGCCTTAAGTTTAGTTCAAGATCAAACCATCTTAGTTTTAAAATTAAATTGTTTGGTTCAATAAACAAACCTTTTTTAATTAAAACCAAACTAAATTGGTTTATAATTAAACAAAAAATGTCCAACTATCTTCAAAAGATATGGTTCATCTATGTTTTTGGCAAAATATCTTCAACCAAACATAATCTCTCTCGATCTAAGAATTAAATTCTTAAACTCATTTTAAATCCTTCATATACACTTATTGTGTGTGACATAAGAGGTTCCCAGTTTATGTTGGTCGCCCATAATTAATTATTAATTATGGAACGATCATCAGTGGTACCTATTAGTACATCAAATTCCTAATTAACCAAAATTAAGGATTGATTCTAGAACCACTTTTGAATATTTCAGCAGTTATAGTGAGTTGTGTCTTATTTCTTTCACTCATCTTATATTTACTTAGTTCAGGACATGATCTATGTGTCAGTCCCCACTAGATTAAATACGACATACCTAATACAAGTAATACTTTCTCGTCTTGTGGATTCAAGTCACTCCAATATGTGTCCAAGAGTATCATACTCTTGACATGTATTGCTTTGGCCAAAGACTTTGAGTAACAATCCTAATGAGTGGTCATAGGGTATATGTCTCCTCGTAAAGAGCGGTGAATCCTTTGTTGGCTATTCAAACACCTTCAAGCACTTTGACTTACACCCAATCATCCTGAGGTCATACCTCTAAGGAAATGTTTTCTTAGGATGTCAAAGTATAAGTCTTATGACCAAGGTGACTTGAATATCTCAAGTCAAAGGAAATTTTCACTTAAGCTACAGTAAAACTTTCATTTACATATCCATATATATAGAGAATCATATGAAGTCTTACAATAGATCATTCCAATGAACTAGTTATTATAACTAGCATCCACATTTGTCTGGTTTGTTCATTAAGTTGAAGTGATACACCTCAGTACTGGTTTGTTTAATTTTTTTTGTATTAATCTTAGATATTTTGTTCCAATTTTTCTAAGTATGTTGATGGAGTCATCATCTTGTCTAAGCATGAGATTTAAATTATCTTCTAAACTTTCTTCATCTTGAGAAGTAGAAGCTTGATATCTTGAGAATCTAATAGATATTTTTTTATTCGTACCCTTTGTAGAAAAAGGTGATTACACTCACCCCATACGTCCCTCATAATCTGTCTCTAGATTATGTGAATGAAGGTAAATCACGAGATTAGCTTATAGTCGACCGCCAAATGGCTACAAGGTGAAAGGGTTTTTTTTCCTTTCCCCAAGAGCATGTACCCGTCGAGAATTGACCCATTTCCCCCATTATAGCAAAGTTGTTACCTTCTAGCCAACTGGGCACCACCGTGGGGACTTTTTATGGCTATCCTTATACATTATAAAAGTTTTTGGTTTAAGTGTTGTTTTAGAATTGTTGAGACTAATAGTCCATTCTACTCCTATCAAAGGTTTTGAGTTAAAATCCCTTGATTTAAGAAAATATATACCTTTAGAGGAAAAGGCTTCAATCAAATTAATGATTATAATTTTAAAGTGATTGTGAATGCAATTCATTGTTTTTCCCAAAAACATAATATATAGTTGAATATTTTTACCTTGAAACTGACCATTGCTTAGACAATGAGTTTCCAGAATGGACAATGTATAATAAGTCAAATTAAGATACTAATTGGATTTCTTTAATCCCATTAGAAAAACAACTTCGACACTAGAGAGTAGTCGTCCAAGGAAACACATGGGAATGGGATACTATGGTAGACTCATAAGATTTTCTCTTAGCCGGTGAAGCCAGTAAAAAATAAATTACTAGCCAAAGGAAATGAGAGTCTCATTTTTTTTCCTTTTCTAATTATAACTGAACACATCACTTTAGTTTAATATTACAAAAAAAGACACAAGCGGAATGGGAAAAGAAACACTCATCATTGTCTACCATAACTTCTATGTTAGCCATGATATTTAAATCCACTCAAAAAAAGAACATTGATAATGCAACAAAGGACTAATGGCGGACCCCAAAATTCTCCAACTTGTCTTTATATCTTATCAACGTATTCAAGCTGAGTCAGCCTATCTTATCTTTTGATCATACAATTTTAATAACTCCTGAAGTAAGAAGGCTTGAAAACCTCTATATAAGGACTCTATGTAAATGACTAAGGCATCAACACAAGAAGTCGGTGTCTTAGAAGGAATAGGTGTGCTTGCTATAAGTTTGTTAATTTTTAAGTTATTATAAAATAAGCAGTGTGTACACTTTCTATAAGTCTTTAATCTCTCACGTTTTGTTGCAATTATCTAGCTTCAAATTTGCAATAACTAGTTTGTAATTTTCTAGTTTACAATTTCCTAATTAGTTGTAATTCCCTAACACTCTATAATTTTTATATGTCAACTTAACAAACTTTTCTGCGCCAAAGTAAAGGCTCTATTTTTCTCAACTTATGTCAAAATTCTTAGCCCTTTTCCAAGTATACATTTATGTGAAACACTAACCATCTAAAGAAGATGGAATTGTTGTGGTTTTTCACACTTGTAAAACTTATGTTGGCTCTAAGTTGGACAACAAGAGCTAGAAGCTCACTGTAAGTCCCAACTCTATCGGGGTAATGGTGAAAACCTAAGGCTTAAGATTCCTAAGGCTTTTTAATATGTGAGGCTCCCAGGTGAGACCAAAATTGAGAAAAGTATCTTTCCGAAGTGCCTAAAATTATCCTAAATCCCATAAAAGCCTAAAACAAAGACGATTTTGTTAAAAATACTACAAATAGTACTTTGACACTAGACATCCATAAACTTCACTTAGAACCCAGAAAGTTCAACAAAAACAATGGCAATCTTAGACACATAACTCCAAAAGGAGCATAAAAACTCCAAGATAATAAGTGAAATTGGAGCACTTTAGTCTGACACTAGAACCCTACTCATGTAACGACCACTCTTCTTACTACTACTACTACCTAAGAGTGACCGTTACTTAACTACTAACTCTACTTAACCGGTATGATTAAAAATCACATGGAAACCCTACCGAAAAATTTCGACAAAATCACCCTTGTACCGGTGACCATATTCAACAATACATGCAATATATACTCAGCCACAAGCGGCCGGAACACATATCAATCAACCACGCAGTTAAATAAGTATCAAACACACAAATATCTACTTACTAAACTGAACTCATCCTACATGCAACCTAAACAGAGTAATCTCAAATAACATTAGGTAACTATGGAATAGCAATTTCTAAGACATTGCAAAATTCCCATCTCTATGAATAAATCACAATTCAATCACAGATCCTCCCATTTGCATCAACTATCAACACGAGATGCAAATGCAAAAACAAAAACAGAATCTTAAAACCTGCTCACCAACCTACTCTACTATCAAGTTATTTATCAACACATGTAGCAACCTCAACACCATTTCAAACAACTCTATCATCAAAGCATGTACCATTACTAATGCATCAATTTAACTCCATTATCCAGATGTACATCAAGGACCACATAGAAGGGCAGCAATACGAATCTAATAAGTTCCCCTGCCAAGTTCACCTTCATCCTCATAACTCATGAACAACCCACAGGAAGGGAGGCAGGCTACCCCACTACATCACTACTGAACCTCACTGTTACAAAACTGAAATCACCAAACTACCTAGCTTAATTTAGCACACATTAGAAAACATCAGCAACAAGATGTAGTATCAAATCCGGATTCTACTACAAACTGTCTAGCTTAAGCTATCACACATTGGAAAGAAAAGCATCAACAACCAAAACATAGAGTCAAATATGGATTCAGCTACCACCTACCCAGCTTGTACAGAAGAACCCCAATGCTACCATTGAAAGAACTAGCTTAAAACTCGTATCAAAACTCAAAACATGAAACTAAGTAGCATAGAATCCGATCAAAACACAGAGCACCTACGATCTGTCCCAAGCTTTCGGGAAAAAGGAAAGAAACAAGGAATAAAATCTCGGAGCTATCCTACTGCAGGTGAGTAGCAACTTACCTTGCTGTTCTTGAACTCGCAGCCGGCAAAAATCCCTTCTAGGGTTCGGACGAGCCCACGATCTCAGCGTTCTCCTCGTGTCGGCGCGTCCTCCTTGACAAGATGATCACGACGATGTGAAAGACCCTCGGATTTGGTCCTTGACCGGCCGCCGGAGACGAAACCTAGCTTCGGTTTCGTTTCCGCCCGATAGAAATCGCCGACGCCGCGCACGTGTGAGGGAGAAGAGAGGAATTAGGGGTTCTAGGGTCAAAAGGAAAAACCTAAGTTCTCCTTTTAATAATCCGGTATTTTGTTAATAACTATCACTTAAATATCCGCTGGCGCAGTTGGTTGGCTGTGTTCCGCTTAAAACTTTGCTGCGGTCAGAGGTCTTCGGCTCGGCCCTTTTTCTGCAACCTTTTATTTTTATTATCTATAACTACTACTTAAATTTATTTCGTTCTCTATTTGTTCACAAAACAGCCCTGGAATAGCTGGTTAGCCGGTTTTAACCGAAGTCGCATACCTCGGCTTCGATTCCTCAGCCGCGCCCTTTATTTTTCAATTTATTTTAAATGTTCCAATTACAACTTATTTTAAATGTTCCAATTACAACTTAAATAGATTCGCTTCCCTTTTCAATAACAAAACAACTGCAGATCAGTTGATTGGCTGGATTCGGTTAAGACTGTGGCTAAGTCTGAGGTCTTGGGGTCAAAATCCGTCTTCAATATTTTTTTTTTTTAACTTCTTTCTCTTAGTAAAAATACCAAACGAACTCTAAAAATTGTGTAAAAATACTCTAAAAATTTCTAAAAATTTCTAAAAATCTCTAGAATTTTTCTATAGCATTTCAAAATATTTTTAGAATTATTTTTGGGACTCAAAAGGAAGAAATTTGGGTCGTTATAACTCAGAACTTCTTGGATCTAAAACTGGAGCACTTTATACAAAAATTGGTATCAGAGCCCTAAGATCTTCTGAACCACTAAACAATGCATGACTTATAGTTCTAAAAATTTTTACAACTTTTAAAAACTAGACTTTTTAGATTTAGTTTTGCAATCCCCAGTTAAAAAATCATTACTTCGGATCAACATAAACATAGTTGTTATGTTAGATCTAGGACAAATAATCACTATTTATATAATAAAAATCCATACTTAAATATCATTACTGATCTACTCATTAGTTTAGGAACTTCCCTAACATCCCAACAACGACAAACTAATCAGATATTGGAATAAGTGTCTAATAACTTATTACAGCAAACTCAGATAATAAGTGACTTATAATGAAGCATAGACTTCCTGAAAGAATCATAAGATTCTTTAAATAGAAGATTTATTCAATTTAATTTACTTAGTATCCTTATCAAGAAAGAGATTTTAAGTCTTTCTAAACTTATTGAAAAAAATAAACATGAAAATTTTAAACTTCAGTCCAAAACTATTTTATTTCAAATTAAAAACTTAATTCCAACAAATAAAACTTAGGTAGAAGGAGCACTTAAACTCCTACCTACTATGAACAAACTGCACTTCGAAAATACCTATTACGAAGAAGTTTTAAATTATTCCAAACACTTCTCTAAGACTAAAGAGAACTTATATTGTAGTATTGAAATAATTGGAAATGGAGACCAATTCTCAGTTCAACAAACTAATACCATACTAGCTCTAATAACATCTTTATGCTACAGAACAACACTATTAGAAAATAGATTGTTTGCAGTAGAAAAACACCTTAAAAAACACCCAAACAACTTATTAGAAGGTTGCCTTGGAAAATCTCAACAAATACTTAAGTAGGTTATCCCTTGGAAAAACTGTCTTTAGACAATTGCCAATTACTTATAAGTTTTAACTTATAATTCAGAATAGTCAAATGAATCTCACAAGAACTCAAGTTGAACCATTTTTTAGTCCTTCCCAGACATTGAGACGACGACAAACATAGGCAAATGCTATGTCTTGGTTAGACAATATCACAACAAGAAAAAATAATATTTCTAATCATAAAAAAAATGATTAACCAGGTCAGATAATGTCGAACCTAGGGCGACTAGCTCAATCCAATATTTATAATCATAGATTAGAGGAATTGATAGGCATTGATCAAAATTTAGCTATATTTTCAAATGAGCAGTTAAATACACTTAACCCTAGGCAACTACGCAACCACAAAATGCTCAACTTCTCCTCTTTAGTCTTTAGAAATTATAGAACAAAACCTCTTCACCTTCCTCATGAAGGAGAAGAACAACTTAACTTAATGACTAAAGCATCAACCAGAACTTTATTTGACAGAAGATATAACTATATACATTTAGAATTAATTGCGTTTGGTATTAAAGGACTCACTGGGTTTCACACCCACACATATCACTACAAAAAAACACTAATTTAGTGATGAAAATAATTCATCACAAATTGATAAAAAAATTTGAGGAAAAAAAATTGTCACTAATCAGCAATGAAATTTGTAACAAACAAATTTTGTCCCAAAATTAGCAACAAAAAATATTTCATTACTAATAATAACTTTGTAGCAAAATTCATTGCCAATTGGTGACAAGTTTTATATTTATAGCCAAATTAGCGATGAATTTCAATTAATCGCTAAATGATGAAGTTGGCTACAATTTCAGTCAGTCCCCCTCTCCAACACGTGAATCAAAAGAGAGTGCTCTCCCATTCACTGTTCTTCCTTAAATCTACGTCCATAATTTTCTACAACTTTCCCCTTTCTTTGGATCCGTAGGCTTCATATCCCTTTTCTTTGGGGGAAAAAACTTCATCTTCTTCATCACCGGCCTTTTGCGCTTCTACGACATCAGCATCAGTGTCTAAATAATGAATAAGAAATTCATTGCTAAATCAATGACAAATCCAAGATTCATTGCTAATTATACGATGAATAAAGGATTCATCACCGATTCATGTTCTGAGGGTGTACTTGTCAATCAAATTGGACGGTACCCATAGTGACAATACAAGAAATAATTAGTATCAAACCAATTAAAACCAACAAAAATATCAATACAATATAAAAGAATCACTAAGTTGTTACAATGCATATGATAATGTATGTATGCATGAACATTTGAACATACTAATCTATACAAGATAATAGTTATACTATTATAACAAAACCTCATCAATTCGATGAGGGAAATAAAACCATAAACAACGACAACAAAATAAAAAAAATAAAACAACTCAAACAAAAATCTGAAATTGAGTGGGACTGATAGCTAGGACCTTTAAGCGACATAACACATCCTCTATCTGCTAATTTGGAGGTCAAAAAAAACAAAGGGTAGTAATAATACTTACTACAAAAGTAAAGGCAATAGTATAATCATCTGCTAACAAAATATAACAATAATATAACCCTCTATTAACCTGCTAAGCTATGTATAATATAATGAGTAATGATAGGTAATGATCAACATGGATGATGCACATCATAGGCATGTACAAATGTAAATAACAAAAGTAAATCATCCTACATGGGAGCAATCACTCTACCATAAAAAGTCCAAATGACAAAGACATCTAGTCATCTAGATATGAACTGTAGGAGAAACGCTCTACAATGAGTGGTCTAGTGAATAGAGAGGTAGTAGTTATCTTGCTACGGGCTGCAGGAGAAACACTCTACCATTAATGGTCTCATGGGCAGCCCAGGAGTATAACAATCCTATAATAACAATGTAGCAAACATATGCAATAAACATATCACATGCATATACAAAATCTCACAAGCATACTCCAAGGTCAAACTATCGACGCACAACTCCAGCTACCACTACTTCAAGTGACCAAGTGGGCGGACCTGACAAGTAGCTATCTAGCTACTAACTACACTCAACTCCAGCTACCACTACACCGAGTGACCGAGTGAGTAGTCACAATCTTATCAAAAGAATACTAGTCCACCAATCTCATCAAGAGAGTACTAACCAGTGAGCCGTAATATCTTAATTAATTCCATGGTATCATCATAAATACATGAAAAAAACATCTCACAATCAAGTAGTCCTGTATGGCAGTACAATAGATAACCTAGTAGAATACTCTACCATTTTACTTTAGTTTAACATTTATCACGTATAGGCACCAGCCTAAGCATATAATTATATACTACGGTATAAATGCACTAGCATAAATCTACAACTACACTGGTCTGGTATATCATATATATATAATTTGTTGTGCCCAAAGGATATTCACATATCTCCACAATGACATGATATTGTCCACTTTGGGCCTAGGCACTCATGACTTTGCTCTTGGGCTCTCCTCAAAAGGTTTCATTCCAATGGAGATATCATGCATTCTTTTAAACCCCTGATCTTTCTCAAAATTTTCTAATGTGGGATTTTGATTGAACCCCAACAATCCTCCCCTCAAACGAAGGACCACTATTACTCTCATGGTCTGGCCCCCCGTGAGAATTCAGTCACCCTGACATGTTCCGGGCCTCCCTACAAGCAGTTAGATCCGGTCAATCTTGACCTGCTTCGGACCTATCCGTGAGCATCCGATCACCATGACCTGCTTCAGGCCTCCCTGCGAGCATTTGGTCACCCTGATCTACTTGCCTCCCTACAAGTATCTGATCACCCTGACCTGCTCTAGGCCTCCCCGCAATCATCTGGTCACCTTGACCTACTCCGGATTCCCTGCGAACATCCGGTCACCCTGACCTACTTCGAGTCTCCCCACGAGCATTCAATCATCCTGACTTACTCCAGACCTCCTCGCAAGCATCCGGTCACCCTGACCTACTCCAAGCTCACCCTCAACTTCGTTCAAGGTCACCCCACATTGCATCGGGTCTAGACCATGGCTTTGATATCATTTGTAGGATTGTAGACGTGTTAGAGGGGGTGAATAGCACGCGTGGCTTTCACGTTCATTTCGAAAAACATAGAGTAAGAAATGCAGCAGAAAGTAAAGAGACAAAGAGTATAATAGCAAACACCAAGAGTTACTTGGTTCGGACCCTGTGGCGACTCCTACTCCAAGACCCGCACGTGAGAGTACTTTCGATGGGCAATCACTATAAGCTCGAGAAAATCTTTACAAGATCAATTGCAATTCAAAGTTATCGACAATACAAATATGTTGGAAAGGAACGTCAATTGTCGGTGTAGCAGTTGAGTGTTGTTGAAGCGTTTCGTCGCAGCACACAGGAGTGCAAGTAGTTTAAATTTTGGTTCTTTTGAAGTGTTGGCCGAGACCCCTTTTGTAGCCTCCTCAAACTTGATCCAGATCCCCTGATCTCGGGATCAAGTCTTAACTCGACCCGGATCGATCGATCGATCCCCATGTTCGGTCAACCGAATCCACCTGAATCGGTCAACCGATCCCACCTGAATCAGTCAACCTTCCAATCTCAATTCTGTTGCTCAGATAGAGTTTCTTAGTTCGGTCAACTGATCCCGCTGTTCGATCGACCGATCCCCAGCTCATCTGGTCCGATCAACTCGTCTCGACCACGTCACCGCTTATCCTCGGTTTGGTCGATAGATCCCTCGGTCGAACTCGGTATCTCTAAAAATCTGATCCTGCTGTACTAGGGTTCGGTCGATTAATTTGGTCGTTCGGTCGACCGATCAAGGTCGAATCTAAACCTACAACAAACTATTAGTCTCCTGTAAAACAGAGTTAGACAAATAGCAATTAATTAAGTAAAATAACTTTTAATAGCCTTCGGACTGTCCTGTTCTGACTTCGGATTTCCTCTGAAAATCATACGTCGAACATATACCTATTGTTCTCTCACCAGGGAATGCATCCTCACCTACTCCTCTCAGGAGAAGTTACATGTTGCCAGACCGGTCCTCCAGACTGACTGGATTTTTCATCTAGGGTTACCATCCCCTAGACATAGGGTTACCTCCCCCTAGGATTTTCCATAACTTAGGGTTACCACCCCCTAGGACCTAGAGTTACTGTTGGTGCGGTTAGCGCTAACGGTCTAACTCAGGTTTTGATGAATGACAAATCGGGTTAAGTTAGGTTTTTCATGATCTAACACTCTGACCGAGTGTGCAGGATAAGTCCAGACAGGTCAACGGGCTAACTGGATGTCTGGCACGAAGTCCAAGCGGGTCGACGGGCTGACCGGATGCTTGGTGAGAAGTCCAGCTAGGTTGACGGGCTGACCGAATAGCTGGCGAGAAGTCCAAGCGGGTCGACGGGCTGACCGGATGCTTGGCGAGAAGTCCATCTAGGTCGACAGGCTGACCGGATAGCTGGCGAGAAGTCCAGACGGGTCGAAGGGCTGACCGGACGTCTGGCAGGTGAGTAAAGGTAAGTCACTGGAAGGGAGTGACTGTGAGGACACGTTCCCGGGAATGGAACATTAGGCGTCGATCCGGCTTAGATCCATTTCGGATATCTAAGTCGAGATCGTGACTAGATTCCGGTCTCGGAAAGACGGAATCTAAGTCATAATCTTCTTTGATTAAAGTATAAACTGTGCTAACATCTTATTTTGCAGGATATACATATTGTTTGCCTCGGACTAACTCTTTCTTGCAGATAAAGGAGCTTCTGGAGAAAAAGTGGTTCGGGTGCCCGGGAGGCAATTTCTATCCCTGGCGTGCGTCGACATGTGGAGCTCGTTGGTTGGGCGGGTTACATCACACCAGGGCGCCCGGAAGGGATCCAGGCGCCCCGAGCATCCTATAAAAGGAGGGTCAGAGGGGAGCTTCAAAATATAACTGAAAAAAGAGATCTTCTACTCCTTGCTCTGCTGCTCTACGCTCCTACGACGCTAACGAAGCTCCGATAACACACGTTTCTCTTTTCGATTCATTCCGTTGTCGGTATTGCTGTCATTTTTTCATTAGCTTTTTTTGTACTTAGTTTGTAATAAAATTCGAATTGCTAGTGATTGCCCACCGAAAGCGGTCAACGACCGCGGGCCTTGTAGTAGGAGTCGACACAGGCTCCGAACCAAGTAAAATTGGTTTGTGTTATCATTGTTTTTTTTCCGATGCGCTTATACTCGAACGAATTTTTTACATTCGATATTCACCCCCCCCCTCTATCAGACATCTACGATCCAACAAGTCGTATTAGAGCCAAGTTCTGCTATGATTTGGTGCAACCACCAATCATACAAGGGGTGAAATTTTCTTTTGTTTTTTTCCCTTTCGCTTTCAGTCTTACGTTTAATTCCAAACTGATACTATTATCTTTTTGGAAAGCTTTCTCGTTGCAATTAAATCTAAATTGGTGCAACACCAATTTAGTTCCTTTATTATCTTTTAATTCCTCCCGCACTGCTAATCCAAGACCAAGTCTTGGGAATTTGCCTGTCCATTTCTTTGATTGTGTGCAGGGATTAAAATGTCTCAGCTTGAAGACTTCAGCACAGTACGACCTCCTCTTTTCAACGGGGATGATTTCCCGTACTGGAAGAAGCGAATGAAAGTGTATCTCAAGACGGACTTCAATCAGTGGATAAGCGTCACCAGACCCTACAAAATTCCAGTAGACAGTTCCGGGAATCTACTGGATCCAGAAGATTGGACATCATACCTAAAAAAGAAGGCATCAACAGAGAACAAGGCAATCAACACCCTACAGTGCGGATTGACTAGAGAAGAACTAAACCGGGTCGGACCACATAAGAACGCCAAAGAGCTGTGGGGCAAACTGATCGAGCTGCACGAAGGAACCAGCGACGCTAAGGTAACAAAAAGGGACTTACTCTTAAATAAAATATTTAATATAAAAATGCAGGAAGGGGAAACTGCAAGTCAGCTGCACGCGAGGATCAAGGACATCCTCAACGGGCTCCACGCAATAGGCCACCAAATGGAGAACCGAGACTTAATAAGGTATGCACTGAATGCGTTTCCACGTAATAGTTTGTGGGCATCTATTGTGGATGCCTACAAAATTTCTAAAAATTTATCTAAACTCAAATTAGACGAGTTGTTTTGTGAATTAGAACTACACGAACAAACTAACGTCGGGGCCGAGAAGGGTGTAGCTTTGTTTGCAGGTTCCTCCAAGGAGAAGATAAAGAACAAGTCTGAACCTGAAGACGACTCAGATCAGAACTTTGAAGATGAAGAGCACCTGGTGAACTTGGTAAGGAAAATGTTCACCAGGAGGAAAAGAGCTTCAGCAAAAAGGACCTTCAGAGGATCAATTCTCCAACCGACTCGAGGAGCGTGACATGCTTTGGATGCAACAAAAAGGGTCACTACAAGAACGAGTGTCCGAAATTGAAAAACGAGAAACCAAGGACGACCAAAAAGAAGGCCCTTAAAGCAACGTGGGATGACACTTCCTCAGATGAATCGGAAGCCGAAGAACAGAAGAACAAGAGTTACCTCGCGCTGATGGCCCGTGAAGAAGAATCGGAGGAAGAATCGGAAGACGGGTCCAAACCCGAATCGAGCTACGAGTCCGTACTTGTTTCCGAAGGTTCCGAAGAGGTATTCCTAAACTTAAACCGAAATTTTTTTAAAATTATTTCTTGCTTAAACAATAAATTAATTAAAATAGAAAAATAAAATGAGTTGCTCTTTGAAGAAAATCAAAATCTCAAGGAACAAATAAAAAATTCAAATCCAACTCAAAATCTAACACTTGAGGAGGAGAATTCATCTATAAAATTAGAAATTAATAATTTAAAAGAAATGTTAGAAAAATTCACAACAAGATCCAAAAACTTAGATTTAATATTAAATAATCAAAAAGTAATTTATAATAAAACCGGACTTGGCTATAAGTCAAGCTCAAATAAAACATTCAAGTCATTAATAACCCAACACAAACCAACAAAACAAGCTTGGGTTCCGAAAGCGTGTTTAATCACGCAAGTAGGACTTAATCAACACTACATACCTAAAGAAAAAATAGTTTATATAAACTCGAACAAATCAAGTCAAAGACCAAAATACAAACCTAAACCAAAAAATTTAAAATCTAAAAATAGTAAAACTCAACAAAATATAAACTATCACCAAGTAAAATATAATTACAAAAGAAATAGACATAAACCAAGAACAAAATTAAATTAAATGACCATTAATTCAGGGGGAGGGTCCAGAATAGCTGGCACCTCCAAAACTAACCTACCCGACAGGGTAACCCTAACTAACCTACCCGACAGGGTAATTAGGATTAGTTAAAAAGGGTTCAAGTTTAACTTGAAAAATGGTACTGGTGAAATATTGGATGATAGTACGTTAGGGAAGCTTAGTCTATGCATGTCTAGGAAGATGTGGCTTCGACTTGGTGCATTTGGCTAAGTGGAACTGACCGAAGCTACCCTTTATGAATCCTAACCAGTTAGACCAAGGTTTTTGTACTAAGTCCAGTGGATAGGACTATTTGGAAAACCTCGAAGGCATAGTTACTTTAATGATGTCCGAGTGACTCACTATAGCTCAGAAGTTTATCCAGAGAATGCCTATTTGTTGAACCCAAAGCTAAACTTGAATCTAACTCAAGTTAAAAATATACTCCAAAATTGAATCTAATTCATCTCACAAAATTATAGGATTCCCTGATTGAAAACATAGATCGGGTGAGATGACTAAGAACATTTAAATTAAAATTAAAATTAAATTAAATTAAAGTAAAATTAAATTAAATTAAATTAAAATTAAACAAAAATTTATTTTAAAAATTAAAACTTAAATCCTTTGTAACTTCAAAATTTATTTTAAAAATTAAAACTTAAATCTTTTTTAACTTAAAAATTTATTTTAAAAATTAAAACTTAAATTTTTTTTAACTTAAAATTTTATTTGAAAAATTAAAACTTAAATCCTTTGTAACTTAAAAATTTATTTTAAAAATTAAAACTTAAATCTTTTTTAACTTAAAAATTTATTTTAAAAATTAAAACTTAAATTTTTTTAACTTAAAAATTTATTTTAAAAATTAAAACTTAAATTTGTTTAACTTAAAAATTTATTTTAAAAATTAAAACTTAATTTTTTTTTAACTTAAAAATTTATTTTAAAAATTAAAACTTAAATTTGTTTAACTTAAAAAAATTATTTTAAAAATTAAAACTTAAAATTTTTTTTAACTTAAAAATTTATTTTAAAAATTAAAACTTAAATCTTTTCCAACTTAAAAATTTATTTTAAAAATTAAAACTTAAATTTTTTTTGTAACTTAAAAATTTATTTTAAAAATTAAAACTTAAATCTTTTGTAACTTAAAAATTTATTTTTAAAAATTAAAACTTAAATTTATTTTTAAATATTAAAAATTAAATTTTTTTAACTTAAAAAATTATTTTAAAAATTAAAACTTAAATTTTTTTGTAACTTAAAAATTTATTTTAAAAATTTAAACTTAAATCCTTTGTAACTTAAAAATTTATTTTAAAAATTAAAACTTAAATCTTTTTTAACTTAAAATTTTATTTTAAAAATTAAAACTTAAAATTTTTTAACTTAAAAATTTATTTTAAAAATTAAAACTTAATTTTTTTTTTAACTTAAAAATTTATTTTAAAAATTAAAACTTAAATCTTTTTTAACTTAAAAAATTATTTTAAAAATTAAAACTTAAATTTTTTAACTTAAAAATTTATTTTAAAAATTAAAACTTAAATTTGTTTAACTTAAAAATTTATTTTAAAAATTAAAACTTAAATTTTTTTGAACTTAAAAATTTATTTAAATCTTTTGCAACTTAAAAATTTATTTTAAAAATTAAAACTTAAATTTTTTTGTAACTTAAAAATTTATTTTTTTTTTAACTTAAAAATTTATTTTAAAAATTAAAACTTAAAATTTTCTAACTTAAAATTTTATTTTAAAAATTTAAAACTTAAATTAAAAAAAAAAACCAATACCGGAGTCAAAAACTAGGGGCGGGCGCCCCTGGTATACGGACCCGGGGCGCCCGGAGGGGATCCAAGCGCCTCGCCCCACTTGACCCCGGCCGCCCGGAACAGGTCCGAGCGCCCGGACTCCCCTATATATAGGGGGGCAGGGGCGCCCTTTCGTTCAAGCTTCTTCCAAGCTTTACTACGAAAGCATTCAAAGTTAAAATTTTCTCTCGTTCTACGGGTAATATGCGGTCGCGAATCAACCGAGGTCGTCGGTTCTAAAAATATTTTAGCAATGGCTCCTCGGTAAAATTCCTGTCTTCTATTTAAAGTTCAAGAATATTATTGCATATTTGTTTTATTTAATTAGTATAATTTTGGTATATAATTTAGGAAACGTTCTAAATTTGGTGCTGGGCCCTCTACTCCCAGTGTTGATCCTAGGTTTCCCACTGATGAGCTTAGGATTAAGTTTGAGTCAACAATCTACATGGCCATTAGGACCAAATGTATAGATAAAGCGTTCTTTTACGCTCTTGCATTCCAGCTATTGAGGCCATAAACCACTACAACCTTCAGAACCTTGTTGAATGTACTAGCCCAGTAAACATAAGTTTGTGTGCAGAATTTTACAACAACCTAGTGAAAGTAGACGACTTTACCTAGACTACTAGAGCAGCTGGGACTGATATCACGTTGTCCCCTACTACCATCCGAGAGTTTTTGGAGTTACAGGAGTCTACCTGTCCCTTTCAGTGCTATCCTCCGAGGGAGCTACCCTTTGGAGATCCCTACTCACATATCACTCTTGATACGATTTATTCGTATTTTTTCGGGGGCGAGCGAGTACCCACAGTGACCCAGTTTAGGTTAGTTACCCTTCGAGTCCAGGACTACGCCCTTTATAGGGTCTTAGTCTTTTGCATTCTACCACTGAACACTCGCGACATCACGATGATGCGCCCATTCCATTCCTTTCTCCTCTACGCTCTGTGTCATAGGCTAGATATTGACATTAGCTTGCATATCTTTTCCACCATTATTTACTCGGCCGGATATGTGATGAGTGGGCGAGTTCATATGCCCTACTGTCACATTCTGACAGCATATATGTCCTCTTTGGGCATTGATGTCACCAGAGGTGACATCCGCTATATGACCGAGTTTGACGTTATAAGATCTAGGAACTTTTCCCTAGCTAGCATTCATATAGATGATGAGGGTATCATGACTTGGCAGAGGGGAGCACAGCACCAGCCCGACCCAGACGCACAGCAGGAGGAGGCCGATGAGTTCTTTCTCGCACTCTTTCCTGATGAGGCCGCTCCTGCCCCAGCGCCAGCTCGAGCCCCACGTCCCGCTCCTCGCACTCTAGCCGATCGAGTATCCGGGCTAGAGAGAGCTATGTCGAGCCTCCAGCAGGAGTCCTCCGAGTTTCACCAAGACATACGACGAGAGGTCTCCGATTTCCGACGAGAGGTGCGACAGGAGGTCTCTGATTTACAGCAAGATGTGCGGCAGGAGATCTCCGACCTGCGACAAGACCTACGAGAGGACGACCGGACTCGTCACACTGAGATATTGGCACTGCTTCGGTCATTGGGTTCCGGACCACCTCCATCATCGTCTCAGTAGTCGTGATTATCACATGGCACTGTTATGACACTATTACAGCTTTTGTAGTACATATTATTCTATTGATCTTCATTTTCAGATCTGATTGGTTATACTCTAATTTAATAGATTAGGATTTTCAAAATTCAAAACTGTTTTAAAATTGACTGTTTTAAAATTCTAGGTTAAAATTGTTTTATTTTTTTAAAAACCTTCCTACTTTTAGAATTTCAAAACAACTTTAGCCTTAGACTAGAAAAATCCCCTTAGAAATCATGTACCCCTAGGACTAGCATTTGAGCATCTCACCAACACCCTAGGATTACCTTACTTGTGATTGACAAACATAGAAAGGGGTGAGATGTATAGGCTGATTGTCTGGACTTAAGATGCTTATATCAGTGCAACGAGGTCTGGGCGTTAAATACAAAACATACATTGATCAAGCTAAGTTACTCAGTTAAGTCAACCACTAACTGATTACAACAAACTTAACTTGACTAACCAAGTGAAAACTGCTATCTTCTGATAGTCAGTAAGTACCTAATTGGTTAGACAACTACTTTAGATGTCCGGTTCAGGGGGAGGATTAAATCAACACTTAACACCAACAATTATTTTCTCCACCTTAAACATAATACTTTTTTTTCTATTTTTTTTTTCAGTATTCAAATTGATCTTTGGTTTCAAAGTTAAAATTTTTACAAACTTAATAAGTCTTGAAAAGAAAAGTTTTTCAAACTTAGTTTTTTGAAATCTTATTTTTCAAATATTTTTCTTAAAACTAGCTTTTATTAAATTATTCAATTAGATTTTATAAACTCAGATACTTTTTCAAACTTAGTTTCAATCAGTTTTGAAAAGTAAATAGCTTTTAAAACTCAGTTTTGAAATTTTTTCAAATTTGAAAAATGTTGTTTGGAAAATTTAACCTTGAAAACTTAGCCTTAAAATTTTGATTGTCAAAACTTATGTTTGAAAAATACTTCAAAATTGAAACATATTTTGAAAATTCACCTTGATCCTAAAATTTAAAACTTATACTTATATTAGAAAATTAGCTTTTCAAATTTCTGATTTGGAAATCCTCTATGAATTTACAAAGTCATTTTTGAAAATTAACTTCTGCAAAAATAAATCTTTAAATGCTTTATATTTAGCCACTCTTTCAAAACTTAGCTATTTTCCAAAAAACTGTTTTACATGCTTTAGCTACCTTAAAAACTTAGTCTTAAAAATTAAGTTAATGTTTTAAACAAATCTTCGAAAGTTCAAACTCCCCCAAGTTAACTTGACATTGTTTCTTACATATTTTTTATGTGTTCTATATTTTTTAATGTTTAAAATATATCCTTGTTTGATGAATGCCAAAGGGGGAGGGATAGGTGGTTAAGTTAGAGAAACAAAATGTCAAAGTTAAAAACTAACTTAAACCTCATGCTAGAACAAAATGTCAAACTTAAAAACTAACTTAAACCTTAAAAATCATGTTTTTCTCTCGCATATTTTTCACTAACTTAACCAGATTGTCATTCCATCAAAAAGGGGGAGATTGTTGGTGCGGTTAGCGCTAACGATCTAACTCAGGTTTTGATGAATGACAAATCGGGTTAAGTTAGGTTTGTCGTGATCTAACACTCTAACCGAGTGTGCAGGATAAGTCCAGACAAGTTGACGGGCTGACCGGATGTCTGGCACGAAGTCCAAGCGGGTCGACGGGCTGACCGGACGCTTGGCGAGAAGTCCATCTAGGTCGACGGGATGACCGGATAGCTGGCGAGAAGTCCAAGCGGGTCGACGGGCTGACCGGACGCTTGGCGAGAAGTCCAGCTAGGTCGACGGGCTGACCAGATAGCTAGCTAGAAGTCCAGACGGGTCGAAGGGCAGACTGGACATCTGGCAGGTGAGTAAAGGTAAGTAACTGGAAGGGAGTGACTGTGAGGACGCATTCCCGGGAAGGGAACATTAGGCGTCGATCCGACTTAGATCCATTTCGAATATCTAAGTCGAGATCGTGACTAGATTCCGGTCTCGGAAAGACGGAATCTAAGTCATAATCTTCTTTGATTAAAGTATAAACTGTGCTAACATCTTATTTTGCAGGATATACATATTGTTTGCCTCGGACTAACTCTTTCTTGCAGATAAAGGAGCTTCTGGAGAAAAAGTGGTCCGGGCGCCCGAGAGCCAATTTCTATCCCTGGCGTGCGTCGACACGTGGAGCTCGTTGGTTGGACGGGCTACGTCACACCAGGGCGCCCGGAAGGGATCCAGGCGCCCCGAGCATCCTATAAAAGGAGGGTCAGAGGGGAGCTTCAAAATACAATTGAAAAAAGAGATCTTCTACTGTTTGCTCTGCTGCTCTGCGCTCTTATGACGCTAACGAAGCTCTGACAACACACGTTTCTCTTTTCGATTCATTCCGTTGTCGGTATTGCTGTCATTTTTCATTAGCTTTTTTTGTACTTAGTTTGTAATAAAATTTGAATTGCTAGTGATTGCCCACCGAAAGCGGTCAACGACCGTGGGCCTTGGAGTAAGAGTCGACACAGGCTCCGAACCAAGTAAAATTGGTTTGTGTTAGCATTGTTTTTTTTCCACTGCGCTTATACTTGAACGAATTTTTTACATTCGATATTCACCCCCCCCTCTATCGAACATCTACGATCCAACAGTTACCTCCCCCTAGGGTTTTCCACCTGCCTAACCACAACTAGGACTTTCCATCACCTAAGGTTACCACCCCCTAGAATCTAGGGTTACCTCCCTCTAGGATTTTCCACATGTCTAGAATCCACTAGGACTTTTGTCTAAGACAACTTAGGACTTTCTTGTAAGCTCAATCAATCTTGTTAGATCATAAGACAACTTAACTTTGGACCCTTTGATATAATCAAAACTCAGGTTCGATCATCTGATGCTTCCCACACCAACAATCTCCCCCTTTTTTATTACGGCAACACGGTTCAAAGTTAAGTAAAATATAACAATAAATAAAAGAATTTAAGCATGAGCATAAATACAATAATTTGTAAAAAATAACTCCCTTATGCTCCCCATTTCATAAAAATTATGGTTAACTCTTAACTTTTAACTTTTCTCTCCCCTTTTGACATATATCAAAAAGGAGAGAAGGTTGTTTAAAAAAAAGATTTTATTTTGTTTAATTTTAAGCTCCCCCTGAAGGGTAGTATTTAAAAAAAACTTAGTTAAACTTAGCTTTGAAAATAATTACTTTGAAAAACATTTAGCCAAATTAGAAATGCTTTGAAAATACTTACCTTTTTCAACAAAGACTTAGCTAAACTTAAGCTTTGAAAATTACTTAACTAAAAAAAAAACTTAGCTAATCTTAAGTTTTAAAACTGTCTTAGCTTTTTCCAAAAAATAACTTAGCTAAATTTTAGCTTTGAAAATGATTGTTTTGTCAAGTACTTAGCTTTCAAAAAATTTGATAAGAACTTAGCTTTAATACTTAGCTTTATAAAGGTTTTAAAAAAGGCATAGTTAAAAGTACTCAGCTTAAAAATGATTTTGATTAAAGCTTAGTTTAAAAAATTTGATCAAACTAAGTTAAGTACTTAGCTTTAAAAAAGAAGTTGATAAAAACTTAGTTAAGTATTTAACTTAAAAAGCTTTTGATAAAAATACTTTAGTTTTAAAAATATTTTGATAAACACTTAACTTTAAGAAAATGATTTCTTTGAAAAATACTTTAAAATACTTTATCCAAAACTTAGTTTTTGTCTTTTCAAAAATAATTTATTTTTATTTTCAAAAATAGTTTTAAAAAAAATTAAACTTCCTCTTTTAGAAGTATTTTGAACTTTTGGAAAGTTTAACTTTTAAAACCAATGTTTAACAAAAAAAAAAAAAAAATTAATTTTTTAACCTTTCTTTCACTCCCCCTTAATTAATGCCAAAAATATTTGAGGGTCCTAGAGTCCAAGCATGTAAAATAAACATAAAAGTTATTATTTATTTTTCTAATTTTTCATCTCACCCATTTTATATTGTCAAGCATGTTTAACTTATGAGTGTGTGTGAGACGGAGTTAAGTTAAGTTAATTTTATCTTTAACTTTGAAAAATAGTTATGATATAAGTTAAATTTATATTTTAAAAATTATTAAGTTTAAATTTGAAGATTTCAAAATTTTGAAGACAAAAGTATTTTAAATTTGAGTTTTAGAATAATTAAATTTTGAAGATTTTAAAATATTGAAGCCAAAAGTATTTTAAATTTAAGTTTCAGAATAATTAAGTTTGAATTTGAAAGCATTTACGTTTGAGTAATTAAATTTTAAAAAATTTTAAATAATATTTAAAAAATAATTATGATTAATATTTTAAAAATTAAATCATTTGAAAATAATTTACTTTCATTAAGGATTTTAGAATTAATTGAAATTAATTATACTTTTAAAATTAATTTAATTATGATTTGAAACTAATTAACATTTTGAAATGAATTATGATTTGAAAGTAATTATAATTTAATTATGATTTGAAAATAATTAATATTTTAAAATTAATCATGATTAACATTTTGAAATTAATTATGATTTGAATGTAATTATAATTTAATTTAGTTAGCTTTAATTTAATTAATTTAGGTTTGGTTAATTACTTTAAACTTAGGTCCATCTCACCCTTTTTCTAAATTTACAATCAGGGAACCATAATAGTTTTGTAAGATGGTTAATTTAATCTTCAATTTAAATTCTAATATAAGGATTGATCAATATTTGAGTTAGACTAAGGTTTAACAGTCAATTAATTAAATATCTATTTCAATAATTGACTTCCAGACTGTGACGAGGCACTAGGCTTTCTTGGGTATGGAATCATCCACTACTTCTAGACAAAACCTTTTAAAGAAATTAAATATTTAATTTTCTTTCTGAAAAACCTAGGTTTAACTAGTCAAGTGTGGATTAAGCCTAATATATCCATTCTAGATTAAACACTTAATAATCATGAATGACATTTATCAATTAATTACTTGTATGCATATTCATGGTAATTATGCATGGATCAAACAAATCAAGTTAACAAGTTGTAATTTTAAGTTAACTTTTTAAGTTGAGTTATGAGTTTACTAATTAATTTAGTGTTTATTGATTGGTTTCATAATTAAAATGTACTTGATTATAACTTGATTTGTAGAGTTTAAGTTTTACCTTCTACTTGTAATCCAAGTCTAGATTTTATAATTTGGTTAAATTATTAATAATCTTTTCTAATTTATCAATTTTATCTTTTAAAATATTATTCTATTTTTCTAATTTTCTAAGAGTTAATTTCTTATTTTTATTAAATAGTTTTGAGTTATTCTTATTTAGATTTGAATCAACTTTATTCATTACATCATTAGCATGTGTATCTAATTTTCGAGAGAAATCTAAACTAGTACAATCAGGATTAGTTAGGGTACCAACATGTGTTGCAAAAATTAGATTTTCATGTAATGCAAATTTACTAACCTTGATTTCTCTTAGTATAAATTGATTCAATTGGTAAAAAATATTAATCTATTGATTTTCAAATAAAAAATCGATTCGACTAAGTTGATTAATTAAAAAAAATATAAATTCAGTTAGCCTCATTGACTAATTCTGGGATGATCGATCGAACCTCACAAAATTTTTTCATTTACCATTAAGATAAATCATGTGAATAGTAATCCAGAAGTCCCCTCGGATGGGTCTAGTGGCTAGCACATGAGGTGTTGCCACAATGAAGTCTGAGGTTCGAAGGTCGGCAAAGCCGAGGTAAATACCTCCCTTATGTACTAGTCACTATTGACGGAGGTGCTGGGGACGAACGTATTCGTCTTTTGCCATAGTGAATAGTAATCCAGAAATTCAATATCAATTGATTACATGTCCCATTTTTTAAAAAAATCTATAAATATATTATAGCATACTATTGCAATTTGATAATTTTAATACTTTACATGTACGATAAAAGCTGTTTCACGTTTCTTTCATAGGAGTATCCGAAAGAGAATGGTGTTTCACGGCCATTGATTATGACAGCGGAGGAACGGGATCGCATCGCAGATTCGAGATTTATGCGGACATCGCGCTTCACGTGAGCTAGCAGCTGGCTTGGAAGGCGTGAGGAAAGAGGGACAGGTTTGCAACTTCAGTCTTCATGGGGAACACCTGATTGCGATCCACCCCTTCTCTCTAGCTGATATCCTATCGCTCGCTCTCCGCCTCTTCCCTTCTCCTTCTCTCGTCCTCCGGCAACGGAACTTGGAAGGTTTCGAGGCATATCCGTTGCTCCGGGATCTCTTTCGCCTCCTAGTCCGGTTTCGGGACGGGAGAGAGGTGGAGGATCGGCGTGTAGATTTGCATTCTTCGTGCGGTATTCTAGATTCGGATAGCGGGAAGGTTTTGTTTCTTTCTCGTGTCGAAGTGCGACTAGGGTTGGAGACCGAAGGTTAGGTTGGTTTTCGGGGCGAGAACATGACGGCTCCGGAATTTTCCTCCGCGAAGGCAGAGAAGAAAAGGGATCCGAATAAGCAGCAGCAGCAGCAGCAGCAAAGAAGGGACCCCTACGAAGTGCTTGGCGTCCCCTGTAACGCAACGGAACAGGAAATCAAGAGTGCGTACCGAAGGATGGCTCTCAAGTAAGATATCTTAGGTTTGATTTGCTGATTTATGGCATTAGTATTTGAGCTATAATTGATTTTTTTTAATCCAATTTTCATTTTGCAACATCATTATAGGTAATGACTAGAGAAACTTTTGGTTTTGGTATATGTTTCTATCCGGGCCTTATTGAAATACTATTGCGCACATAAATTACATATAATTTGTAAAAGTTCTTCGTGCCTCAATGCTTGTTACTGTATTCCGGTAAGTGTGACTTAGTGACATGGGTATGACATATGATTCGGAAAGTGAATGATTTATAATAGAAATCACAAACAATTTGAGCTGAAGTGCCTTCGTATATCATATGCGAAGGTCTTTGTTTTGAAATGACTATGTTACTGTATTATAGGGAAAGGGTTTGTCGAACCTCAAACCATCTGATGAAGTGGCATGTCTCTGAGTGAGTTCCATCCTTTTTCAGATGCCAATCGGACAAGATAATCATAGGCATTGATTGTCTCTTGTGCAATCGAGACCGTCAACATTGGTTATCTAGTCCCAAATGAGGGATTTTTCTATTCACACTAATCTCACATTGCTTGTCTTGGCAATATGACGGCTTTAATAATGGCCATCTGCATGAATGTTGCCTTCTTATAAATGATGCAACCCATCTTGTATTGATTGTGTGATGCATGATGATTATCCCCCTATTGATATCACTAATGCTTTGTTTACTCCAAAGCACGGATGATGAAGGGGAAGAAATTTATGATGGAAAATTATCCTTGAAGAGAAGAGAAAGGGTGAAAAAATTTCTTCCTTTGTATGCTTGTTTACGTTGTTAGAGGAAGGTGGATACATGCGACGTAATTTTGTAAATAAAAAAGGGTACATGCATCATTTTTTGGATACATAATGTAATTTTGTGAGTTAAAAATGGTAATTTTTTTGGATACATAATGAAACTTTTGGTTTTGGTATATGTTTCTATCCGGGCCTTATTGAAATACTATTGCGCACATAAATTACATATAATTTGTAAAAGTTCTTCGTGCCTCAATGCTTGTTACGGTATTCCGGTAAGTGTGACTTAGTGACATGGGTATGACATATGATTCGGAAAGTGAATGATTTATAATAGAAATCACAAACAATTTGAGCTGAAGTGCCTTCGTATATCATATGCGAAGGTCTTTGTTTTGAAATGACTATGTTACCCTATTATAGGGAAAGGGTTTGTCGAACCTCAAACCATCTGATGAAGTGGCATGTCTCTGAGTGAGTTCCATCCTTTTTCAGATGGCAATTGGACAAGATAATCATAGGCATTGATTGTCTCTTGTGCAATCTAGACCGTCAACATTGGTTATCTAGTCCCCAAATCAGGGATTTTTCTATTCACACTAATCTCAGATTGCTTGTCTTGGCAATATGACGGCTTTAATAGTGGCCATCTGCATGAATGTTGCCTTCTTATAAATGATGCAACCCATCTTGTATTGATTGTGTGATGCATGATGATTATCCCCCTATTGATATCACTAATGCTTTGTTTACTCCAAAGCGCGGATGATGAAGAGGAAGAAATCAATGGTGGAAAATTATCCTTGGAGGAAGAGAAGAGAAGAGAAAGGGTGAAAAAATCTCTTCCTTTGTATGCTTGTTTACGTTGATAGAGGAAGGTGGATACATGCGACGTAATTTTGTAAATAAAAAAGAGTACATGCATCATTTTTTGGATATATAATATAATTTTGTGAATTAAAAATGATAAATGCGTCATTTTTTTTTGTTATTTGGTGTAATTTTATGAATGAAAATGGGTAAATGCGTTATTTTTTTTCCATCCGTTGCTTTCCGTCCGATTTTGAGGTGATCGATTTTGACTCCAAAGCTATCCACTGATGGATTGCGTTTCTGTTCCCTCTTAAAATTTTAATGAAGTAAACAACCGAAACTTTTCCACTACTCAAACTTTTCCTTAGTTTTACTTTTCACTCTCACAAGTAAACTGACTGTAACTCTGGAGGCCTGATGCCAATGATAAGAACTATACATTATAAATGATGCATTTATTGCTGTTCTCATTACCTCTACTTTTAATACAATCACTCTCTCTATCTGGCTTTGTCATCAAATCATTATACCACTGGGTCCATTTGCATTGATTGATAGAATTCATCCCCTATATATCTGGAATTGAGTTTTAACTTTATAAAAATAGCTTCCTCAAAACCTTGTAACATAGTGCGCAGGATATGTTTGCTTTCCCAATATAAGACAATGATTCAGGGGTGAATGACATATAAAATTGTTACAATTCTTGCTAACTTAACATCTATGTTTCTTGTGTTAGGTCAGTTATCTCTATTTTTGGTTATCGAAACATTTCAAAAACCTTTGAGAATGCAAATATCTGTCATATGTTAGGAAGTATAGAAGGATCATTAAATCTTATTTGAAATGTCTTTAACTTAGATTCCATTATTTCTCATTATGGCATTTCAATTTGCTGACTTACCCAATTTCAAAATCCTTGATCCATTTTTTTTCAGTTTTTTTGCGGCATTATGCCAACTTATTTAGCTTAGCAGTCTTACACAAAAAGCGTAGCCTCGTGTGTGAAGCTCCTGCCAATGCAGGGGAAGGGTTTATTGTACGCAACCTTGCCTACTTTGCAAGGGGTTGTTTCCGAGATTTGAATTTGTGACCTTCAGGTCACACGACATCAACTTTACCATTGTGTTAAGGCTCCCCTTCTTAGCAGGCTTACACAAGCAAGATAAAACAACATAACAAATTAAACCAGTAAATTTATTGCAATACTGGAAGTCTGTGGTTCACTACAATATCTTATAATTATCCTTCTTGAAGTCTAATCAATATAAAATAATACTAAAATCTGATCTGAAGATTAATTTAACATGTATTAGAGGCTAAGTGGTTTCAATGAACATGTTTGCTTGATGATGCTGATGTGTTGGGGGCTAAACGCTATGTCCATCACAATCATGGCAGTGAAATGCAGTCTTGCTTCAAGTAACTGAAAAAAAAGTCATGACACAAACTGTCCACATCTCATCATCAAGCCTTATTTGTCACAAGCCATATATGCCGAATCATCGCAATCAAGTAGTCTTTGTCCCATCTATTTTGGATCAGCTAGCTCAACTAGCTATATGGATCTTATTTCTCATTGAGATTTATACAAGCCTATATCACAAATAATATTTATAGTTTTTATTTTATTCTTTCTAATAAATGTACACACACCTTTTAGTACTCTCATCTCTGCTATATTAAGACAAAAAAAAGGTAACCAGGTGTACGAAGCTCTCGCTATGCGGGGTCCCGGGGAAGGATTCATTGTACGCAGTCTTACCTTGCTTTTTGCAAGAACCTGTTTCCAAGATTCGAACCCGCGACCTTTTGGTCACATGGTAATAATTTTACCGTTGCGCCAAGGCTCCCCATCTAGGCATTGTGAATTTATCCTTGATTGCTATATTAAGACAAGTTATTCAATAATATTTATCCTTGGCATTGTGAATTTATTTTTTCTTCTTACCATAATGCTATCAGTCCTATATCGTAGATGGAATTGTTTTGCATACAGTCATATTGTAGAATTTGTAGCATAAAAAATAATGCCTGATTATATTTTTATGCTCATTTATAGATATCATCCAGACAAAAATGCAAATGATCCTATGGCTGCTGAGGTTTTCAAGGAAGTTACATTCTCATACAATGTGTTGTCTGATCCATATAGAAGACTTCAATATGACGCATCAGGTTTTGAGGTTAGCAATACAAATTGTATGCTTATTTTTTTGGTCATCTTTGTTTAAATTCATTTATTGTCTTCTTCCAAAGACATCATTATCATTGATATGTTTACTGCTTCTATAATGTTATCTATTGAGTTAATTTGTCAAATATTTTAGCCAAAAAATTGTGTAAAAAATTTAAATTGTTTTCCTAGGCTATTGAATCAGATAGTCAGGAACTGGAGCTTGATCTTTCAAGTCTTGGTACTGTGAACACAATGTTTGCTGCACTTTTTAGGTAAAGTGAGCTAATGGACATAGTACTACTTTATATCCTGTGGTGGTGTTTCTGAATTGAATATCAAAAATATCATTGTTTAATACTTTATATTAGTAAACTTGGAGTTCCAATTAAGACAACTGTTTCTGCATTTGTACTGGAGGAAGCACTTAATGGCTTGGTAATTGTCCGTTCACTTCCATTGGGCCAATCAATTACCGGAAAGGTAATGACACTTCCTCTTGCTGTTCGCAGAGCTTTCACTACAAATCTATAGAATAAGCTACTTTCCATAATTAAACAGGTAGAGAAACAGTCAGCACATTTTTATTCAGTTGAAATAACAGAAAAGGAAGCTAGGATGGGAGTTGTTTGTCGAGTTCATTCATCTGCAAAGAGCAAATTCAAGGTTGTTTCAAAATCTCAAACTGGATTCTAATACAATGATGCTGGATATATTATTTAGTACCAATCCCAATATATGAGTATTCTCTTGCGTTTACTTTTTTAGTCTTTTAATAACTCTTCACCCTTTCATCCTAAGCCACTCAGTATAAAGGTGGAAACTTATGCACATGTCATCCTAGTTAACATTATTTACATTGAAGTTCTCTTTACAATGATATAAATATATTCAACAGATATATACCAATCTTTGGGTGTGTCCATGGGCTGTATTCAAAGTTTCAAACTAGCAACAACCCTGCTTTCTTCAAGTTGAGTTTGACACATCACAAATATGTCTTGTTGGGCTGGACCCTAGCCTTACATGTGGTAGCCCCACTCAACAGGGATCTTAGTCTGAGAAAATTTTCAAAAATAAAATATGTTTAAATATCAGAAATATTTTTCGAGGAATTAGATCATTTAAAAATTTATAATATTTTAAAAAATTACTTAGGAACATGAACGCATGAATTAATGAAACACATTCTAATTTTTAACTTTCTAACTGTGCACTTTTAATATTGGAAAGTGTTGGATAAATGTTATAGCTGCAAATCTGACGTTAAACCCATGGGGAGTGGCTTAAAGATTACCTATTAACCTTTGACATATTGTGAAAGGCTTGGATGCTCAACTCCAGTCAACAACTAGTAAATCCGGATATTCCTCCCTCATATAGCCATCTTCTGGATGGAGCATCCTTGTTTTAGCTCCAAGAGGATGTAAAAGAACGTGTTCTTGATCAAAGACACATGTAGTCATGGTGCAGCCATAAGTTTCGATGTGATCATAAGTCTCCAATCATCAGGATCCTTCACCATCCTCACATCACACATCATAGGTGACAACTCAAATTAATAGCAAAATATTGTACTAGAAAAATTTGGGACTTGAGAGACGAAGGAAGGATGGAGTTTGAAAACGAGAGGATAGAATGAGGAAGGGATGAGAATATGATGGATCATGGATGAAGAGTGGAGGAGGGTATTTATAGGAAAATTTAAGGGTTTTTTAAATAAAAAATAAAAAAAATCTAATTATTTTATTAATGAAATGACTTGAATGTCTTATTATTTATATTTAATGTAAAATAAGGGGTGCTTTTTTAGCAATTTAAGTAGGAAAACTAGTCAGCCCATGGACTTGGGTCATGCCCAAGCTAGATTGGGGCCAAACCTAGCTTGTAGTCTGAGTGAAGCATGGGTACATGCCATGCTCAGCACTGCTTGGGTGCGAGCTAGGCTAATTCCAATATGTGAGACGATTGAGATGTTGTCTAGCACGGACCTATCATGCTCCAGTTGTGGTCGGTCCATTTAAGGCTGGACCGTGCCAATCCGGTCTTTCTGTGTGGCACCCCCACCAACAGCTGTATGTAAACATTGCTGTTAAATATGCTGGATATATATTTTTTTGAAGAAGCATCCATTGAAGTAAAAGGTAATGACGCTCACCTCAAGCCCAAGGCTAGGTACTCAATGGGACATTTTGCACTCACTGAGAATTGGCCCCAGGACCTATTGGAGTAACCACCCATATAGTTACCAACTGTGCCAACTTGTGGAAGCAAAGAAGTGTCCATATAAAGTCTTTTTGGGACTTTCCTTACTAACAAGTAATCATTAAAATTGGTTTTCAATTCACTTTCGTTATCTGCAAATGACATGAATTTAATTGTCATAGTTTTGGGGTACTACATTTCGTAGTCTGTGTATAGTAAAAACAACATTATTGTTTGTTATATAACATTTTTGTCTCCTACTGATTGCTGGTCCAGATGCTTTGAATCTTGATGCATGTTTCCAGAGATGTTTGGAGAGTTGGACAATGAACGCATGAAAACATTTCTATTGTTGCGATGTTATTTGTATATAATCCACAAATTTTAGAAAATACCAAGTATTAATAACATTTTTCATTTAATATCAAATATTTATCTGAGTCGAAGATGTCACAAATTAACATTCTAATTGAGGTACAACTGGTCACTATCAATAATCTAATTCCTTGGAAGACATTGTGAAATTGTTTGTCTAAGATAGGTTCTTGTGTCTTATATTTGCTAATTGAACAACCAGACGCTACAACACAAGCTAATTGGTGCAGCAATTGGCTAGTCATCATCTGAACTAGCTTCCAAGAACCTTGTGTTGATTAATTCTAAGGACTTGAGTGCCTAACAAAGTAATGGTTGGACTTAGAGTGTACAGGTTGCTGCATGGTCGTTGCAGCTCGAGATTCACTGATTTCTAATTACATGAATATATTGATAATCTGTTGTCTCTTTGTTAATTCCTTATTAGCATTATGGATTTCATTTGAACGCTAATTCCTTTTTATTTTGTTTTTTATATCATTATTCATTGTTGATCTTTCTTATTGTTAATGTGCAGTTGTTGTACTTTGAGCAAGAAGAGAATGGTGGTCTAAGTCTTGCATTACAGGTAGGTGTAATATGTTGGCAAATGTAGTGGTAATCATTTAATGCCTTTTCTTCTCTTTGCATCAATTGTTTTGTTAACCCAAGGTATTTTCATGTGGATCCATCTGCTAAGTTCAAGGTGGAATTTAGATGTCACTTTGTTCATGTGTAATGAACTGACATCGTCCAAGATGCTAGTCTGGTTTTAATACTATGTTGGAGTTATACATGAATCATTTTCCACTTATTTACCGAAAACATAGCAATAGCCTGATGTTTGTGATGATTTCGGATGGGATGTCAATTAAATGCTGAATTGGTAAAGTGGGCTTTCCATTGCGCTTTGCTCCTTTGTATGTAAAATAATACCCGTTATCTTGAATATGTTAGTTGTATCTCATCTTAGATTTTCTGTCGGTTTTCATCTATTGACAGTAATATGATCATTTATTTGATTTCCTCTATTAATTTATGAATCCATCTTAATATTTTCATAGGAACCCAATTAATCAATCCACGTTGCTTAATGGTGAAACTGATTCCAACATTGTCATGTTTGAGTGTCAATTCTTGAGTTTCCTTTCAGAGTATTACTCCATTTCCTCTTGCAACTTTTGTGCCCCAGTAGGTAGCCTAAGAATTAGTCAACATAGAAATTGTTTATGTAAGTTACAGATCCCTTGTTCTCATATCATATAGCCTTTGAATGCATGTTTTATAGTCCCGTCCGATCTATATAGCTTGTGATGTATTCATCTGACTTCCAGACTGGTGCAGGAAGATAGCACCAAAACTGGAAAGGTTACTTCTGCTGGAATGTTCTTCCTTAATTTTCCCGTATATCGGTTTGATCTAGTTAATTCGGTAAGAATAAACTATTCTTAGAAGCATTGGAAACATTTCCAAAACCAAGGATAAATTTACTAAATCACACTTTGTTTAGTAACCTACATTTTTCACCTCCAGCTTTCATCTACTAAAGATCCAGATGCTGCATTCTTCAAGAAACTGGATGGGTTTCAAGCTTGTGAAATACATGAACTGAAAACCGGCAACCATGTATTTGCAATCTATGGTAAGTTGCATTGTTGTTCTGTTCTTCGAATGACCTTAGCAAAGAGTTTTTATCAATTTTTTCTGACTTTGTTCCCGTGGAATGGAAATCTGAAGGTGATAATTTCTTCAAAAGTGTAAACTATACACTAGAAGTCATGTGCGCTGAAGAATTTTCAGTGGAAAAGCTAAAACTCCGTGATGTTGAGTCAAGAATATTAGCCAAAAGAGTGGAACTGTCTAAGTTTGAGACAGAATATAGACAGGTTTGTCATGTATCTTTGAATGGTTCTGTTTGCTATCCTTTTTTCTAAATTAAAGAATGCCCCATTACTGTGAGATGAACAGGTTATGGCACGATTCACCGAGATGACAGGCAGATACTCGAAGGAAATGCAAGAAGTAAGTTCTATCATTTGATACCCTCTCCAAGCATTGCAAAGTTCTTCTTTTTTGTTAACCTATTTGATACTTCATCCAGATAGATGAGCTTCTCAAGGAAAGAAACTCTGTCCATGCCTCCTACACCACTGGCTTACGGCCCTCACCTCTAAAGCAACATTCGAGTAACCGCAAAATGAGCAGTTCGTTCAAGCTGTCTGTAAGTGACGACGAGTCCCAAGTCAAAGAAGAAGGCAAGTCAAGGGATCAAACACGAAAGAAAAAATGGTACAAAATTCATTTGAAGATGGACAGAAGTAAGCTATGTTGATTAGATTCGTTGCCCGTGTTATCGTTTCATTTCTCATAGATCATCATCAACTGACTGACAATGTTCTCAAGGGCCCGTTATAATTTTCAAGGAATATTCATCCCTTTTTTTTTCGTTTTCCCTTCTTGTTATTCATTTGACTATGCATGCATTCACTTTGTGTTGCTCTTCCTCCATGGCAATGCTATGTATATATATTAGATGTTATAATGTACCATGAATCAATATTTTTCTCACGAGGAGCTTACCAATTTTCTCTTTATAATTGCCCTCTTAATTAATGGAATAACAATTTGTTGCGTGCATTATGAACCAGACGAATACCGTATTTTTAAAACAAATTTAAATAAAGCTAGCAACTGTGTGTCGGCAAAAAACGACACGTGACTGCTTCATATGCGGCTTCCTGTCTTCCCATCAAGGACTTGAATGAAACACGTGAGATTTCATCCGCACCACAATTATTTATATATATCGATTAATTTCTTTAGGAACTTTTAATAAGGATCAACCATAACATAGGATTCTAATCATATGCCATATCCATCTCTCAATTTATTATTAGGGATAGCAATACATTTTTTCTGATATGCATGACTACCTGTTTATTTAAATAGATTCAGATATATGAGAAAAATTTTATGAATTTGACATATATAGTTTTATTTTTTATATATTTATTAGCATTTCACTTACAAATATAGTTTTATTGTTATTTTTAATATGTATGTTAAAATTGAATAAAATGTATGGGTATGTATTTGAGTAAATCAATTTTTATTTTACTAATAATAATTAATCTTAGCGAAGGAGAGATTGGATTAAGCATCTTTGATGAAGAATTTTGAAGTTAACTTAATAAAAAGATGTTCAGTTTAATTTGTTTGGTGGAAACCCGTTTTAACTTTTCCCATTTGTAGAATGAAATAATAAAAATAATAATAATCATATTGTTAGTGACAATTTTTTTCCTATAAAAAATTCACTCATAATAACTAATTTTAATATAACAAAAGTTGCTTTGAAAGTAGTAAAATATTATTTTTATATAAATAATTACCCATAATATAGTACGTTAATATCACATCCACAATTTGATATGAAATTATTGATATTGTTATTTGTTTTATTTAAATTCAAATTGGAACCGATTAGGAATATTTTTGTTTTCAAAAGACTCTAGAACAACACCATTTTTTTCTTCTCTTTGACAAAAATGATCACACCAATAATTACCTTTCAAAGTATTTCCTAGTTCTTTTAATGAATAAACAAGTGTCTTTTTTTAGATCATCCAAAAGTCGAGTTCCAAGTAAAAAATATTTGAATAAAGATCCACTCGTTAAAATATTTATTTCTTTATTTTTTTAAAAAAAAAATCCACACACACACTAAACTTGATGTCATAAGCCTGACGTCTGCGAGCATCATGAGTTTTATTAAAGAAAAAAAATCACGTGAATAATTGGAAAATTCCAAGTTGTTTTGGCCTTTTTCAAATAGCAAAATTCACCATTTTTCAACACAAGTTGGTCGAAAGTCCAAAGCTATCACATGTGTGTTTCTAGGGAATAGTGGGCTACTTTATTCCTTTTTGTCAAAATTATGCTTCGCTTTGGAATGTTCAAATCTTAAAAACTATGACGATTTTTTTTTCTTTTTTTCTTTTTTTTTCCCCTGAAAAATCGAAGTAATATGTTCAAGTAACCAAATATTAAAAAATAATTTAATTATTATGTAAAATATCTTTGAGAATTTACAAAAGCAAGAGTGGTTCGCTGTCATCTATCCAATCCTTTCCTTTTGAAATTCCCTTTTCGTCCTCCTACGACATCGTGCTTGCCCCTTCCATCACTTTTTGTCTAATTTATTTCCTCACAAATAATTATGAAACCGATCATGTAAAATCGGTGGATGACTATCATTTGTCTGACTTTTGTTTCGCCCCAGATTTAACTGGGTCATCGATTTTTTTTATCTGACTTTCGAGTTTCGTCTTCTCCTGTCTCATTTGTCAAAACACTCTCGATCAATGTTGTTTTTTTCTTTTATTTTCCTTTCAGACTTCACTGTTCAAAACGGAACCTTCTTATTTTAGCATAGACGGTGAATTCATGTATTCCGGACGTAATAATTAAAGGTCGATTCATATGAACTGAGAACTGCCGCTATTAATCCTTATCCTGATCGAATCTTACCATTTATTTTTCCACATTAATCACGTGCAGACGCTGCAATTCCTCACGCCGCTGGGGCGCGTGTCGACGACTCCGTGAAAACAAAATCTGATCTGGCACTCTGGCAGCGAACGACGGCGCTTTCTTTCTCTTCCTCAACTTTCCCACAATTATTTGTATATATATACATAAACACGATCGTGTTCTGATTGATTGGGAATGCGTGCGTTGATTTAATAAATTAAATCATCTAAATTCCGGTCGCCAGCGTTATGGATTCTTCTTCCTTTTTGATCCCTTGTTTAATTCTTTGCTTTTTGGTGGGCCCGCTGGCTGCGAGCTTTCCTCTGTTTTTGGGCGGCCGGAACGAGTGCGCGAGCGTCGTCGAGGGGGCGGCGGTCTGGGAGGCGAAGGCAGCAGGAGCCGTGGGGGAGTACTCGACGACGGAGGAGATAAGGAGGATGGCGCACGCGCCGGAGACGGCCCGGTGGATGCTGCGGCTCCGCAGGGAGCTCCACGAGTTCCCGGAGCTCGCCCACGAGGAGTTCCGCACCAGCGCAGCCATCCGCCGGGAGCTCGACGGGATCGGGGTTAAGTACCGGTGGCCGGTGGCCGGTACCGGCGTCGTCGCCACCGTCGGCACTGGCTTCCCGCCCTTCGTGGCCCTCAGGGCCGACATGGATGCGCTGCCAATCCAGGTGCGCGTATGAATCTGATCAATTGAAAATTTTCGCTCTCCCAAGATTTCATAAGTTTTTCAAAGGAAACGTACTGTCTCTTCTCCTTCTTCTCCTTCTTCTTCTTCTTCTTCTTCTTCTTAGTTTAAATATAATCTCTATTAAAAAGCAAACTTCTGAACAGTAAAATTGTTAATTAACACCGCCTAGCTATATATGATATATCAGGAACTGGTGGACTGGGATCACAAGAGCAAAATCGACGGCAAAATGCATGCTTGCGGCCATGATGCCCACGTCAGCATGCTCCTTGGCGCCGCAAAAATACTGCATCAACTCGAACACACACTCCAAGTAGTCTCTGAATCTATCTCCTTCTTAATTATTGGTCTTAATTATATTCGCGTCATCACATTTTGTTAATTTTTAGTGGTTTTTTTTTAAAAAAATTGAATGGATATAATAATCAGGGAACAGTAGTTCTGATATTTCAGCCGGCGGAGGAGAAGGGAGTCGGGGCCTCAGAGATGATCCGTGGAGATGCCCTCAAGAACGTGGAGGCCATATTTGCCATGCACGTGGCTTACCTCCTTCCCGCAGGTTAACATACATATATATAAAATAATTAATTTATATAAAATCGCGTTTAACATAATTGTTTCAATTGGCTCTGCTTTTAGGGGTGGTGGCCTCCAGAGCAGGGGAGTTTTTGGCTGGTTGTGGGTACTTTAGGGCCACCATCAGCCATGATGGACCTCCACAGGCAGCCATGAACACCATTTTAGCTGCTTCAGCTACCGTGATCAGTCTGCAGAATCTAGTCTCGAGGGAAGCCGATCCCTTGGACGGCCAGGTAGGTATTCATCTTAATTCCTCATCGTAATTGATTCAATCGGAATTGTTGGGAAACGACTTGTCTGATGGCAGGTGGTGGCAGTAACTCGAGTAGACGGAGGCAGTTCTAATTCTTACAGTGACATTCCGAGTTCAGTAACGATATCAGGCACGTTCAGGGCGTTCGGCAGGGCAATCTTCCGAGAGATCAGCAGGAGAATAGAGGAGGTGATCGAGGCGCAGGCGGCGGTGTACCGGTGCGCAGCAGAGACGGAGTTCTCGAACGCGGGGGAGCCGCTGATTCCTCCGACGGTGACTGATGGGAGAGTGGACGAGTACGCGCAGGAGGTAGCCAGGGAGCTTTTGGGGAGCGACAAGGTTGAGATTGCGCCGCGAGTGATGGGGAGTGAGGACTTCGCTTACTATTTGGAGCGAGTGCCGGGGACTTTGCTGTTGCTTGGGACTAAAAATGAAGGGATTGGCTCAGTGCATCCGGCGCATAGTCCTTACTTCACCATTGATGAGGATGTGCTGCCCATTGGAGCTGCAATTCACGCCGCTTTCGCGCACCATTATCTTGTTAAATCTGCAAAACGCGACCTTTAATTAATTATGTCGCTGAGACGAAGAACATCCATCCATCTATACATTCTATCGATCTCAAGGGTCAGGTTACTTGGCGTCATTTATTTCACTAAATTTTTGAGACCGAAGAGAGACATAATCCATTAACCGATAATTTATCAGACGGAAAATAATGGATGGAAAAAAAAAAAATGACACACATATATTTATTTTCATTCATAAAATTATATCATATATCAAAAAAATAATATATGTACCCTTTTTAACTTATAAAATTATATCATGTATCTAAAAAATAACACATGTATCTTTTCTTATTTACAAAATTACATCGCATGTTCCACCTTCCTCTATCAAGATAAATGATCCTGTCCGGAATCTGAGTCAGATGAAGATCGGATGAGGTGTTGCTGGTGTTGACAGAGGAGAGATTATGATGCTGCGTGTTGGTTGCTACTCGGAAAACCTATAGGTTCCACTGTACAAAATTTTTTGTACAAAGGTCTGAACCTTTTCCTAGCTACCATGTGTTCTTTTAAATTAAATTCTGGATCGCCTGCGGAACTTTACACGTTTGATCCAAAACTTAATCTATTTGTTCTTTTAGGTTTTGACTTGGATCTCCTGCGGAACTTAACACGTTTGACCCAAGTCTCCTTAAGTTATTAATTCCATTAAATATTAATTTCCATAAAAGGTTCCCAGTACTGACGTGGCGAGGCACATGGCCTTCTTGGATATGGGAGCAACCACCACCGACTAGACAAAACCTTTAATAGAAAGCTAATATTTAATTTCCTAAAATAACTTTAGGTTAACCAAAGAGAACAATCAAATCACAAGGAAAAGAAAGAAACAAAAGAACACAACTTGAAAACCATATTGAAACACTAGAACGTAAGCCTCTTGTATTTAGTATTATTTCCAAAAATAACTAGTATGATGCGGAAAGAAAATTACTAGTTATACCTTGTAGAAAAAACTCTTGATCTTCTACCGTATTCCTCTTCTTATCCCGGACGTCGTGTGGGCGACGATCTTCCGAGACGAGAACCACCACGCACCTTCTTCTTCTCCAAGCAAGGTTCGGCCACAAGAAGAACCACCTCCAAGGAAGAAGAAATTGATCACCACCAATACTTCAAGGGATCTTCAAGATGAGGCTTCCTCCTCTTCTTCTTCTCCTTCCTAGGTCCGGCCACCAACAAGAGCTCCAAGAGATGTATGGTTCGGCCACCAAAAGAGAAGAAGGGAGAACGGCCACAGAAGGAAGAAAAGAGGGAGAAAAATAGAATAGATTCGTTAGATGAAGCCTCCTCTACCCCTCTTTTATAATCCTCGATCTTGGCAAATAAGGAAATTTTAATAAAACTTCCTTAATTCTTTTGCCATTGAAAAGGAAAATTTATTTAATTAAAATAATTTCCTTTCTCAATTTTATATTGGCACCACAATAAAAAAACTCAAGCAAATAAAATTTTAAACACCAATTAAAACTTCCTTATTTGCTTCGAAATTTTATAAAATTTCTCAATAATTTTATCCCTTCATGATTGGTTTATAAAAGGAAATTTAATAAATTAAAATCTTTCTTTTAAACATGTGGAAAGAAAGTTATCTCTAAAAATTAAAATCTCTTTTAATCTACAAATAAGGAAAGATATCAAATCTTTTCTTAATCTCTTGTAGAAACTTATAAAAGAGAATATTTAATTTTTAAACTTTCTTTTAAATCATGAACATGTTTAAAAAGGAAAGTTTTCTTAAAATTTAAAATCCTCCTTTAATCAACAAATAAGGAAAGATTTCAAATTTTAAACTCTCTTTAAAACATGTAGATGATTTACAAATAAGGAAAGTTTTTACCAAAAATTAAAACCATCCTTTTAAACTACAAATAAGGAAAGAGATTAATCTCTTCTCTTAATCTTTTGTAGAAAGCTATAAAAGGAAATTTTTAATTTTTAAACTCTCTTTTAAAAACATGATATCCACATGAGAAATAATTTTAATAAAAATCCTTTTTAATATTCTAGTGGCCGGCCACCTAAGCTTGGGACCCAAGCTTTGGCCGGCCACCAACTTAACTCATCCACTTGGTCTTGGCCGGCCCTAGCTTGGGTTCCAAGCTAGCTTGGCCGGCCCCATTGGATGGGTAAGAAGGTGGGTATGCGGTGGGTATAAATCTCTATATACTAGAGGCTACGATAGGGACCGAGAGGAGGAATTGGTTTTGGTCTCCCGATAAAATTAAGCATCCCGTGTTCGCCCCGAACACACAACTTAATTTTATCAATAATAATTCATTCCACTAGAGAACTATTATTGAACTACCGCACCAATCCCAAATTACATTTTGGGCTCCTTCTTATTATGAGTGTGTTAGTCTCCCTGTGTTTAAGATAACAAATGTCCACTAATTAAGTAAGTTACTGACAACTCACTTAATTAATATCTAGCTCCAAGAGTAGTACCACTCAACTTCATCGTCATGTCGGACTAAGTCCACCTGCAGGGTTTAACATGACAATCCTTATGAGCTCCTCTTGGGGACATTCTCAACCTAGATTACTAGGACACAGTTTCCTTCTATAATCAACAACACACACTATAAGTAATATCATTTCCCAATTTATCGGGCTTATTGATTCATCGAACTAAATCTCACCCATTGATAAATTAAAGAAATAAATATCAAATATATGTGCTTGTTATTATATTAGGATTAAGAGCACACACTTCCATAATAACTGAGGTCTTTGTTCCTTTATAAAGTCAGTATAAAAAGAACGACCTCAAATGGTCCTACTCAATACACTCTAAGTGTACTAGTGTAATTATATAGTTAAGATATACTAATACCTAATTACACTACGACCTTCCAATGGTTTGTTCCTTTCCATCTTGGTCGTGAGCTACTGTTTATAATTTATAAGGAACCAATAACATGATCTTCTGTGTGTGACACCACACACCATGTTATCTACAATATAAATTAATTGAGTAACTACATTTATCATAAATGTAGACTTTTGACCAATGTGATTCTTATTTCTAGATAAATATTTATACCAAAAGCTAGGCTTTTAGTATACACTCTAACACTGCGGTCATGCGGGTTTTGGCGAATAGACCCTCACATGGCCCTAAAGAACTATCGAGTCTGAGCCGGTGGTACTAGAACTTTGCACACTCTCAGACAAGCACACGAAACTTTAGAGACCAAGAACCAGGGAAAAAGTCCTTTGGAGCAGGCCCTTCGACGCTCAAGTCAGGTACTTTTTCCCCAGAAGAACAGTGTACGAAGGAAGAAGAAAAGTAGACAAGTGGGCGAGTGAGTGTACCTGCGAAGGGAGAGGACGTCCCTTTTTATATGAAGGTGCGTACCTTCTGGAGACTGACCCCTGTCAGAGGGTGTCGGGTGTCAGGACTTGTCAAGTGGTGGAGGACACGTGGCCTTCTCCTATAGACTAGAGGAAGGTTCTATTTGTGGATGACCCCAACCGCTGGAATATTCCCTGACATGCAGCAGATATTCTCTGACAAGAGGTTACGATTCCCTGACCTATTGTCGCGTAGCGCCTTCTATTCCACCCGGGTGCCATCGGAACAACCCAAGTTGGTCTACTAAGTGTTGATGAACATACTAGATGGATGGAAGGGCGTAGCCAGAGTCCCTTTCTGCCGGCCTTTACGATTCAGACCTTGACCGAGAGTGACAAGTCTACTTGCATAGGCTAGTTTGAGAACACCCGATCGGTAAAACCAGGTCGGGCTTGATCCTGATCACGCTTCCTGCCGCAGACCTGGTTTCCCGACCAATAGACTTCGCTCTAGCTTTATACGCCGGATAGCCCCGGGTGGTCCCACTCCGTATATTGACTGTCACATCTCCTTGATTTCTGATTGTCACATCCCCTTGACTTCTGACTGCCACGTCTCCTTGACTTTGGACTGCCACATTTCCTTGACTTCTGACTGCTACGTCCCCTTGACTTTTGATGACCAAACCCTACCATCATGCACCGTATCACAAGCTTCCCCCCAAGTGTAGTCGAAGGAGGCTCAAATTCGACTGACTAGACCAGACTCCAGTCTCACTTGGCCTCGCCACTACGACGTTAACTGCTGCTCCATTTTCCCAGGTCTTTTGGGAATTTACCCTGCTCTTAGATGCTACGTCATTTACCGGATGCAACGTGTCCTTGAATGCGATGCTATTTCCTATAGGTCGTTGTGCGCCTCGAGGATGACTCTTCACATCTCTCTCTTTAAAAAGGGATGCCCCCTCTCACACCCTTAGGCTCGCCTTGTACACCTTCCCACCATGGAATACAGCATGGAGCCTGATGAAGTATCATCTTTGTGTCAACAATTTACTCATCTGACTCAATTACTTGCCCAGAAGGATGAGACCTTATTTGAGATGACACAGAGCAGGGACCTTCAATCGTCCCTTCGTCGAGAAATGGAAGAGCTTTGGCTAGCCGCTAAGTCCTGGACCCAAGCTGAGGCGGCCTTGAAACATAAGGCTCATTCCAATCTGGAGAGTCAGACTCACTTTATTGCCTATTTGAAGCTAAAGCATGATGACTCTCTGACCCTTCTCCAAAAAGAAAACTGGCTGAAAGATGAAACTATTGTCCAGCACCATCGCACCATTCAGTGTATCAAGGCGAAGTTGATCTAGGTACGAGCTTAGTTGGAACGGGCAGGTCATGTAGATCGATCCTGCTCCAAGTGTCGATCTGACCATGCTAATTGAAAAAGAAGTTGGGACTACTCATACTCCAGTGTGATAATACGTATTTTGAGGAATGTCTTTCAAACTTTATCAAATAAACGTCAATTGGGCTGGGTCGTGTGTCTCTCTGTTCATGTCTTTCTCTTGTGTTTCCTTCCTTGTCTTGGTACTTCTCCATTTGTGTAAACCCATGAATTGCTGCATATGAAAACATGCTTACTTGTAGTTTATGTTGAGGCAAGAGTTAGAAAACCCAGTCGAGAGGTCATTGGTCGTGAGTACAAGCGTGAGAGTAAGCTCATTTATAACTCGCACTAGGACGAGAGTCTGGAATCCCGACTGTGAGGTCATTGGTCATGAGAGCATGCTCACTTATAGCTCGCACTGAGGCGAGAGTGGAATCCCGACCGAGAGGTCGTTGGTCGTGAGAGCATGCTCACTTATAACTCACACTAGGGCGAGAGTCTGGAATCCCGACTGAGAGGTCGTTGGTCATGAGAGCATGCTCACTTATAACTCGCACTTGAGCGAGAGTCTGGAGGCGTGAGAGCAAGCTCACTTATAACTCGCATTGGGGTGAGAGTCTAGAATACTGAACGAGAGGTAATCCGACTTCCTTATCGGGAACTTGATCTGAAGACCTACCCAAGAATTTGATCTGGAGATTTACCCAAAAATTTGATCTGGAGATCTACCCAGGAATTCTGATCCGGAGATGTGCCTAGGAATTTCGATCTGGAGATCTGCCCAGGAATTCTGATCTGAAGATCTACCCAAGAACTTGATCTGGAGATCTGCCCAGGAGCTCTGATCTGGAGATCTATCCAGGAATTCTGATCTGGAGATCTGTCCAGAAATTCTGATCCGGAGATTTGCCCAGGAATTCTGATCTGGAAATCTGCCCAGGAATTTCGATATGGAGATCTGCCCAGGAATTCTGATCTAGAGATATGCTCAAGAATTTCGATCTGGATATCTTTCCAGGTATTCTGATATGGAGATATACCCAGGAATTCTGATATGGAAATAACACTTGTGACTCAACAAGAGACAAGCTAGTGGACTTAGCTTAACCCTCCTGTAATCGCAAAATGCATTTCATAAGGTTTTAAATTAAATTTTAACCTTACTCTGATTTCGAGAAAGTGTAAAGGCGTCGAATTCTGCTCGCCTTTCCCGCCGCCATCTTCTTCGTTTCCCGAGGCTCCCGCCTGAATTTTCCAATTCTCGAGGCACGATCTTCACGAAGAAAGGCACACCTCCTCGCATATCCTCCCTCATGATTTTCTTGTCACTTTCATCATAAATATCCTTTCATAGGGAGGTGATGCGTGTCCTGTAACCTTAACTCTTCATAATGTATGACCCATGCTTTTTCCGCATGCTTCCCCAAATCGCATGTGTTCCTTGATATGACGGCTACCGTGCGTTGCACAGTTTTGTTTGTCCAACCCGGTCTTCGATGTTTCCTAAGGATTTTGGTTTATAAACCCTAAAGACAGTCCGCTGTTACCTATTGTCGCTTCTCTTCCTTCAATTCTTCTTCGTTCCTTTGCTTTCGATTGCTCGCCTTCTTCTTCGTGCCTCTTCGCTGTAAGTACCTTTCTTCCCTCGTTTGCCTTCCCCTTCTCCGTCTCTCAAATGGCTAGTGAGAGGGAAATGCCTTGGTACTCGTATTTCCTTTCTGATTTAGATAGGAGCAACCTTGAGTCGATTTGTGTTAGCTTGAAGCTTCCTAACACTTACAAGCTCCTCCCTCCGGGTCCCCATGATCATCCGTCTTCCCCTCCCGCTGGGTTCGTAACCTTCTTTAAGGACCAACTTCTGGGTGGCCTCCGTTTTCCTATTTATCCGTTCTTCTCATATTTGAGTCAATACTTTGGTGTCTCTCTATCTCAATTTGCTCCCAATGTCTTCCGTGCTATGTGCGGAATGATGATCTTATGCCGCCTATATAAAATTCCCCTAACTCCTCAACTCTTCCACCACTTTTATGCCCTTAAGCGCTCTGAGCCAGGCGTTTTTATGGTGCAATCTAGGATGGGCTATAAGTTTTTCGCAGACATGCCCTCTTCCAATAAGGGCTGTAAGTTCCATTTTTCTACATACAACTGTCTGAGTCTGTCTCTTGGCCTGCGCGATGGCGATATAATCTCCCTTCCCCTTCCGAATTGAGGGAGCCCCAGCCTGACTGCCTACCATCCTCAGAGAAGCTAGAAAGAGTTCGACTCCAGCTCTCAGTGATATTGCGAGAGGGCTTACTATATGCCTTCGGGCTTAGCCCTATCCCGACGTCGATAGGCGCTCCTTTCGGTAAGATCTCCTGTCTTCTGTTCCAAATCTTCGTTAACTGAGATATCTCCTTGTTGTTTTGCAGAAGCCGCTATGTTTCGCGCATTCTCTGTTGATTCTTCCAAGTTGCCCAATGCGCCTTTTCTGGGTGCTAATCCGATTTCCTGGAAATCTACTAAATAACGCACGATTGCGCGCTCTTCAACTGAGGCTTAATATCACGCCATTGTCTCTGCGACATCTGGAATCCAATGGATTAAGTCACTTTTGATAGACCTGCTTTTTCCGGTTACTACGCTTGTTGTCACTGATAATTTGGGTATCACCTATCTTTCAGCTAATCTTGTTTTTCACTCTCGGATGAAGCATCTGTTATTGACTATTACTTTATATATTCGTGATCTGGTGTATGCCTCTGAACTATGAGTTACTCATATTCCATGTTGAGGATCAGCTGGTTGATGCACTTACCAAGTCACTTTCTCGACCTCGACTGTTTGCTATTTGCAGCAAGATTAGTGTCATTTATGGGACACCATCTTGAGGGGCGTATTAGAAAATAATTATTATTAGTAAATACTTATTTGTTTTGTAGATATTAGAGAATAATTATTATTAGGAAATATTTATTTGTTTTATAATATTTTATATGTTTTCCCATTTTATGTGTTTTCTTATTTTTCATTTTGTAATGGTATTTATATACCATATATTATCATTAATAAAGTGTATGAATTCTATCGTCAACAGAACTATTATGTGCTCTCATGAATTTGGACCAGTCGACTGGCCTCAGTACCAATCGATTGATCCCTTACATTCACTCATACGCATCCTCTCTGGAGTCTCCCTTGAAGTACTCTTCCTCGACCTTCATCCCTCAGATGTACTTGAGCTCATGGCTCCTCTCCATGACATCCTTCACGTTGCCTTGAAGTTCGCTTCCCTCGGCCCACTCCTCTGCTCCTCGTCCGACGGTCCCTCGAATGTACCATCCTTCACTGATCTCAAGGACCCGAGCCATATGATGCATTTATCAAACTTGACCGCACCAAATTTCTCATGTGTAGTTCATCAAGTACGGTATGAATCAAGTACACATATTAGATCCTAGATTGATTGCACTCACATATTGGACCAAATTTTACTATATTAAAAAATAGTGTTTTTTTTTTTCTGAAATATTGTTCATACTTTGCTTTTAGAAAATATCATTAATAATTTAGTACCAGATTTTGATATATAATCATTTAATATTTTATTTAATTAAAAATGTTAATGAGTTAAAACAATAATTCTGTCACTACTTGTTAACAATATTTTATTAAAAAAATATTGTTGACAAATAGAATTAAATAATTAATAGCTATTAATATTTTCATTCCAATTAATTAATACATTAATGCTTAATGTATTTAAATATGATTACTAATTTCATTTAATTTAATCTTCATTAATTAAAACTACACCCCTCTTAATTAATTTACTCTTGTTTGTTAGTTGGTGTAGAGCTCAAATCAAGCACCAATATAGTTGTGTGTGAATGTTCTAAACTTCAAAGTCAATATATTTCATAAACACACACCGAACTTAAGTACCGCGTTGATTGAGATTTAGACCAGTAACAATATCGCTATGAAGCAGACTCATGAGATGGAAGCTTTTCTAAGTTATTAAATGAAGATTGAATACAACACGGTTAATGGCCCTTTCAAGGTAGATTTTTCATTTTCTTGAATGCAAATTGATCCGTGGGCCTGATAGACCCCCGTGGGCCTTATATGGAATCATATCAAGCACAATGTGGGTCTGATATGGAATGATATCAAGTCCCATTTGACTTAATATGATTTCATATCAGGTCCAACGTGAAGAATTTTGATAATTATTACTTATTACATTTTAACACATCTGAGAAGCTAACATTAACAATGGATATCCACATGAATTGAAATGGATGTAATTTGAGATCTCTAGTCCATTAGTGAATTTTAATCGAAATTCATTGATGAACCTAGAAAACTCTAATTGTACTTATTTTAGTTTATATGGATTTATGAGGTTGCAAAGAGTTCAAATACGCTATATATCCATTATTTATTTTGGCCTTTTGGAGATGTTAAAAATGTATTAAAGAAGAATCATCAAAAATCTCCACGTTGGGCCTGATATGTATGGAGATTTTTGATGATTTTTCTTTATTACATTTTAACACTTTTGAGAAGTTGAAATAAATAATGGATAACAAATTTGAACTTCTTGCAATCTCAGAAATCCACAGGAACTAAAATTGGTACAATCGGAGCTCCCTAGGTCCATCAGCGGGTTTAAATTAAAATTTATTGATGAACCTAGAGATCTCAATTTGCATTTATTTCAGTTTCTGTAGATTTTTGGGGTTGTAAGGAGTTCAAATATAATATCCATTGTTTATTTTAATTTTTCGGAGGTGTTAACATGTAATAAAGAAAAATCATTAAAATTCTCTACATTGGGCCTGATATCGAATCATATCAGGGCCATGTTGGGCCTAATATGATTTCATATCAAGTTAATACTGAGCTTGATATGATACATATCAGGCCCAACGTGGAGATTTTTGACGATTCTTCCTTACTACATTTTAACACATCTGAGAAGCTAAAATAAATAATGAATAATATATTGGAACTCCTTATAACATTAGAAATTCATAGAAATTGAAATACGTTTAATTAGAGCTCTCTAAGTTTATAAGTGGATTTTAATCAAAACTTATTGATGGACATAGAAATCTTAAATTACATCCATTTCAATTTTTATAGATTTCTGATATTACTAAGAGTTCATATATATATATACTATCCATTGTTTATTTCAACTTTTCAAAATATATTAAAATGTTATAAAAAAATTAATTAAATTTTATAAAAATATTATCCATATACATGCATGCAAAAAGGGAAGAACGAGAGAAGAGGAGAGGAAAAATGAGTAGGAAATTGTATGTATATGAGAGAGGAAAAAGAATAGAGAGAAAAATGATAGAAAAAAATTTAAAAAATTACTTTATCAAGAGACTAAAATAGAAAATATACATAGAAAATACACCTTTTAATAAATAATAAAATAGCATATAACATTTAATCAATTCAAAAATTTAAATATGAAAAATAAATTACCGTACATCTTTTTCCCAACCAATTAGGATCATGCTGTCGTGCATTAAATTGCATACAAATCTATTAATGGTATTTCCATGGCGGAATGGGATCCAGCTCAGCTGTAAGGAACCCTTAGCTGGACCAAATGTCTATGTCACTCCACAATTATATATCTGACATACATCTATCGTGTGCCGACACCAGTCGAGGCGTGCATGCATGTATCGCTTGAAGAAGTGAATTCTCCCTCCCAAGATCAAGCCAAAAAAAAATGACAAATTGCCTCGGGGCTGGGTTATAATGTGATGGTTAAAAAAAAGAGTCTCTCGGGTGGTGGTAGATTGGTAAGAATAGGGATTGAATTTTAGAAGACGATCTCTTAGGAATTATTCTTTCCATTTTATTATGGGGCTGGTAAGATGCATTTGCAGTGAATGAATTGTCTTTTAAAAAATTCCCTCTGGATAGTAGATCGTCAGAGTAGGATCTAATCCCCCGTTAAATAATTCACTAGAGATAAAAAATTTTCCATATAGAGAAGTCATTGTCATAGTTTATTTTCTTCATCTCGTTATGAGACCTACAGTAACACACGCTTGAGATGAGTAAATTACTTTTTGCTATATGATGGGTAAAAAATTGACTGACTTCCTAGATAATAAGAATTTAAATCTTATCTAAGGTTAATTTTTTAATATCTCCGACAACATATTATATTTCCCAACATATACAATCTACTCACAAATAAACTTAGTTCAAACTAAAAGTAAATTTTGAGAATTTTATAATTATATTATTTGTTATTATCGGTCGTAAAGATATTATCTCCTAATTTCTTCATCACAAATCAGTTTAAGTAGATCATTTTGTTATTATCTTCAATTTAGATTTATAAACATGTAGTAGAAATAAGATGAAATATATTAAATTACCTAGTTGGGACATGAGAGAGCTTTGTTGGCCACATGGAGATGACACTCCTCCAATGATAGCACCTAAATAATATCAGTTGTATAAATCAAAGAAAACCAAAGATCAAAATATAAAACCTTCAATTACTAACACAATAACTAAAAGTAAATTAGCTAGTTTTTTTAATGTCGAAAAATCTTGTTTATCCTGTAACAAAGAGGTTCAAAGTCAGTTTACAAAAAGGAATCCTAGCTCGTTCTAGTGCTGTTCTATATTCACATCCCAACTATAACATTTCATCAATCATTTATACCTGCACGTTTGAAAGACAAAGATGTCTCACGGGGTTATCCGAAGTGGTTGGGGTGTAATTGTTTGCCCAATGAGTACGTGGGTTCGAATCGCGGCGGCAGCAAGGACGTAAATCCCTTATCCCCGTGTCCCTCAGCCCACTGCACCCTTAACCCCTTCGGCTATCGTGATTAACCCTCCTCGTGATCACTTTGGGTAAGGTCCACGGGGGCGCTGGAGACGAGCGTTATCGCCTTTTGCCCAACGTTTGAAAGACAAAGATCGAAAATCCTAATTTAATAAATTTGAAATTTCAAAATAATGCCTAAATAAATTCTGAAAAATAACAAATACCTCCAATCAACTCAAATACAGTGTGTAATTATTATTATTTGTACGTTAAATATTATCCTAAATAGAATAGTACATCCATAGTCTCAATTATTAGGTCTAGCAGAGGGTTTAGAAAACTAGATCGATCGGATTGAATCATTCGACTCAATTAAAGTTCAATCCATCGATTCAATCGTGAAAATGGTTCGGTGTCCTGGGGATCACTAATTTCGGTCCAAATTTACTTCTGTTTGGATCAAAATGTGACGAGAGCTGGGAAGGAAAGCCAGCTGCAAAGCTAGTACGGTCGAGTGTTTGCTTTGTCTGAAGTTCAGGACTATAATGATGAGTTATAATTAAGTGTCCACGATAACTAATTTTAATATATACAGTGATTAGAGTGAAATGAATCCAAAAAAATATAATGCAGGAACTAATTAATTAAAGTTCTTTCGTGTCCCCTCTCTGCGTACGTAGTAGCTGCTTCACTTTTTCTTAAGGCTGCTTGAGCCATCACTTCATCCCACCACCTCAACTCGAGTACTAGCTCCATGGCTTTGTGCTTCAAGCAGCTTCTCTTCGCCATGCTTCTCGTCTGCTTCCTCCTTCACCAGGTTAGGTTTCGATCCTCTGTTTCTGAACCAGATCTAGTTTATTCTGGTCGCTCTTGCTCATGGATCATTACTGGATCTGGATGGCAGGATCATCTCGCCAACTTACTTGCTGGAGCTGTCTCCGTACGTACAAGTCTTCAATACAATGTAATTTAACTTGTAGCTGTTGTTCCTATTGATTTGGCAGGCTGCACGGGGCTGTGCGGGGCACGGTGCAGTGCCCACTCTCGGCCAAATCTGTGCCTTCGGGCGTGCGGGACGTGCTGTGTACGGTGCAAGTGCGTGCCTCCAGGCACCTCCGGCAATAGGGAAATGTGTGGCACATGCTACACCAATATGACCACCCACGCCAACCGCACTAAATGCCCTTAATTAATTAGTTGCTTCAACACATATCCTACCCTACTGCACGCTACTCTACTCGATTCTACTGCACCAGAATAAGTCTCAAACTGCACCACAAAGTGATCTCCCGTACGTATGGTCGTGGCTCTGGATGTGTCTTTGCTAGTTGCATGATCTGCTATTATAAAAGCTCTCCACTTGTTATCTGTTTGTATCGATTCGTGCTTGTTTTCTTTTTTTTTAGAGTCAAGATGCATGTTGAGAATGGCTCGTCAGGATGTCGTTAGCAGTTTAAGTTGGTTTGTGTTTGGAAAAGATGATTGTATTAGTAAGGCTAAACAAACCACTAGTTGAGTTTATCAATTATTCTAATATGTATTTATATTTTCTTCTCGATTGCTATTCATCATCTCCTCAATCTAAATGAAGTATTTTAATTTTCTTATCATTTATCAAATATATTATTATTATTATTATTAATCTCATCCTAAAAGTAAATAGATGAGCTGTCTGTGAGAAAATAAGAATATTAACATAGGAAGGATCTAGAATTAAAACTGTGTACATCGTAAAGAAAGTAAATAATAATGCTAGAGCGAGAATCAGGAAGAGATCTTTAGCATAAAGAAAATAAATAATAATGCTAGAGCGAGAATCAAGAAGGGATCTTTAGTACATATACTTCGACACTCAAGTTAAAATTGTAGCTCTGGTGAAAAATAAAGAAAAAGATAAATAGTAAAATAATAATATGGATGCGTATACCTGGCCAATGAAGAGGTTCCCTTTTTATATTATCTAATCTTAATAATGATGAGGAGTTAGAGAATGTCTGGTGTTAGAATATGTCAGATAGTGGAGGATGTACAGTAGTCTTCTCCTAGGCAGAGGAAGGTTCTGTTGCATATATATGTCAGAGTAGTGAAATATTCTCTGGTGACCGTTATTCTCTAACAGGTTATTGCGATTCTCTAACAATACTTTCTCTTGGAGGGAGTTTGATTGACTTGGAGTCGGTCAAGTTTAGGTTGAGAGTCATGCCCATGTGAGGTGGGGAGCGCAACCCCGAAGGTTCGACCTGCTCTAGGGCCGAATGATTTTATGCTGGGAGCTATGCTCATGAAAAGTGCAGAACTAAGCCCCGGATGTTCGATTGACTTTAGAGCTGATCGACTTTATGATGGGAGTCATGCCCATAAGAAGTGGGGAGCTGAGTTCCGGAGATCCTACCGGCTCTAGGATCAATCGATTTTTTACTGGGAGTCATGCCCATGAGAAGTGGGGAGCTGAGCCCGAGAAGTCTGACCGGCTCTGGGATCGATCGACTTTACGCTGAGAGTCATGCCCATGAGAAGTGGGGAGCTGCGCTCTAGAGATCTGACCGACTCTGGGTTGATCGACTTTATGCTAGCGGGCATGAGAAGTGGGGAGCTACGCTCCAGAGATCTGACCGACTCTGGGTTCGATCGATTTTATGTTGGGAATCATGCCTATGAGAAGTGGGGAGCTGAGTTCTGGAGGTCTGATCGACTCTGGAGTCGATTGACTTTATGCTGGGAGCCCTGCCCATGAGAAGTGGGGAGTTGAGCCCCAAAGGACCGACTAGCTCTTGGCCGATCGAGCAATTATTCTGAGTGGTTATTCTGGCAAGGCTCGGTTAGTCAACTCACGGGTGACCACTGTTGGGACATTGACGTCCGCTAGAGGGGGTGAATAGCGTTTCACCCAAAACGTCGCTTCCTACAATGGTTAGTACGCACAGTAGAATACAAAAATAAATACTAACAATAGAAAGTAAACCTAACACGTTGATTTAACGTGGTTCAGAAATAAAGCTCCTACTCCACGGCTGTCCGTAAGGTGGACGATCCCGATCCATCGGTGGATGATTCCCCAGAGAACTTCCGGCTAGCTCGCGTAGCTCCTTGTGGGTGGAGAAACCTCGCCACAACCTCGTACAAGCACGCTAGATCACTTGGGCACTTGGAGACTCTAATTAGGGTTAATCACCACTAATTTCGTCAATCTTAACCAAGCTTCCAATGCTCAGTTATATAGGCAACGAGTTGGAAAACTCCGCCTACCAGTCGACTGCCAAAATCATCAGTCGGCTGCCCTCTGTGAAGATTCGACCGTTACAACCCAACGGCTCGATACTAGTCGACTGATACTTCCATCAGTCGACTGCTCCATACTAACTGAACGAACAGAAGCATTCTGTTCACTCCCAGTTGACTGTCCGGTCGACCGCACCAGTCGACTGATGAAAACACCAGTCGACTGCTACAGTAACGCTACAATAATGCTACAGTAAACTCTAATCCTAGGATTTAACCCCCGAGTACATTCACTCAGCACTCGTCCTCGCCCGATCAACCTAAACTTAGCCTCCTCCATCAGCCTTGCGTCCCTCGGATGTCTTCCCATCCTTCACGTCTTACCTTATGGAGCTTCCATCGGCCTTGTCATTGTTATCGGGTCTTCCTTTACCAAGAGGTCGCGCCTCCGGTACTTCATCCATTGTCAAGTCATACTTGGACTTACGTTGCCAAGACTACATGCTTGGACTTACACAGCCAAGACTCATCCTTGGACTTTCCTCCTTTGGCAAGATCACCCTTGGACTTTCCTTGTTGTACCTGTATCCTGCACACTCACAATGCATATCAAATACAACAATAAACCTAACTTAAATCTTTGCCCAAATATCAAAACCTAGGGTACCCAGATTGCTCCAACAACCACTTCCGACCGACAATGCTAGGTCGTCTAGAGTGGTTATCCCCTAGGTGCCCGACAGGAAATGCCTAGGTTATCACCATTGCTCTACTTTTGTTCCTCCTGAATTAAGAACATTACCATTAAGTGGATAGCCCATCTGTATAAAGAAGAGGAAGCATACTCGCGCTAGCTGTTAATATGTTGAAGGCAAAGAGTCGACGACATTAATGATAATCCTTAATTCACCAATTATTGATGATACTTAACACCAATTAATAATAATTATTAACATACCAAGAAGGTGTAAAGCCACGAAGAGAAATAAATGGTCGTTAATATAAGGAAGATAAGCAATCATCAGAGGTTGCATTAAAAGGGAAGTAAGCAGGAGGTAGAGGGGAGGATTCTAACCTAAAAACTCTTTAGTATTCATTAGTTTAGATTTCCCTCCATCTTCATGCTGGTTCTGACTTAAGCATCGGACCAACAATGCTAGGACATCCTGATGCCATTCTAACTCTTTTTCCTGGTCCTTGATCTTCTCTAGGTTTTTCAGGAGACATTGATCCCACCTCCTCAAACTCTTCTATACGGTTCTCGCAATAGTAATTGACACGTCCGCAACCTTGCTGGTGGATCTCCCACTAAAAGTCTTGGCGTAGGAACAAATATTAAAAATCTAGAAAAATAATTTTCATGGTCCAAGAATGACCTTCTATATTTTGTTATATTTGTTTGTTTGCTACAATTGACTGATGATGTAAATTACTGAACCGCGTATAAAAGTTTTAGAAACATTTTTAAAATATTAAAATCACTTATTTTAATTTTAAAATTATTAAATCTGAATCAATTGCTACAATATAGCAGTTGATTCAGACACTGTTCATTAGAATAATAATATCCTGAATCGATTACTACACTATAGCAATCGATTAGAAAATTCATTCAAAAAAATCACTACTTTTAATATAGTGCGTCAAAGTAATATTTGATAACATTGATATAATCAAGAGAACCACCAAATACATAAAATATGGTTCTATGCCATCTGAGTTTTCTAGTTTCAACAACTGATTTTAACCGAAACCGGTTGATTGACCAAAAAAGCTTAGAATAAAATGGAACCAAGTTCTATGTGTTTGTCTCGTTCTCCTAATTATATCCATTTCCTCAATCATAGAAAACTTTTTAATCTTTTTTTTTTTAAAATTACTCTTCATGATCAACATGATCACATAAACATTATGAATTAATTGCTATACTATATCAATAGATTAAAAACTTTGATTTGTATTTAAAAAATTATAGCTTCCAATACAGTTTATTGAATTTATATTTGATGACATAAATATAATTTGGAGAACTAGATAAGTACATAGGATCTAATTCCATATCATTCTAAGCTATTTAGATTCATCATTCGATTGTGGCCGAAACGGGCGGATGGACTTAGAACGCTCAGAATAACATGGAATCCGGTCTTATGTGTTCGTCTAGTTCTCCGAATTATATTCATATCCTAAAACATCATTTCCATATGTTATATTCAAAATAACAATTTTTAACACAAATGTGTCCGGAAAATTAGAATCTATATTCAAAAAATTGTATTTAAAAACATGCATATAATCAAGAGAACTAGATTAGCATATAAAATTTTTTGTCCATATCATTCCGAGCTCATTAGATCCATCAGTCGATTTTGGCCGAAATCAGCTGATAAACCTAGAGAGATCAGAATAGACTTGATCTTGAGCAGGATCTGACCTAGGTACGACCCGGACCCAGCTTGGACCCGGCTCAAACCGTAACCGGGTCAACGAGCCGGTTGCCTGTTGACCTGAGTCACCGGGCCAAACCAGAATTGGTCGGGTAGGCCAATTCCAAACCCCCAAAATTGACGAACCGCTGATTAATCGTCGGTTTTGCTTGTCAAATTTTTTTGTTTTAAATCATTGGAATTGTCGGCGGTTCCTAGCCGTTGGAGTAGCCATTGGAACTGATGGTTAACCGGTGGTTTATAGCTATTGAAGGGGTGGTGGGGGTATTTTTGGATTTTGTTTTAACGGTTAAGATCATTTGATCGATTTTTTATGCTATGATTTAGTGTCTGTTACTATCCAAATTCTATAAATAGGGAGTTCATTTCATCATTTTCACATATATCTTCTCTACTTTCATTTTTAATTTCGTATTCTCTACACATTTTTGACTCCAAGTTTCCATTTCTATGCACTTTTGTTTCAAATTTTCAACTACAATGGAAAAAGGTCATGGAGGTTTATCATCTCGATCTTGAAGGGAAAAGGAAATACTGAATTCACACGAGGATCCCAACATTCAATGCATCGATGATGAGACTGAGCACCTTCTGATTCTGACACCTAAAACACAAGGAAGTACCGATTCAATTACTTCTAAGGTTCGAGAAATTTCTCCTCTAAAATCTTCTATTTTCACTAAACATTTTAAGAATGTCACTCTTTTGTCAGGAGAATTATGTGCAAAATGTAAGTACTATAATGCTTCTTATAAATTCTATGTCGGCGACAACTAGAAATGAAGCATTCGACGGAATCTGGACTCGACCATTTTCAAACATAATTATTTAGATTTTCTTCAACTAGTGGTAGTACTGATTTTGGTTTATTTTTATATTTTGATAATAAATTAAAAAAATATTAGCTAAATTTATTTTCGTTGAATATTTTTTTAATTTTGGATCTAAATGCACATTTGAAGATTTTTATAAAAAAACTCTTAATTTATGTACTAAACGTATTTCTAGACTTACACTTACGCGTACAATTAAAAAATTAGTAAAACAAGGAGAAAGAATTTAATTAATGAATTTAGTAAATTAAATAATAAAGTTTCTTTATGTTCCGATATTTGGAGTGATCATTGGTAAATAAATTCGCATATAGGTGTGACTTGTCATTGGATCGATAACTTTTGGAATCTCCAAAAAAAGATTGTTAGCTTATAGAGTTTTTAATAAATCACATATTGATCAAAACATCGCATAATTATTATCTTTAATTTTAGAAGAATATAGATCAACTCACAAATTTTTTTCAATATTATTAGATAATGCTAGTTCCAATATCGCTTGTATAGAAAAACTATAATTTGTTTGTCAACTTGTTATTAGTGGTTTATTTTTTTATATTCATTGTGTATGTAATGTTTTAAATTTATGTGTTTAAGATGCATTAAAAATTTTAGAAAATCATATTAAGTCAATTAGAACTATAATTTTTTATTTATGATTGCATCTATTTTTAATGAAACAATAGGGTAAGTTTTATAAAGCTAATAGAATGAGACCTAAAAAATTTTCACATGATGTACTAACATGTTGGAATTCAACATATCAATTATTACAAGATTCATTTCAATATAAAAATTATTATATTTATTTTTTTCACAAAATACTAATACTAATATATATTTATTTTCACAACAATGAAATATTTAAGTAATATTTGTGAAAATTTAAAAATATTTAACGATGCAACTAATTAATAACTTTTCAATGTGTATTTTGTCCACTACTCATTTAATTTTAGAAAAATTTTCTAATATCGTATTAGTTTTAAATGAATATATTAATAATGAATCTATATCTTCTTGTATATTAGCTATGAAAACTAAATGAGAATTTTTTTTTATATTATTCTTGAAATTTATTTAATTACATTTGCTTTAGATTCTAGATTTAAATTAGAAGTTTTATAAGGAATGTTAACTTTATATTATGTCACTTTAATTCCAATTAAAGATTCTTCTTATCCTAATACAGTTAATATTATATATAATTTAAAATTTATTTATATGATCTTTATGTTAGGGTCGATTTGTAGTTAGAAGGGGGGGTGAATAGCTCATCGCGCTTTGTTTGCTTACGTTGTGATAATAATTTACAGCGGATATAACTCGAAGCAACACTTACAATGCTAACATAAGAATTTACTTGGTATCAACCTCAAGAAGAGGTCACTAATCCAAGGATCCACACACGACACGCTATCCACTATGAAAAATACTCCTTCTCGGTAACGAGTTCAGATCCTCTGTCCCCATTTTTCCCTGTCCCCATGTCCCATTGTCGATCGGACGGATCAGATTAAAATTCAAGGATGTTTTACACATCACGAGGATACTGTACATATATTAAAGATATCATGATACCTTGAGATTTAATCTGATCCGTCCGATCGATAATGGGACACAGGGACAGAGAAAAATGGGGACAGAGGATCTGAACTGCTCGGTAACTACCGGAGGTGGAGAAACCTCGTACAAACTCACACAGCAAGATACAACACACGCAAGAAGGAAATACAAGTATACAAAAGAAAAACCTCTTCTTACTTGACCTTGTTGTTGAAGAACGCCTCTTGAACCTTGGAAGTGCAGCAACACTTGTCCCCAAGAGCTTCCAAGAACTGGCGGAGAGTGTCAGAGAAGATCGCGTGCGCTGGAAGAAGGCTTGAGGGGAAGAACTCTACGGAGAAGAAAGTTCGCCATGCCTTTAAACTCAACGCTTCTAGGGCTTCCAATCGATTGCCACGTCACATCCATGCAATCGTAGTTGTTCATCACTGGCTACCTGCACAACGGTCATATCCCAATCGAATGGTCAATCGATTGGGGAGGCTTAAATCAATCGGTCGATGGATTTAGAGCGCCTTTGTGCTCTCCCTGAAAAAGCCTGAATCGATTGATTTAGCTTTCTCGTGCCCGCACGAGAAATCCAACCCCAATCAATCGCCTGATCGATTAGTGGTGCCCAATCAATTAGTCGATCGATTGAGCTGCATTCTGTGCTCGTGATAAAGGCTTCCAATCGATCGACCGATCTATTGGGCTGCTGTTTATCGCAGCACTCTCCCAATCGATCGACTGATCGATTGGGCTTCGGTTCAATCGATCGGCTGATCGATTGACCTCCCTTGACTAACTTAACCCAAGCTCAAGGGTTTCCAAATCCAACATCCAGTCAACCATGACCTGTTGGAACTCCTCATGCCTAGTATCGGGTCAACCTTAACCTGCTGGGACTTCTTCACCAAGTGTCCGATCAATCTTTTGACCCACTTGGACTTTTCTCCTCGTGCTAAGAGTCCGGTCAACCTTGACCCACTTGGACTTACCGTGTCATGCCAAGTGTCTGATCCTCCATGACCCACTTGGACTTCCTTCAGCCAGATGTCTGGTCACCCTTGCCCCATCTGGATTTCCTTGTGCCAAGTATCCGGTCACTCCTTTGACCTACTTGGACTTCCCAGCATCAGATGTTCGACCCACCTTAATTCACCTGGATTTCCTTGTGCCAAGTATCCGATCACTCCTTTGACCTACTTGGACTTCCCAGCACTAGGTGTTCGGTCAACCTTGACCCGCCTAGATTTCCATATGTTTGACTTCACTCACCAAGTCTTTCCATCTGCCTAGGTTCACTCACTAGGACTTTCCATTTGCCTAGCTTCACTCACTAGGACTTTCACCTAGCTTCACTGATCACTAGGATTTTCACCTGCCTTCACTCACCAGGATTTTTCCACTCCCTAACTTCACTCACCGAGATTTTCACCTGCCTGGCTTCACTCACCAGGACTTTCACCTAGCTTCACTCACTAGGATTTTCACCTGCCTTCACTCACCAAGACTTTCACCTAGCTTCACTCACTAGGATTTTCACTTGGCTTCACTCACCAGGATTTTTCCACTGCCCGGCTTCACTCACCGGGACTTTTACCTAGCTTCACTCACTAGGATTTTCAATCTGCCAACATTCCTGTTGGACTTGCCTTTTTCTAACCTCCAGTTAGAATTTTCCCAATCAAGTAATCGATCAACCTTGACCTACTTGACTCTTCTTCACATTAGATTGGTCATCCCTTGACCAGAGGGGAATTACACTAACAATCTCCCCAATCAGACGATTGGACTTACACTCTCTATATATTGTCAAACATCGAAACCCAAACATCAAGATTCAAGCTTGAGCCAACTCAAACTTAGTCAACTTGTTCAACCTTGACCTAGGAGATATTGCACCAACAATCTCCTCCTTTTTGATGTTTGACAATACCTTTAAGTTAGGCTAATCCCATAGCCTCAATTTCCCTTCATGCCAAAGCATGAATGAGGGTTTCCTTTATTCTTTTCCTTTCCTAGAGAGCAAACTCCCTATTTATGTAATGAAGGTCTAACTTAAACCCTACATTTCCCCCGTTGGCACACATAAAAAACTCTCCTCTTGAAGAGTCACTCATACGTTGTTCACAACCTCACATGTTGTTCACAACACTACAATAAATATCTCATACCCTTCATTGTATCTAATGCTCACTCTTGAGCATTAAACCACTTCACAATGCTCATCCTAGAGCATTCATAACTTAACAATGAAGATATCCACTCTCCATTATTTTTCAATGTTCAACCTTAAGCATTTACTCTAACGAAGGTTAACTACCTTCCATGAAAGAATTAATTTTCATGTCCTTAAAGAGTAACTCCCCTTAAAGACATGCTCTAAACTTCTGTCATTGCGCCAACAATGACTTGGAATCCCTAAACCTTTAGGAAATCCAAAACTTGAAGTTTTGGGGTTTAAAAGATTCAATATTGAAATCAACCTCATCCTAAACTTCAACCTAGTGTTCCTTAACCATTTATCCTTGTTTTCATCATGAAAACTATTATTAAATGTATATAAATATATTCCAAGAGATTAGGAGTGGTTAAAGAGACTAAAAATGACTTAAAGTGCTGAAATCAGACTTACCCAGCCAAAATCAGCCTTCTCAATCGATTGAAGTCATTTCAATCGATCCACTGATCGATTTGCGAACTTCTATTCGTGGAGAAAACGCTTGAATCAATCGATCGATTCAACAGCATTGAATCTATTGGCGGATCGATTCCGCGAGCTTCTGCTCATGAGAAATCCTATCTCAATCGATAGATTGATCGATTGAGATGCTTCAATCGATCGACTGATTAATTGAAGTTCTGATTCCCTAAAATCCAATTTCAGCGAAATTCATAAATACCCTAAAAATGTTACAAAATTCTAAAAATCATGAACATTTTTGTAAATATTATTTAGGGTAAATACTTTGATGAAATCAAAATTCAACTAGATGCATTAAATCAACATCTTGAGTTTTATTCATCATCCTAACATCTCACTTGTATTTAATGTGCACTAAAACACATACAAATCATCATATAGTTTTTGTGAGATGTAGATTTTGATTTTGTCCTAAACTAGGGATCATGCATATCTATCAAGACATTTTAATTTATGAACATGCACCTACGATGTCACTTGTTAGTAAATATCATTGTCCTTAATTATAAGGAATTTAAAACTAATGCATGACGATTTTATAACATACATCAAAATAAGTAATTTTCAAAATAAAACATACTATAGCTACATGATTTATTTATTTATTTTTATAATACGCATGAATGTAAAATATGATGTCATAACATATGATGGGAAAATAATCATGACAAATTAGCATAAATAAATTATACCTAGATAATCTATTTAAGTATTCTTAAATCTTTGCTAAATGAAAATCTAATCCTAAATTGCCCACATTTTTTTCAAGAAAATACCAAAATCCAACTTGGTATTTCTTTTGGTTTCCTCATTTGTGCCAATGTAAATTAAATCTAATTCCTCAAATTTTGACACATTTTACTCTTCCAAAGAGTAAATAATTTATCCTCTACATTTTCAAAGGTTAACAAAAACCTTGAAAGCGCCTCCAAGTATCAACTTTATCAAGGTTGAGTTAACCACCCTACCCATTTAGTGTTGGCACTCTCTAACCCATCTAAGGCGTAGAGAATATACTCCTAGGAACCCAAAGCATATTGGTTCTCCTTGGATGCTCTAGGCACTCACTAGAGATAACTTCCCTAGATACCTTCCTAATGACCTCTCTAGGCTTCTTAGAAGCCTTGGTCACTTTCTCTAGGTCAACTCTAGGGATAACTTCCCTTGTGACCTTCTTGGTGACTTTCTTTGACTTCTTAGAAGTCTTAGTCATGTTGGCCTTGGCAAAAATACTTCTAGAGATAACTCCCTTGTATCTTTGACTTGACCCCTAGATCTGGGGTTAGTTCCATAGCTATATGGAACTCTATGATAAGAAGTCACATCCTTCTTAGTTTTAGGTTTGTATTCCAAACCTCTATGACCATTGGATGACCTTTGTTGTCCTAAACCTAGGTTTTTGTTCTTGGACCTTTGTTCTTCATGTGTGATTTTCTAAGGGTCCTCTCTAATTTATCAAGTCTTGATATCAAGACTTGATTTTCCTTCCATAACACCTCAACCTTAGATTTTTCATTAAAACCTTTATTTTTATTTCTCTTAGGCATGCACCTAGAATCCTTATAGTTATTACCTAAGTTATTTTCTATCTTTCTAGCCTTAGGTTGAGTGGTTTTAGCATGATTTCTACATAATTTTCCTTAATTCTATCATACTTCCTATTTTCATGATAAATAGCATTAAAATGATATAAATTATTCCTAATATGCTTTTTATCATTACTTAAAGGAATAGACTCAATAAATGATACCTTGGGCTTGCTCTTGAGAGCTTCCCCTTGACTTGAGCTTCCTCCTTTGAGCTTAGTTGATTTCTTCCCATTAGAACATTGACTCCGGTAATATTATTTTTGATTGCAAGAGAAACACACTATGTGCTTCTTACTCTTCTTTGTCATGGGGGCGGTCTCGTTGGGCTTCTCCTTGCCCTTAAATGTCACTTGACCCTTCTTCTTGGCCAATTTAGGACATTTACTCTTGTAGTGCCCTTTTTCCCTATACTTAAATTATATAAGGTGTTTTTTATTATTGAAAAATGAAATAGTTATATCTTCTTTGCTTGTAGGGGTGACACATGATTCTCCATTTGATTTTGCTTGACTTATGGAGGTGGCACCATCTTCTTCTTCATTTGACTTGGAGGTAGAAGCTTCTTCATGCTCCGATGTCAAGGAATGAAGTTCTTCCTGTTGGTTGCTACTCGGAAAACCTAGAGGTTCCACTGTAAAAAAATTTTGTACAAAGGTCTGAACCTTTTCCTAGCTACCATGTGTTCTTTTAAATTAAATTTTGGATCGCCTGCGGAACTTAACACGTTTGATCCAAAACTTAATCTATTTGTTCTTTTAGGTTTTGACTTGGATCTCCTGCGGAACTTAACACGTTCGACCCAAGTCACCTTAAGTTATTAATTCCATTAAATATTAATTTCCATAATTGGTTCCCAGTACTGACGTGGCGAGGCACATGGCCTTCTTGGATATGGGAGCAACCACCACCGACTAGACAAAACCTTTTATGGAAAACTAATATTTAATTTCCTAAAATAACTTTAGGTTAACCGAAAAGAACAATCAAATCACAAGGAAAAGAAAAACAAAAGAACACTATATCGAAAATAAATTCGAAACTCTAGAATTGTATGCCTCTTGTATTTAGTATTATTTCCAAAAATAACTAGTATGATGCGGAAAGAAAAAATACTAGCTATACCTTTTAGAAAAACCTCTTGATCTTCTACCGTATTCCTCTTCTAACCTCGGACGTTGTGTGGGCAACGATCTTCCGAGATGAGAAACCACCAAACACCTTCTTCTTCCTTGCAAGTTTCGGCCATCAAAACTTCTTCTAGGATGAAGAGGTTCGGCCACCACCACCATGCTCCAAGGGATGCTAGAAACGAGGCTTGCTTTCTCTCCTTCTTCTCCTTCCTTGATCCGGCCACTAACAAAAGCTCCACCAAGAGATAAGTTTCGGCCAACAAGAGGAGAGGAGAGGAAATAAAGGGCCGGCCACACCCAAGGAGAAAAGAGAGGAAAAATAGAATAGAGATATTCACCTTGAAGCCTCCTCTACCCCCTCTTTTATAATCCTTGGTCTTGGCAAATAAGGAAAATTTAATAAAAACTTCCTTAATTCTTTTGCCATTGAAAAAGAAAATTTATTTAATTAAAAATAATTTTCTTATCATCAATTCATATGGCCGGCCATATTAAAGCTACAAACAAGGAGAGTTTTAATTAATTAAAACTTCCTAATTTGTCTCTAGAAATTTATAAAAAAATTCTCCAATAATTTTCATCCCTTCATGATTGGTTAATAAAAAGGAAATTTTATAAATTAAAATCTTTCTTTTAAACATGTGGATAAAAAGAAAGTTATCTCTAAAAATTAAAATCTCTTTTAATCTACAAATAAGGAAAGATATCAAATCTTTTCTTAATCTCTTGTAGAAACTTATAAAAGAGAATATTTAATTTTTAAACTCTCTTTTAAATCATGAACATGGTTAAAAAGGAAAGTTTTCTTAAAATTTAAAATCCACCTTTTAATCAACAAATAAGGAAAGATTTCAAATTTTAAACTCTCTTTTAAACATGTAGATGATTTACAAATAAGGAAAGTTTTTACTAAAAATTAAAACCATCCTTTTAATCTACAAATAAGGAAAGAGATTAATCTCTTCTCTTAATCTTTTGTAGAAAGCTATAAAAGGAAATTTTTAATTTTTTAAACTTTTTTTTAAAATCATGATATCCACATAAGAAATAATTTTAATAAAAAATCCTTTTTAATATACTAGTGGCCGGCCATCTAAGCTTGGGACCCAAGCTTTGGCCGGCCACCTACATGACTCATCCACTTGATCTTGGCCGGCCCTAGCTTGTGTTCCAAGCTAGCTTGGCCGACCCCATTGGATGGGTAAAAAGGTGGGTATGCGGTGGGTATAAATCTCTATATACTAGAGGCTACGATAGGGACCGAGAGGAGGAATTGGTTTTGGTCTCCCGATGAAATTAAGCATCCCGTGTTCGCCCCGAACACACAACTTAATTTCATCAATAATAATTCATTCCACTAAAGAACTATTATTGAACTACCGCACCAATCCCAAATTACATTTTGGGCTCCTTCTTATTATGAGTGTGTTAGTCTCCCTGTGTTTAAGATAACAAATGTCCACTAATTAAGTAAGTTACTGACAACTCACTTAATTAATATCTAGCTCCAAGAGTAGTACCACTCAACTTCATCATCATGTCGGACTAAGTCCACTTGCAGGGTTTAACATGACAATCCTTATGAGCTCCTCTTGGGGACATTCTCAACCTAGATTACTAGGACACAGTTTCCTTCTATAATCAACAACACACACTATAAGTGATATCATTTCCCAACTTATCGGGCTTATTGATTCATCAAACTAAATCTCACCCATTGATAAATTAAAGAAATAAATATCAAATATATGTGCTTGTTATTATATTAGGATTAAGAGCACACACTTCCATAATAACTGAGGTCTTTGTTCCTTCATAAAGTCAGTTTAAAAGGAACGACCTCAAATTGTCCTACTCAATACACTCTAAGTGTACTAGTGTAATTATATAGTTAAGATAAACTAATACCTAATTACACTACGACCTTCCAATGGTTTATTCCTTTCCATCTTGGTCGTGAGCTACTGTTTATAATTTATAAGGAACCAATAACATGATCTTCTGTGTGTGACACCACACACCATGTTATCTACAATATAAATTAATTGAGCAACTACATTTATCAGAAATGTAGACATTTGACCAATGTGATTCTTATTTCTAGATAAATATTTATACCAAAAGCTAGGCTTTTAGTATACACTCTAACAATCTCCCACTTATACTAAAAGACTAAGCTGCCATATCTGCTGCCATACATCTGATTCCCATGCCTTTCAAAAAGCTCTTGTCTTAAGGACCTTAGGTTATCATCTGATGTAATCTAGGCGGCAACAACTTCTCCTCGTTATACAATTTCTCGTATTGGGTAGTACTTGCGCTCTATTGTGTTTACTTGCCTTATAGACTCATGGTTTCTTCGAGTTTGTTACTGCACCATTATTATTACAATAAATTGTAATAATCTTTGGACAAATTAGAAATCATATCTAAGTCTATCTTGAGGTAATTAAGTCATTCAGCTTTTATGACTACCTCAGAGGTTTGCCATATACTCAGCTTCTATGGTGGAGTCCAGAAAAACACCTATGCTTATCACTCTTCCATAGTTATGACTTTTCCTCCTAAAGTAAACACAAAACCCCGAGGTCGACTTATTATTGTCCCTATCTGATTGGAAGTCAAAATACGTGTAACCCACAGAGACCAAATTAACTGCCTTGTAAGCTAGCATATAATCTCTAGTGCCTCTAAGGTACTTTAATATATGCTTTACTGCAGTCCAATGTCCTTGTCTAGGGTTACTTTGATATCTGCTAACTATGCCCTTGGCAAAACAGATTTCTGATCTCGTGCATAGCATACATTAGGTTGTCTAACTGCCGAAGCATAAAGAACTGCCTACATGTCCTCAATCTCCTTTGATGTCATCGGAGACATCTCTTTAGATAAAGACACTCCATGCTTAAAAGGTAAGAAACCTTTCTAGGAGTTTTGCATGCTTAAAACGAGCAAGGATTTTCCGATGTATCAAGCTTGGGATAAGTAAAATATATTTTTTTTTTCCATCTCTTATTACTTTGATCTCAAAAATATATACATTCTCCCAAGTCCTTTATATCGAATTATTTGGACAATCATACCCTTACTTCTGACAACATTTTGATATTGTTTCCAACTACCAAAAATGTTATCTACGTATAGTACAAGAAATACCACCACGTTTCCATCACACCTTTTGTATACACAAGACTTATCCGTTTACTCAATAAATCCATAGGTCTGGATTACTTTGATAAACCGGATATTCCAAGACCTTGAAGCTTTGCCTCAGTCCATAGACTGATTGAGCTTGCACACAAGATGCTCTTAGCCCTTTGCAATGAACCCTTCTGGTTGCTTTATATGGATGCTTTCATCAAGACTTCCATTAAGGAATGATGTCTTGACATCCACTTGCCAAATAGATAAAATAATCCGGATAGACTTAAGCATGGCTACCAGTGAAAAAGTTTCCTTTTTCATCAAGCCTTGCTTTGAAAGTTACTACCTTCCTTTCTATCCCTCTTTTCCTATTATAGACCTTTTTACACCCAAAGGCTTTTACATCATTTGGTGGTTTTACAAGCTTCCAGATTTTATTAGAATACATATATTCTAATTCTGTTATTCATTACTCTTTGCTAAGATGTTGCATCTTTATCTTGGAGTGTTTCGTCATATGTCCGGAGATCAGGTTCATGTCCTCCAGGGATCGAGTCCAAAAACTCTCCTAAAACATGAATCTTTTTAGGTTGCCTAACAACCCTCCCACTACGACAAGACACTTTCTGCAATTGTGTATCATTTGTGATACGTGTTGCAGTTTCCTTGTGATATCTCATCTTGTACAGTTGGTACTAGATTAGACATGCCTTTTATTATTTCCTTAAGAACAAATTTTCTTATGGGCACATAGTTTATTACATAGTCCTTTTCTAAAAATTGGTCATTGATGCTAACAATGACCTTCTGATTTTTAAGACTATAAACCTACTTTCATTTTACTAGGATAACCCACAAACAAGTGAATTCCTGTTCAACTTATCATTGTCTCTCTTCTGCATATGTGTTGGACTACCCGAATCCGAATATGCTTCGAAATAGGCTTACGCCTATTCAACGATTCTATATGAGTAGAGAGTTCTATATTCACTCCCGTTTTCAGAGTATATCCTTAAAATGATTTTGATAATATTCTTAATAACTCATCAATCTACTTATTTCCATAAGAGTCCTATACCTTCCTTTTCCTACACCATTCTGTTGGAGTGTATCAGGTGTAGTTAGTTTGGATTGAATCCCTACTTCTGATAAGTGAATCCTAAATTTTCCCAAGAGGTACTTGCCACTACGATCTTACCGTAGTGTCTTGATACTTTTACTTTGTCGTTTCTCCACATTAGCCTCATACTCTTTGAACTAATCAAAGCACTTAGACTTGCGGCACATCAAGTAAATATATCCGTATCTCAAATAGTTGTCTATAAAATAGATGAAATATTTGAAACAACCTCTTGCCTGGATGCTCATAGGATCACACAAATCAGAATGAACCAATTCCAATATATCTTTGACTCCATACCCCTTAGACTTAAAAGCTTCTTGGTTATTTTTCCTTCCAAGTAAGACTCGTAGGTTGGAAAGATTTCCACTACTAATGAACCCAAAAGTTCATCAGCTACCAATGAATCCTACTCAAGTTAATATAACATAGCCTTAGAAGCCAAAGATATAATTGGTTTATTTTTGAAGGTTACTTTCTCTTAAAGTTAGAAGATGTGTTACTAATTTTCATTTGTTGCATCGTGAGAGTTATTGGATTTATAAATTGCCAACCAACGTACCAGAACAGATAACTTCCCTCTTTTTCTTAATAACAACTTTGTTATTAAAAGAGGCAGAAGATCAAGTTCTTTGAATAGTTTAGAAACTGAAAACTAGTTCTTTCTAAACTTGGTGCGTAAAGACAATTACTCAAAAATCCATGTTTTATTCTTATCAAAAGATAAACATCTCCCACTGCAACAGCTACCATTTTGTAGTGCCCGTGTAGACGGTGTTTTAATTTTCATTTAGTTGTCGGGTTTCCTGGAACCCTGCAATGAATTGCGGACATGATTAATGGCATCTGTATCTACACTCCAGGTTCTGGTAGATAACACCACTAAACATGTTTCAACTAATGAATTAAATACACCTATATTGTTCTTAGTTCTAAGAAGACAATTTACCTTAATGTCCAAGTCCTTATTTCCAATCATTACAATTGGGATTACTAAGTCTTTCTTATAGTATGACTACTAGGGGATTGACAAACATTTTAAATCCTAAGAATCACAAAAATACTTGGTCAAGATCAACTCCTTAAAAATCCCCATGAATTTTGTATGCCACGATAGTGTGGACGTATACAAAATCGAAGAGGAGATTTTATTCATTAATTTTATTATCTCGTCAACTTTACTTTATGACGAATAAAATTAATAGTTGATCTGTCTTTGATCAAATATTTGGTCAAAAACATTTGAATTTAAAAAATATTGATTCCTCAAACAATATTATTTAAATTCACCAACACCTCAAACACCGTGAATTTTGCATGACATGTTAGTGTGGACGTATACAAATTCAACATTTGTAAAAGGAGGGTTTTAACCCATTAATTTTATTATCTTGTCAACCTATCTTTTTGACAAATAAAATTAATAGTTGGTATCATTTGGTCACACAAATAATAGCAGTGACTCCGATGGGGAGGATACTATTAGATGTGTCTAAGTGTATACCATTACTTGACACTAAGTCCATTAATAAGATTATGCCCCTTCCATTGGGGAAGATCACACGCTCTTAATTAACTTCCTATAGTCATCCAAAAATGGAAGTCTGTTCTAATGATCCACAAACAAGCTCATCCGTTATGGAGGAAGGCACTCAGAGCCAACGCGCAAGCTTGTTTGCATCACTTACAAACCAGTAATGGAGACCATGAGATTTACTTAAAAATCCCTCTCCCACTTAGTTATTTATAAATGAGGAATTTTAACTATGCTAGCCAACTAAATATGTAAACTAACATGCACACACAGCACAATATAAAAGCAATAAATAGAAAATCTAATTTTCAACTATTATGCCTTTTATCTCTTGTTGTCCTCCGTGTGTTGTCATCCCAAGCTGCTGCCATATTTGGCCACTGCCACCGGGTCTAGCTGTCGCATCCATCTTGCTCCTAGTTCCGCTGCGCCTCTGGTCCTTAGAAGGTTCCACGCTTTGCAAGATTCGATCCGCGACATAAATAGAATTTTACATTTTGATCCTATATTCCTCGAAGGAATGTACATGTAAACTAGATCGAACATAAAATAAAATTTACATCCATCGATCCTATATTCCATAAAAGGAATGTACATGTAACTAGATCAAAAATAAAATCCTAATAAAGCTAAATACAGCTCCTGCTGTATTTTATAATACAATCATGCACACACAATAAAATGCCCTTGACATGTCCAAGCGTCCAATCACACACATAATAATTATAAGCCATAATAGTTGGATCCTGCATCCACAAAGTTAGCACATCCTACTATTAACCTGCCTAAATTATGTATGACATGTGCATAATTAACCTAATACCAAATACACAGAGGCAAAACCCTAGCTCTGATACCAATTGTTGGTTGCTACTCGGAAAACCTAGAGGTTTCACTGTACAAAAATTTTGTACAAAGGTCTGAACCTTTTCCTAGCTACCATGTGTTCTTTTAAATTAAATTTTAGATCGCCTGCGGAACTTAACACGTTTGATCCAAAACTTAATCTATTTGTTCTTTTAGGTTTTGACTTGGATCTCCTGCGGAACTTAACACGTTCAACCCAAGTCACCTTAAGTTATTAATTCCATTAAATATTAATTTCCATAATTGGTTCCCAGTACTGACGTGGCGAGGCACATGACCTTCTTGGATATGGGAGCAACCACCACCGACTAGACAAAACCTTTTTTGGAAAGCTAATATTTAATTTCCTAAAATAACTTTAGGTTAACCGAAAAGAACAATCAAATCTCCTTTGATGTCATCGGAGACATCTCTTTAGATAAAGACACTTCATGCTTAAAAGGTAAGAAACCTTTCTAGGAGTTTTGCATGCTTAAAACGAGGATTTACAACGGATATAACTTGAAGCAACACTTACAATGCTAGCACAAGGATTTACTTAATATCCACCTCAAGAAGAGGTGACTAATCCAAGGATCCATACATGACATACTCTCCACTATGAAAAATACTCCTCCTCGATAATTACCAGAGTTGGAGAAACCTCATACAAACTCATACAACAAGATATAACACACGCAAGAAGGAAATACAGGTATACAAAAAAAAAACCTCTCCTTGATTGACCTTGTCGTTGAAGAACGCCTCTTGAACCTTGGAAGTGCAGCAACACTTATCCCCAAGAGCTTCTAAGAACTGGCGGAGAGTGTCGGAGAAGATCGCATGCACTGGAAGAAGGCTCAAGTGGAAGAACTTTACTGAGAAGAAAGCTCACCACGACTTTATACTCGACGCTTCTAGGGCTCCCAATCGATTGGGATTACTCCCAATCGATTGCCACGTCACATCCACACAATCGCAGCTGTCCATCGCTCGCTACCTACACAACGGTCATATCCCAATCAATTGGAGAGACTTGAATCGATCGGTCGATCGATTTAGAGCGCCTCTGTTCTCTCATTGGAAAAGCCTGAATCGATTGACCGATCAATTCAGCTGTCTCACATCTGCACGAGAAATCCAGCCCTAATCGATCACCTGATCGATTAGCGGTTCCCAATCGATCGACCGATTGATTGGGCTGCATTCTGTGCTCGTAATAAAGGCTCCTAATTGATCGACCGATCAATTGGGCTACTGTTTATCGCAACACTCTTTCAATCGATCTACTGATCGATTGGGCTTCGGTCCAATCAATTGGTTGATCGATTGACCTCCCTTGACTTTCTTAACCCAAGCTCAAGGGCTCCCAAATCCAACATCCGGTCAACCATGACCTGTTGGAACTCCTCATGGCTAGCATCCGGTCAATCCTTTGAACCAATTGGACTTTTCTCTTCGTGCTAAGTGCCCGGTTAACCTTGACCCACTTGGACTTACCGTGTCATGCCAAGTGTCCAATCCTCCATAACCCACTTGGATTTCCTTCCACCAGATATCCGATCACCCTTGACCCATCTGGATTTCCTTGTACCAAGTATCCGGTCACTCATTTGACCTACTTGGACTTCCTAGCACCAGGTGTTCGATTAACCTTGACCCACTTGGATTTGTTTATGCCGAGTATCCGGTCACGCCTTTGACCTACTTGCACTTCCCAACATCAGGTGTCCGGTCAACCGTGACCTACCTGGATTTCCATGTGTCTAACTTCACTCACCAAGTCTTTCTATCTGCCTAGCTTCACTCACTAGGACTTTCCATTTGCGTAGCTTCACTCACTAGGACTTTCACCTAGCTCACTCATTAGGATTTTCACCTGGCTTCACTCAGCAGGATTTTCCCACTGTCCGACTTCATTCACCGGGACTTTCACCTGCCTGGCTTCACTCACCTGGACTTTCACCTAGATTCACTCACTAGGATTTTCACCTGACTTCACCCACCAGGATTTTTCCACTTCCTGACTTCACTCACCGAGACTTTCACCTGTTTGGCTTCACTCACCAGGACTTTCACCTAGCTTCACTCACTAGGATTTCACCTGACTTCACTCACTAAGATTTTCCCACTGTCCGACTTCACTCACTCGGACTTTCACCTATCTTAACTCACTAGGATTTTCAATTTGTCAACATTCCTGTTGGACTTGCCTTTGCCTAACCTCCAGTTAGGACTTTCCTAGTCAAGTAACCGGTCAACCTTGACCTACTTGACTCTTTTTCACATCAGACTGGTCATCCTTTGACTAGAGGGAAATTACACCCAAAATCTCCTCAATCAGATAATTGCACCTATAATTCCCATATATTGTTAAATATCGAAACTCAAACATCAAGACTCAAGCTTAATCAACCCGGTCAACCTTAACTTAGGAGATATTGCACAACACTTTATAATTAATATTATGTAAAATATAGAGTACAACATAATATTTTTGAAATACAACAAACTACTAGTGGTAATTTAAAACTTACAAAAGTACAACTTTTATTAAAAAATGGACGAAACGTTCATGAGGATTCTCAAGTTCCACACAGGAACTTGAGAATTATTTTACGATTTCTTTTGATTTTAGAGAAGCAGATAACTAAAATTTTGATATCCTAAAGTGGTGGTTTCAAAATGCTTAAAGCTTTCCCATCTTCTCCGTGATTGCCAAAGAAATTCTAGTTGGTCCAATGTCAACTATTGTTGTGGAGCAGACGTTCAGTGTCGGCGGCAACATATTAGATGAAAGATGATCAACTTTGTCTCCCGACTTATTGGAAGCTCAAGTAGGGTTGTAAACAAGTTGAGCCGAGCCGAGCCGAGCTTTGGGGTGTTCAAGCTTGTTTGATAAGGTAACCAAGCTGAGCCGAGTCGAGCTAAAAATGAACCAAGCTTTTGAAATGAGTGTTCAAGCTTGACTTAGTTTATTTTTTATGAACTTAAGCTTGTTTGAGACTTGGATTGAATTTAGTTCATTTAGATGTTATCAGACTCTCAATTCAAGCTTGGCTTGAGCTTGGTTTGAGCTTGGCTTGAGTTTGGTTCGAGCTTGGTTCGTTTAGATATTATCAAGCTCTCAATTCAAGCTTGTTTGATTGTTTGAAACTTTTAGTTGTTTGATTGGTTATTGAACTTGATAATTTAAATTTATTTATTTTATTTTATTATTTATTTAGCATATTAAAAAGAGTTTTATTAATAAATATGGATCACGAACAATGATCACGAACGTTGTTCCTGAACGTTGTTAATGAACGTTAACAAGCTGAATACATATGTGTTCAAACTTATTTGTTTAGCTTAACGAGATGTTCAAATTTGTTTATTTAATTAATCTTATGTATATTGTATGAACATAAACAAGCTCTTACTAAGCCGAATATCAAGCTTGTTCACGAACGTTTGGTTTATTTACAGTCCTAAGCTCAAGCATTACTCTATGATTGGACCAAAGCCTAGAAAAAAAATCCAAGGAATGTAACTTTTTGATGACGAAGTCGAAGAATTTGATACCGAAGGAACCAATACAATGGAAACGGAAAATGAAAGTGAATAATTAACAACGTCACTTCTTAATGTAAAATGATAAAAATGTAAAAGAACTAAATGAGCTTTGATTCCCTTATACACTGAAGGGATAAGTAGACAATTTAATAAGTGTAAGCTCTTTTAAAAATAAAATTTAAATTTTAAAATTTTTAATATAATAATCTTAAACCATAGTGAACCATAGCGAACCGTGAGTCGACGATTCCGAACCGTGAATTGTAACTGTCTTAGATGATTAAGGTTAATGATCGACCTCTCAAGAATTATCAAACCGACGATTCCGAACCATTGAACCATGGTCAGGTCTAGCTCAAAATAATATGAAACTAGGTATTATGTTCATTTTGTTCTTTTTGTCACGCCCCCAAAGGAGTCCCTGCCAGAAGAAATTTCGGCAGCATCTCCCCTGTACGGGTGACAATCTGAAACATTACTACATACAAAATATACATCAGCCACACTCAGCTGGAATATATACACAATAGAAATAATATAACCACGCAATTAATATACACAGTGTTGGAGGATCGGTGGCCGGCTTGAAGGGGGGTTGGATAGACGGCACCCCCAAAACTCGCTTCCTACGTATTCGTTAGTGCGCAAGCGGAAATACAAATACTAAAACAATGAATACGAAAGCTAAAGACAAAGAAAAGAACTAGCAAACCAAAACACGTCAATGTAACGTGGTTCGGAGATGATGCTCCTACTCCACGGCTGTCCGTAAGGTGGACGATCCCGATCCTTCGGTGGATTAGCCCCCGGAAACCCCGGCTATCTCAAGTCGCTCCTTGTGGGTGGAGAAACCTTACCACAACACACCAAGACCTCTTGGATTCCACAAACACTTGAGAACTCTTGTGACTACTAATTAGGCTTTAACCAAGTCTAATTTCGTCAGGTTGACCGGCCATCCCAAGCTCCTTCTTATGAAGCTTGGGGAAATCAGCCTTGCTGATTTGCCCGTTACCAGTCGACTGGTCCTTGCACCAGTCGACTGGTGCCAACCCAACGTCTCTCTCAACGACTATCTATCAGTCGGTGGTCCTGTACCGGTCGGTCCCACCGTTTAGGCACGAGAGCTTCATGCTCACCACCGATCGGTTCCAAGATTACCGCCGGTACAACCCTAAACTTAGGGTTTCCCATCCCGAGTACATTTCTCTCGCACTCGGACCCTCACGACTCACTTGACTCTTCTTTGCAGCCTTGATTTCTTGCCTTCAAGCCTACTTCCTTTGGCTCTCGTCCCTCGGATGCATCCAAGCCCGCGGCTCGTCCCAATGCCATCCTTCGCGTATGCCTCGAAGTCGCTTCCCTCGGCCCTTGTCCTTGCTGCCTTGTCCACGGTCCCTCGGATGCTCCATCCTTCACCGGACCCGAAGCCATCAACCTGAGTCACATGTGTCACCTGTAGTCCTGCACAACTCAAGTACACATATCAAATAACAAGGGTAAACCTAACTTAAATCCTTTGCCCAAACACCAAAACACATGGTCCCACGAACCATTGGGATTGCTCCAACACACAGCAGCGGAATACATAAAACGATACGAACGTAAAACTAACAACGACACTAACAAAAATACCTGTCATCACAGACTTGACCCAAAATTCACATCGACTTGTTGAAAAACAAAATACACAAAATCAATATACCACCCCAAACAATAACAAAACCAAAACGAAAACTATCCTCGAGTGTGACGTAGGACCCAGGACTGGCAGCCGACATCTCTCCAAGCATCCATGACTCATCTACCTGTTACCTGACGAAAGAAAACCATTTTGTGGGGTGGTGAGTATTGGAACTCAGCGGGTAAGGAAAGAGATAGTACATGAACATAACATGTAAGTAGAGAGTGTCAACAGTATACAGCCTCACAAGAAGAATAGCAGATACTATAATAGAACCAAAATAAATGCTCATACCTGAAACCATATCCTAGGCTAGGTATAGTAGGTCAGAACTGGTACTAATCTGCTACAGTACTGCTCATACTACAGAGGTAATAAGCAAGGTATATACAAATTTCCAATGACTAAACATCTACAATGAGAATACATCTCAACATAAGTAAACATATCAGCATATGTGAAAAACAACAGTAAGCAATAACACCAGATATAAACAGCAGCAGCCAAAGCAAATATAATAACAACAGCGTATGCACGGATGGTCACTCCCGCCCATCTCTCTACACCATGACCCCCGTATGGTCGAGAAGCCGGGTCAGTGACAGACTGTATACCACTCCAGCTACCACTCACACGAATGCCCGAGGGGACAGTTGCATAGTAGCTAACTAGCTACATCTGCGACGGGGTCCCTGCTGCTCGTACTCCAACTACCACTCACACGAGTGGCCGAGTGCGGCACGACAGGACAAGCGACATCAACTCCAGCTACCACTCTCTTGAATGACCGAGGATGCGACCCCTTTTTAACGACTCTCTCAACTGCAAGGGAGAATTGGTCGTTGACATGCATGCCATGACAGGATGCGAACAATGCAACAGTCATCATATATATATAAGCAGAAACAGGTATACTACATGAAGTCAACATGCTCAATATCATACATAAATAAGCAACAGTCAAAGCATACAAATATGGTATCTAGTATCTACTACTGATCATGGACAATAACAAGAGACTGTATAGATATGGAACGAATTTCTCAAAGATTGCGTGGAAGTATCAAGCGCAGGAAAGTAAGAGTGGAGTCAAGGTAAACAGTCCTTATCCAAAATAATTCATGCATTAAGGTCAAAGTACTAAAAGAAAACAAAGCAAGAAGTATCCGCCTTTATTGCGAAGCTCGTGCCAAACCAACCTAATGTCAAATCACCCATATCGAATCAAAATCCTGCAAACACGTGATGCATATTATAGCTATGTCAAACATGAACTAGTTAACTAAACCCATCATGAATTGGGTGGCTAACCCATAACCTGAATCTGATTAGGGAAACCCCTAATTTACTAAAAACAAAATCGCATATCACCATTTAGTTGTGTTGTCCTAGACATATCCTACTTCATAAGTCAAGATGTGTTTTGCCATAAACGTTGAGATCCCGTAAGGAAACAGTTTCAATTGGAAATAAACTAACCAAACCACTAACCAAATCCTTAATATTAAAAGACTCCTAACTAGCATACAATAGAACTTCATAACAAATCCATTAACAGGAACACCAAAAGCTGCATAAAAATTCCCAAAACTAGAATTCAACAGACTTAAACCCCATAACATCACGAGAACAGACCCCAAAATGGATTCCACAAGATAGTAAGACTTCTTTTACAAACTCTATTCCATAGGACAGACTGGGAACAATTTCACCCAAATTCAAAAGCATCATCGATCAAGGCTTAAAACTTCTACAACAAGAATTAACCGAAACCCAACTAGTGAGAAGAATGCAGCACATCAAATTCAATCAAAAGCCCCAAATCCATGGAACCAAAAAGGATCGCAAGAAGGACCAACCCACCAAAGGCAACCATGTCACAACTACCCTATGCCAAAATCTGTCCACCATATTACAACTAGTTTGAGGGATCTAGAACTCCATCAAAACCAAATGACTTTACCTAAATCCACAGCAGGCATAAGAGGAACAAGATGGAAAGCAACTACCTTGATGCCCTAGACATCATCCCGGATTGTATCATAATCTATGGAAAGAAACATTCATCTCATACTTACAAAGGAAATTTGTTTGCTGGACAACTCTTGTAGGGGTCGGAGGTGGAAGAAATCCGGCTGCCGGCGCTAGGACAGGAAGAAGTCGGTCGACGCTAGGGCACAAGAAAGGCGGCGCTAGGGTGTTCGCGTGCTGGAAAGGGTCGGTTGTGTGGTGCTCACGCAAGGGTCGACGGCTGCTAGGTGCTCGCAGAAAAGAGGAGATCGCCGGCCGTGTGGCTCGTGTGAGGGAAGAAGAGGCCGGCGCCCGCATGGTGCTCGTGCGCGGGTCAGAGAAGAGGCCGGCTGAGCTCGGCGAAGGAGAGGGAGGCGGTGTCGTGAGGGCTCGGGAGAGAAGAGGGAGTTCGGCGAGGGGAATTAGGGAGGAGAAAGGAGAAGTTAGGTTTATATAATTAAACCTAGGGTTTAATAAACTAACTTTAGGTTAATTTAATTAATCAACTCCTAATTTAATTGGGATTCCAAATAGATCTCCTTCGAGCTCAATATCTATCTCTATCCCTGTAATTATATCATACGAGTTCCAATTAAATCCCAGAAAACTTCTAAAAATTTCTGAAAAATCCAATAAAAATATTTGTCAAATAACCCTATTTTTAATTATTGTTTGGGTATCGTATTTTATACTTTTAATTATATTCACACCCTAAAATATTAATTTGATACCTCATATTTAGAGCAATAAATTTTTTATTATAGAAGAGTTTTTAATATGTTTTAGAGGTTTTTAATTGATTGATGTAGCAATCAATTCAAAAATGTAGCAATTAATTTAGAGGAGGTAAAAATAAATTAGATACGTGATTTAGTAATTAAAAACTCGAATAACTTATTTGAATATTTTAAAAACTTTAATTGGTGGTTCAGTTAGCGGTTGTTTGTTTGTTCGGTTGAATTAGGATCGAACCGGTCAAATCTCCGCATCACTCGGGTCACGTGCCTTCCACAATCCTCAGGCTCCTATCGCGATCCAAAAAAGTACGAAGCCGACCGGTTCGGTTCACTGGCCGTCTACGGTCTACTTCGAGTTTGAAATGAGGATGTCATGTTTCATCCGACGCACGAAACACGAAAACAAGGAGATATAACGATACAAAAGTTTGAATCTCATGGTGTAGCCGTCTGAAGATTATTAATGTTCCTGTTTGGTAAGTCAGACAGCGACAGGACCGTCTCCAGTACAATTTCCTTAACTTCCTCTTCTTTCCCATCGCTTTCTCCTCTCCAAACCGTCGCGACGAACGATTCCATTCACCCAAATCCGGCTGTAGCTTCGCCCTTCCTTGCGATCCGAATCCTTTCTTCTTCCCTTTTATCACTCTATATTTGCCTGCGATCGATCGTCCCTCCCGCCTCCCATCGTCCGCCACAGATGCAGTTGCCGGAGCTAGGGTTTCCTCCCGTTTATTTTCCGGGAATCTCCGCCTCTGGAGTGTTTCGATTCGACGTCTAGTTGATCCTTGAATCGTAATTCATCTGGAATTGATAGTTTGTGCTGTCGGAAGGACTGGAGGCAACCGAATCGGGGAAGATGCAAAGCTATGCAGGGGTGGAAAGGAAAGATGAGATGAAGGTTTGGCGGCTCATTCAGTCTGTCTCCACGCCTAATGTTGTACAAGAAGCTGGAGAAATTGTTATCACCGGCTGCAGACGCATTTGGGATTCGTTCCTAAAGGTACGGTCTTTATTGGATTAGAGCTTGAAAAGACGACTATCTGGACAAATGTTTAGGAGTTGGCTTGTTCATTGGTTGGAGTTTTACTGATTTCTTATAGGTTGTCTGTTTTAATTGTTGGTTGGATAATTTTTAAGGCTGAATTGCCATGTTCTTGTATGGTGTCGATGGTTGGCCCATGGGTATGTGCCCTACGAAAGTTTCTTCAAGTGTGCAATTTCTCATGCCCTATAGAATTTAGAAGATGTTTGGAAATTTTGTTTGGAATATATCAGGAGGCTGTGTGATGTTTTGCAATTTTCTTTTAAACTTTAGTTGATACGTCGCACTTATGATGCACACCATTTTGTTCTTTTGTAGAAAATGTATCTTATGCATAAGAAAACATGGAGAAAGATGAGGCTGCTGCCAATGTAGTAGTGCTCTAGAAAGTGTGAGCTTTCATATTGGCGTCCTCTCATAGAAAAGTGATTAATCCCATGATTCAGGCCTCATGGACTTTATCCTTGTCGTTGGTATCACAGTAGACAGTAAATTTATTACTTGAATAGAATAACTTGATTTTCGGAAATTAGATAAGCATAAAAAGATGGCAACATGTGTGTATTTTTTAGTGACAACTTAGACTTCTACACCAGGAATGAATACCGTACTCTCACGTAGCAGTCTGTAAGGAGACATCTTCTAAATGGAAATAATTTTATTTATCCGTGATCGAATTTAAAGCCCATCAGTACATAACCCCATAGATATTGATGACTCATCAAACACAACTTCTGGTCCTAAAGAAACTGCAGCTCACCTGAACTTTGTGTCCCTACGGCTTGTAATTACATGCTATGTATATCTTTTGTTGTATTATATTTTCTGTTATTATTAGAACATATGCATTTGAAGAACATGCTTACCTTAATAAAAATTAGGAAATATATGACATGCTTTTTCCCAGATAATAGAAAAACCATATTAATTTCCCTCTTACGCTGTTATTTTTTTCAACAAAGTGCCTTTGAAGTTTTGGTTTCAAGCATTAAAACCACTAAAATGAATTTGATTTTACTCATACCTGATGCAAATGAATTTGATTAATCTAAAATAAAT